>NW_024412407.1:9438655-9589371 GCF_014898765.1 Herpailurus yagouaroundi
GAGCCGGCATTTCTAAGGAGATGCAAGTGTAACAGAGCTGGAAGGAAAGAGGGAGAGGCCAGTGGTCCTTCTAGCAATGTGAGGAGGAACCAGAATGAGATATAAACCAGGGCTGAGAGACACATTGGGAGATGATCTGCAATCTTTTAGCCAATAGGAAAGGAAGTATCATATTTCAGAAGGAGATTTGACAAGATTTATTCATTTGTTGACACTTGTTTCCTAAAATATAAGTCACATTGTGTTAGAATATATTGTGTAGGGTTGGGAGCCTTTGTTTTGAAATCAGTTGTTTTGGGTTTGAAACCCTAGCCATGTGCCCTTGGAGAAAGTTTTTTAAACTATCTGATCTTCATTTTATTCATCTGTAAAATGGGGAAAATAATAGTATGTAATGTTGATGGCATAGGTTGGGATGATTAAATGAATTAATGTGTGTCAGTGGCTTAACACAGAGTAAATATAATGGTACAGAGTACTGTGTGTTTATTATTATCATGTCACACCCTGATTAAACATCTCCTCTTGATTTTCACTGCTGTTGGATAATGTCCCAGACTCTTATAATCCTCTATGATCTGGCTCCATTCCACTCTAATCTCTATGTCAAAGGTCCAAATGTCTTCAAGAGCCTGGTAAGCTGGGTGAGGCTGTGACAGACTGGGGGCCACATGTTCCATCAAGAGGGGGCACCTGCTGCGTTCTCTGGTAGCTCTTTACTTTCTGGGAAGGTGAGCCTAGTGTGGTTCCCTTTGAAGAGATGTCAGAAACCTGGACTTCACATGAAATCTCCTCGTTGTGAAATGTGGACAGCTCAATCAGAATTCTAAGACCAGCAAAGCCCATCTGCAGGCTGGATAAGGGTGCCAGCTTGCACCTGCTGCTTCATGCCTTTCCCCAGCCTTGAAGACTGTTTACTTTTCCTCAGATAAACTTTATTCCTTCATGCCTTAATGCTTTTTAGAAAAATGTTGAGTGTAGTTGACACACAAGGTTATATTAGTTTCAGGTGTACAACACAGTGATTCAACAAGTTTATACATTATGCTGTGTTTGCCACAAGTATAGCTACCATCTGTCCCGATACATTACTATTACAATATCATTGACTATATTCCTTGTGCTGTGCCTTTTATTTTCATAATTTACTCATTCCATAACTGGAAGCCTGTATTACTTACTTCCCTTAACTCATTTTGCCCAGCCCTTCACCCCTCTCCCCTCTGGCAACCATCAGTTTGTTCTCTGTATTTATAGGTGTGCCTTAGTGCTTTTAGACATGCAGTCACTCTGCTTAGGTTGGCCTTGGTTCTTTCTCTCTTGAACTGGATTGTTCTTTTAGACTTGGCTCAACCTGCTTTCTCTGAACTAATTACTTCACCTTTGTGATACCAGAGAATTTCATAGAGCATTCTATTCTAGGGCTTAAGGCATTCATTTGCTTTTTTATTTAGATGTAATTTTGGGGGCGCCTGGGTGGCTCAGTCTGTGGAGCATCTGACTTTGGCTCAGGTCATGATCTCCCGGCTCATGAGTTCGAGCCCTGCATCAGGCTGTGTGCTGACAGCTCAGAGTCTGGAGCCTGCTTCAGATTCTGTTTCTCCCTCTCTCTCTCTGTCCCTTCCCCAATCACACTCTGTCTCTCTCTCTTTCAGAAATAAACAAATATTAAAAAAAAAATTTTAAAGAAATAATTATTAAGCAGCAGAATGCATACCAGCTATAGCCATAAACTGGAGTCCCTGCTCCCCTGGTGCTTATATTCTGCTGTGGTGTTCATGTGTTAGTCCTCCCATGAGAAGGTGAGCTCCTTTAGGGCAGGGACCATGTGCTGTGTCTGGTTTCCTCAAATAAGCTCAGTTATTCTGATACCAGGTATCAGTATCCTTTTGCTGTGGTAACAAATTTCTGCAAATCTCCTGTCTTAAAACAATAGAAGCTTATTATCTTATATTTATGGGGTTCAGTAGCCTTAAATGGGTCTCACTGGACTAAAATCAAGTGTCAGCAGGGCTGTGTTCCTTCTGGAGGCTCTTGGGGAGAATTTGTTTCTTGCCTTTCCCTGTTTCTAGTGGCCGTCTACATTTCTTGGTTTGTGGCCACTTCCTTCATCTTCAAAGCAAGAGTGTAGCATCAGAGAGAGTAAATCTCTGACTATGACTTCCTTGTTTTTCTCCTTCCACTCGTAAGAACCCTTGTGATCACATTAGGCCCACCTGGATACCCTAGAATACCCCAGGATGTCTTCTAATCTCAAGGTCAGTTGATTAGCAACTGATACTACACTTGGAACCTTACTTTTCCCTTGTAATGTAATATGACATATTTACAGGTTCTAGGGAACATACATAGTATGTAATCTTTGGGAAGGCCATTGTTCTGCCTATCACAGCTGGAAAGCCAAATGAATGAATAAATGGTGAATGACGAAGGAAACTCTCAGAGGGTGGGAACCAGTTGTGCAAAAGGCAGAAAAAGTAGTAAATATCTCTGACCTGAAGGAGTTGATGATCACTTGGATTGGGGAGTGGTGGTGATTGGGGGTCTTCCAAACTTCCTTTCTCAGATTGAACATCTCTGACTCCTGTAAGCTTTCCTTGACATCCCAAATTAAGATCAGACCCTTGCTTTGTGCTCCCAAGGCACCCTCCTTAGGAATACATCCTCACATTTGTGATGCTAGTTGAGTAAATGCCTTCCAGGAGCACCTGGGTGGCTCATTCGGTTGAGCATCCATCTCTTGTTTCAGCTCAGGTCATGATCTCAGGGTCATGAAATCGAACCCTGCATTGGGCCATGCTAGGCCCTCCCGGTGGAACCTGATGAAGAATTTCTCTCCCTCTACTGCTTGCGTGTGCTCTCTCTGGAAAAAAAAAAAAAAAAAAGGAAGAAAAGAACAATACTGAAAATTCAAAAGCTATTTATTTTATTGCAAAATAAGTAATATTAAAAAGTTAAAAATAAAATAAATAAAAATAAATGCCTTCCACTAAATCTTACAGGTAATGCATATAATAAAATATATTTATCTTGTTTCTCAATGTGTAGCATTGAGCAGACGGCCTGGCATATGGTAAGTGTTCAAACTTTGTTGAGAGAGAAAACAGATGAATAAATAAATGAAGTAGAGAAAACTTTAAAAATTTTTAATGTTTGTTTTTGAGAGAGAGAGAGAGCATGAGTCGGGGGTGGGGGGGCGGCACAGAGAGAGAGGGAAACAGAATCTGAAGCAGGCTCTAGGCTCTGAGCTGTCAGCACAGAGCCCAATGCGGGACTCAGACTCACGAACCATGAGATCATGACCTGAGTTGAAGTCAGACACTTAACCAACTGAGCCACCCAGGCACCCCATGGGACCATGGACTTTCTAACGTGGCACCCAAATTGGGAGGGTGAGCAGATGTACTTTTATCTCATTGGGGAGTGAAGGGCATTTATCAGATTCTCAATGGAGTCCATGACCAAAAACATGGAAGAAGCACTGCTCAAAGTGTGCAGAGTTCAGAGATAAGAGTGTTTGGCCATAGTACAGAGAAGGAAGATGCTGTCCTGGGAAAGGCAGACTGACTTCTCCTTACTAATAAAGCTAACCAGGTTTTGTATATGTTTTCCCCCTCTAGGAGAAGAGAATGTGCTGTCCCTCCTGACCCAGGACTCGAACTCCAAAGCTCGGCGGGGTATTTTAAGAAGAGCTGTTTTTTCTGAGGATCAGAGAAAGGCTCTGGAGAAAATGTTTCAGAAGCAGAAATATATCAGCAAAACAGACCGAAAGAAACTTGCCATCAGCTTGGGACTAAAGGAATCACAGGTACTAATGAGCAGGAAGATGTCCATGCTCCTGATTTCTGAAGGAATACAATGAAACCCATGCGTTTGGCAAATATCTGTTGTACTAGGTATGGTGCTGGACCCTAAAGTGCTATTGAAATGATTTTCGCAATTTTTTAGTGGGTGGAAATACATATCACAATTCCTATTTGGAAATAGGTCCATTTGCTGAGAGGTCTAGGTTTTTGCATGCTTAAATCTTCCTAAATGAAGAGAAACACTAAGGATGTGGCATTTGTATCATTAATTGTTTGCTCTGGTTTCAGAGTAGACTACGTAATGTTCTACAAAAGCAGGAACCGATTTCCCTTTTTCTTCATTTCCAATCCCAAATCCATTCCCAAATGTGTGACTCATAAATATCTCTAACTAGATCTCATTACTCTGCATTTTGGGCTTATGTCAAGCGCAGTAAAGTAGTTTCATAGTTGCAACACTTACAAACCTTTCTTGTACATTAAGCCACTAGTATTGGACTATTTAATCATTTTATAATCACCATGTGAAATAAGCACTGTAATCATTCTCATTTTCTAGATGAGAAAATGTAGAGAAGTGAACACAGATAGGTCTGATGTCACGTAGTGAAGCTGCTTGGGAATTGGGCTCTCACTCCAGGTTACCTGACTCTGGAGTTGTGTTCTCCTCCACCTGGTGCTATCCTGTATGGTTGTGCCGCATGTTCACTGCACAAGGCACTTGACTAAGAGGGATGGCAGCAGTTGAAATGTAGCAGGTAGTCCATCTGCCAAGCTGGCTTTTGTGATGCAAGGCTACAATCCACCTGGATTTTTTGAATTAGCTTCAAGGCACTGAAGTTGTTAGCACAGTCTCTGTGTTAACCACTGTGCTCACCTGTTCTTCTCTCGGTACAAATGACCTGGTTTCTAACTTTGGATTTTATTAAACCAGTTATTTTTGGATGAAACTCCCCTTAACCTTTCTTTCTTTGTTTCTCTTTAACTGCTTCCTTTCCCTAGGGAAGTGATCTGTCCCTACCCCCACGCCCAACTGCTTCTAGTTGTAGGAAGCTTTACGTGGTGTGGTAGAGTGTAATTGGCCTGGATCCGCCAGTCTGTGCTTTCCTCATTGTGTGATACTAATGAGTCCCTAACCTTAATTGACTGCTCTGTGCCTCAGTTTCTCACTTCAAAAACAGGGACAAATGTAGGAATTCTATGTCACTGAGCCATTCTGTGTATGTGATAGATAAATCAGCTGCGTGCAAGACACTGTGCGAAGTGGGCAGCAAGGAGTGTTGATAAGGACTGATTGAGATACACTCTTCACACTCAGGAATTTATATAAGCAGCTGGAAAAATGAAGCAGAAGGTCATGAACAGTTAGATAATAACAGATAATATTGTCTCCTATGTTATGAGACAATAACATAGGAGACATCACCTGGAAGGTTAGATATACTGCCAAATAAAGGAGCTAGGTCAGTGGTCCTCAAAGTTATGTATCTCTCTGGAGCCTTATGTTAATCTCCATGTCTGGGGAGGACAGCCATATGACTGGTCGCTATACCCCTGGGGAGTCTAGCGATGGAACTCTCTCATCCTTAGAGGAATCGTTGGGCCTGACTAAGGAGTCACAGAAGCTCAGTAGGACCCACCTGCGTCTCACTGATATGGATAAAAGTCTCCAGAGTTAGAGGGGAGAAACTGCAGGTTGGGGAGGTTGAGTCAGAACTTGAAGTAAGTGTTAAAACAGGAAACGTGGCTAGGTTTGATCTCACAGTGCTCTGAGACCATGTGAACATCTTTGATAGTACATGTCATCTTTTTTTTTTTTTAATTTTTTAATGCTTATCTATTTTTGAGAGAGAGAGAGAGAGAGAGGGAGAGTGCGAGCACTAGCGGGGAGGGGCAGAGAGAAGGAGGGAGACAGAGAATTAAAAGCAGGCTCTGCGCTATCTGTGCAAAGCCCAGTGTGGGATTTGCACATTGAGAACCATGAGATCCTGACCTGAGCCAAAGTTGAGTCGGTTGGACGCCCAACTGACTGAGCCACCCAGGCACCCCAGTACATATCATCTTCTTAAGAACAGACTATTGGAAAGGGGATGCAGCAGGCATATCAGAGAATATTTACGAGGGGATGACCATAATCTGTCCATTCCAAGAAAACAAACTGTTTTCCTTGTTTGTATGTTATCGTCTAGTTCTCATTCACAGGTGTATAGTGTTACATAGTTGATTGTATAGTTTTTAAAATTCAAGTGCCTGAGGAGTGAATACTTTTTATGTCACTGAATTTGGTGAACATCTCAGAAGTAATTTCACATTTTCTTCTTTGCATATACATCTAATTACACAATTAACACATGGCATTTCAAACAAAGGGGAAATTGGTAAAGTTAAAAATGAAAACTCGTCTCCTCCCTTTCCAACCCAACTCCTTCATTTACTACTGTCATTTATAAATGGCTCTTGTTTGAATTTCTTTGATGAACCATGTTATTATCTTTATCTTTAACATAAATGAACGCAAACCCACCATGATTACCATGTGTCCTTACATTTGATGTCATTTATCCTCACAGGGACCCTATGAGGAATCTACTTTGATTTTATAATAGGGACCTAGAATTGAGACCCAGAATTGTGTGTGCATGTGTATGTGTTTCTCCTTAACTGCTTCCTTTCCCTAGGAAATATATATATTTATATATATATCAAGATATATCAAGATAAATATATCAAGATAAAATAAAGATAAAGATATCTTTATCAAGATAAATATATATATTTATATATATCAAGATATATCAAGATATGTAGGAAATAGTCCCATTTATATATATATAAATATATAAAAATATATATAATATAAATAATATTATATAATAAAATAAATAAATAATAAATAAATTAAATAAATAAATTACATAAAAATATTTTATTATAAATAATATAAATATATTTATATAAATAAAATATATAAATATATTTATAAATATAAATATATATAAATATAAATAAATATATATAAATATGTAAATTAAAAATATATATAAAAATGGGATTATTCCCTACATATATCTTGATTTTCTGAAGGAGAGGACAAATAATCTGTGTTACCACCACCCAGATCAAGCAGTAGAACCCTGTCACCGGCCAGTAGTCCCTTGCAGATTCCCTCCCGGTTACTGTTTCCTTTTCTGAGACTGCCCACTATCATGGCTTCTAACAACATAGATTAGTTTTGCCTATTTGGGGGTAGTTTATATAAACAGAATCATTCGGTACAAATACTATGGTATATGACTTCTTTTCCTTAATATTATGTTTGTGAGATTCATTCACATGTTTGCAAGCAGTAGTAGCTCATCAGTACTCATGGCTGTGTAGTATTCCATCACACGGTTTACCACAGTTTATCCATCCTCATCGTGGGTGTTTGGATTGCTCCCACTTTTTAGCTATTATCTGTATTATTTGTAGCAGTTATTGTAGCTGTTATCAAAATAGTTGGAATATTATAGTTAGTGACATTTTCTTGTTACAGCCTTTGCAGACTCTCCAAGTTGGTGGTTTCTTTCATTGTGGTAAAATATACATAACCTAAAATTTACCATTTTAACCTTTTTTGAGGGTACAGTTTAGTGGCATCAGGTACTTAGTTCACGTTGTTGCACAGTCATGACTACCTTCAGTCTCCAGAACTCTTTTCATCTTGTAAAACTGAAACTCTGTATCCATTATGCAGTGACTCCCCATTTCTCCCTCACTCTAGCCCCTAGCAACCACCACTTTCTGTCCCTATGATTTGACTGTTCTAGGTACTTTCAAATGAATCATTTGTATTTGTCCTTTTGTGATTGGTTGATTTCACTTAGCATATCTTCAGGGTTTCCATGTTGTAGCACGTGTCAAAATTTCCTTACCTTTTAAAGCTGAATAATATTCCACTGTATGGATATACCACATTTGTTTATGCATTCACCCATCAGTGGACATTTTGGTTGCTTCTGCCTTTTGGCTATTATGAATAATGCATGAACATGGATCACAAATATCTCTTTGAGTCTCTGGTTTTAATTCTTTAAAGTAGTTTGTGGCTTTTTCATGTTTGTGGTATCTTTATTTACACAGAAATTTCTCATTTTTATATTGTCAGCTCTATTTTTTCTTTTGTGGCCTTAATGTTTTATGTCATGCTTAAAAAAAAATTCATCTCTCCATGACTGTGATGATATCTTCTAGTTTTTTCTAAAACTTTTATACTTTTGTTTTTGTCTTTAGCTGTTTAATCCATTTGGAAATTGTTTTTGTATTTGTTGAGAGGTAGAACTTTTCATTTATGATTTTCCCCAGATATGTACCTTTGTTTCAATACTGTTGATTGTGAAGAAACTTTTTTGATTTTTTTTTTCCACTGAGATATCACCCAGAAACAACTCTTGATATGCAGAAAAGCGACGGGAAAAAGAAAATAATGAATGTGGCACCAGTGGGCACAAATAAATGTCTTAGTGAAAGCCCACTAGAAATACTTGGCAGGCTTTCTAGGAGTAAATGCTCACCACAAATAATAAATGAGTTCATGAATAGAACCAAATGCTCTGGTATGTACACATTAGTACTGTTTTCTTATGAAAAGCCTTAACCACAGGATTGTAACTGAGATGGCAGTCTTTTGGACTCACTTGCCTGGGGTCAGGTTCTTTGTAGCCATTTTGAAATTGCCAGTCAGGTTGAAAGAATGAAGAAATTGTTTTCCCAATCTGAAAAGACCATCTCAATTTTTTCCTTCATTGGGAGAAATACTTGGTAATACTTCAATGATTTTTTTTTAGTAGAATTTTCTAGTTTTTGTTTTAAAAATAGAAATCCACTAAATTGTTCATGTAAAGATGCAGTGTAATGCTCAGGAAAATAATGTGATTGGATTTTGAGATGTCAGGAAACCTGTTGTGAAGTTTTCTGACCAGGCACAGTTGACTATGTAGCAGATAAAGACAGAAGTTAGTAGTAAAGACAGACTCCGGTAGGGTGAGGTGGAATATGGCTCAAATTAGAAACCACTATCATAAGTACAACAATCGGTTGCTGTTTATTGAGCCTAATTCTTCAAGTTTGATAAATCCTTAGAGTAATCAAACTTGGAAACTGTATAAAGCCTGGAATTGATCAAAACATTATAAAATGTATTCTTAATTTAGTTTTCTAGAAGTTCCTGATGAAATGTAAATGTTATAAGAGCCTGGGCGCTGGAGTAGCACAGTCATGGATTCTGTTCTAAGTGCTTCCATTTTACTAGCTCTATGACTTTGAACTGGTTTATCACTCTGAACCCTAGTTTTTATACGTGTGAAATGAGGACTCCTTGCATTCACTGTGATGATTATGTATTCGGCGTAACATGCATGCCTTGACACCTGGCACAAAATAAACATTATTACTAGTCAATGGCATTTCCTTTTTATAAATAAATTAGCATTGCCTAAATGATGTTTTAAACTATTGAGAGTTAAATCAGACATCATACTTGTAGGATGTAACCAATTTATCACGGTCGTTTTGTTTCATAAGTGTGTGGATATTATACTAAAGTAATTTCTCAGATATTTTTGAAGGAGCCCAGTGAAAAGTGATAAGGACTTTGCTAGGCTGGCTGTCATCATAAGGTATTTCATAGAAGGGTATACTAGGAGAAATTATAGTTTAAAATACTGAAGTGAAGTAACATGGAATAAGTGATCGTTTTGTCCAATTATTTTGTCAATAGGTGAAAATTTGGTTTCAGAACAGAAGAATGAAATGGCGGAATTCCAAAGAGAAAGAAGTGCTTTCCAACAGGTGTATCCAAGAAGTAGGCCTTCAAGAGGATCCCCTCTCGCGGTCTGCTCTGGGGTTCCCTTCTCCATGTCCTTCGCTCTGGGAAGTCTCCCAACAGCACTCAAGTCCAAGATGGAGGGAGAATTCGCCAGAACCTTCAGAAAGACTGATCCAGGAGAGTTCAGGCACACGGCCCCCAGAAGCAAATTCACTTCAGGGTGCCTTGTATTTGTGTTCTGAAGAAGCTGGAGACAAGGGTGTGCTTACTGGGGCTGTCTGAATGGAAGCCTTCCTCCTTGTTAATTTGAAAAGGACGCCTAACTAATAATATTTTGACTCTAAAGCCAGCTAGCTTGTGCCTCATCAGTGCCTAAAACATAATATCTTTGGAGTGATGCACAAACTAATGCTTTAGGAAGTCCTCTCCAGTGTTCTCTTGTTTGGCTCCCAGACTCAGGCTTAATTTTTAATTTGTAAGTGGAATAGGATCTCCCAGAGAGTACAATGGAACTGAAAAGAATTGAGAGTTATATAGTTGGGCTCAGTCCCTCCTCTGAGTGCGTGTATATACATGTGTGTCTCTATGTGTGTATATATATAAATATTCATGGAAATGCATCAGTAGGAGCTAGTTCCTCTTTAAATATTGCATCGAGCAAATTCATTTCCTTTTATTTGAGGAAAAACCAACTGTTGACTGAATGCGATTAATTTCTTG
The DNA here is from genome assembly GCF_014898765.1 of Herpailurus yagouaroundi. Classification (NCBI taxonomy): domain Eukaryota; kingdom Metazoa; phylum Chordata; class Mammalia; order Carnivora; family Felidae; genus Herpailurus; species Herpailurus yagouaroundi. The sequence goes on from NW_024412407.1 coordinate 9,448,988, forward strand.
AAAGTAATGTAAAATTTGGATTTTAGCCCAAATTTTCATATCACAGGAACATGTTTTTAAAAATTCTCTATTTTCTGGTTTCTTTTAGAATCTAGCTATTGAATTTTAACAATTCAGCTCAGCTGTCCTAATCGAATAAGCCACTGTTAGATACATACACCGCAAGCATATACTTAAAATTAACGCAACAAGCAAACTATAAGAATTTCTGAATGATACTGTTAGTACCCTTAATTTTCCAAGTCTCTGGCCTTTATTCGGACATCAGTGAGTTACCCATTTAACTAACAGTTATCTTTTGATCTCTTCTCTGTAAGGATGGGCTTTAGTTAAGGTTTGCAAAACAAAATGCCTTTAAGGGCCTATGAGTGAATAAAGGGCATGGCCCACCTAAAAATATTTGAGTTTAATAATTTAAAAAATACTGTGTTGGGCACATGAAACATCCATGCCAAGCAGTTTTTGACCTCTGGCCAAGATTTAAGGAAGTGTCACAGTTCTTAAAATGTTCCCAACTGAACTTCAAAACACAATACTGATGGATTCTAGAGTGGATTTCTGTTTGCACTTCTAGTTATAGACTCAATTTTCCACTTAGGTGGTATACACCACATTTTTAGGTTATTTTTGTGTATTAACAGACACCACACAGATGTTTTATGTGTTTTGAGTATCCTGAAATAGTAGTATTATAAAATTGCATTTCTGGTAACGATTTGCTTAGTTAATCTGGAAATTTTTATTCTAGGTCCAAGAAAGAATTATGTTTCACTTTGAAGGAAATGAGGCAGAAAAAGGAAATGATGTGGTTTTGAACTTGGTTATTATTAATCTGTGGACAAGAAACATTATTAGAAGTTCATGATGTGGAATTTTGTTAGTGAGAAATCTGTGTAAAGAAAGTGGCTTCTAATTTGCTTACATTCCTAGTTATAGACTTTGAGGCTTTCGGGCTTAAAGAAGGTAATGTCTTAGAAGACAACAGTTTCAGTCAGCATCAAGAAATTATTTTGTGTGAACGTAATTTGAATTGGGGTATGCTAGCCTGTGTCTTTATCTCTAGATGTTTTACTTAAAAGTCCTCTCAGAAGAAGCTTGTCTCAGTGTCTCTGTGGGAAGTAGGAGCAGGGATCTGCTGACAACAATTTAAAACTTAAAACTCGTCTTTAAATGATTTATAGTATTGTTTCTTTCCTTTGTATAATGTTAACCTCGTTTACATATATTGGGTCCTTTTTTTATGCTCTAGAGAGTGTGCTAAGCCTATTAAGGTGGATTAATTCATGACAGTCCTCATGACAATAGTCCTAGGAAGTAGGCACTGTTACTGCCAACATTCCTGTTGCCCAGATGAGGAAGAAGGGACAGGACGAAGGCAGTGTGGTTAGGGTGATGGCCCTAGGTCATGAGGTTAATGAATAGAGTTTGGACCCTGGCCATCAGGTTTCAAATCTTGAAATCTTACCAACCATATGGGGGTGCATACCACTGTAGAATGTATTCACAAGTTTATGGGATGCATAGTAAGACATACGTTTTGGGGATTACAGTAAGATTTATTAAAGAAATTCAGAAGCATTTTGTACTTTATGATCTCTTACTTGGGGAATGGTTTTCTTTCTGGTATTCTCTTCTCTGTTAACTTTGAAGTTTGAGGAAAGTAAAGAATTGCAGAAACCTTCAACTATCAAGCCTCTATAGACAATAGTCCCATAGGAGTGTTTAAGTGAAATGAAAAAATTTTTTTTTCTTATCATTCATGGCTAAAAATTATGAAGTGCTTACCTATGGTTAATGGTTCTGGAGGATAATTTGAAGATCCAATGAGAGCAATCTGCTTCATGGCCATCTTATGACCCAGGTGTTAGATGTGGGTTGATTGGTGCTTAGATGATCTTCCCCCAGGGTTTCACCCCAAGCTCTGAGGCTCAGCAGAGGCTCCTCTCTGCAAGGTTGGCCTGATATTCAAATATACAGATAAATATTTTAATTGGTTTCTAGCATCAAGGCTTAGGAAAAGTATACTTTAGATGACTATATTAGGGATACTTAGAAAACACATACAAACATACACACATGGTGCACATACATATATGCCTCTTACTTTGCCTTTACTTACCTGAATTACTGGACAGAACCACTGAGCTTGATATTCGTTTCTCTCTCTTTTATTCTAAAGTTTATTTATTTATTTTGGGAGAGAGAAAGAGAGCATGAGTGGGAGAGGGGCAGAGAGAGAGAGGGAGAGAGAGAGAGAATCCCAAGCAGGCTTTAAGCTGTCAGCATGGAGCCTGATGCAGCGTTTGATCCCATGAACTATGAGATCATGACTTGAGCCAAAATCAAGAGTCCAATGCTCAACGGAGCCACCCAGGTGCCCCTCCCTTCTCTCTTAATTTCTTCTCTGTCAACTCTCCCTCTACCTACTCCACCTCCCTCCACTTAAAATACTTATATGTGTATTTTCCTCTGTTCTCTAGATGCAGACTCCTTTTCTCCTTGTGATCACATATTAGTATATTTGTTGTCTGCTTTCCAGACAAATACTGCTCTCCTAAGAACCAGAGACAGAGAAGCCTGGAGGCAAAGGTATCTTAAAATTTTTAGAAGAAATTGTAAAATGGATTTTAGGCAGATGAGAAGAAAAGGTGGCGAGCATCATCCTCTAGCTTTTATGAAGATAAATATTTTATAAACCTGAGTATCAAGGATTGGAAGTATATAAGCAGGTTAGGAATGGTCACTGGATCTGGTGACAGTGAAGGCCGTGATAATTGATGTAGAAAAGGCAATTCTATTTCCTTAGTACTGATGTGGGTTCAGTGGGGAACCCAATTGTTTAGTCCAGTGGTTCTCAAACTTTAAAAATCCATATATATGAACATTCCATACCTTCCAACAAGTTTTGGGCATGTGCTCAGATTTGGACATATACCTCATATATTCAGCATCCATACCTCCCACTCCCCGCCCCCCCCCACCCTGAGAATCATTATACATGCTTTTCACTTTTTTTTATTTCTTTTTTTTTAATGTTTGTTTATTTTTGAGAAATAGTACAAGCAGGGGAGGGGCAGAGAGAGAGAGAGACAGAATCCAAAGCAGCCTCCAGGCTCTGAGTTGTCAACACAGAGTCCAATGTGAGGCTCAAATTCACGAACTGTGAAATCATGACCTGAGCCAAAGTCGAATGCTTCACTGACTGAGCCACCCAAGTGCCTCTCACTTTTCAAATATAGTCATAATTGGGGTGTCTGGTGGCTCAGTGAAGCATCTGACTCTTGAATTCAGCTCAGGTCATGATCCCAGGGACGTGGGATCAAACCGTGCATCGGGCCCCCACACTGAGCATGGAGCCTGCTTGGGATTCTCTCTCTGCCCCTCCCCCCACCCACTCACATGCACACTCTCAAAGTTATTATCAAATATAAATTCATAATTAAATATGCTTGTTCAAGCCACCCATGTCTTTTCTGGTCCCTTTCATTCCACATTCTGATGCATTTTTTTTAAAGCTGCATACTCCCCAACATGTTCATGACCTATCCCTCATGACGAGTGACTTCATCAACCTCTGTTGGCATTTAATACAGCAGAGTTGTGGTGCCTGGGTGGCTCCGTCGGTTGAGCGTCCGACTTCGGCTCAGGTCATGCATGATCTCCCAGTTTGTGAGTTCAAGCTCTGCGTCTGGCTCTGTGCTGACAGTTCAGAGCCTGGAGCCTGCTTCAGATTCTGTGTCTCCCTCTCTCTGCTCCTCCCCCACCCACGCTCTGTCTCTCTCAAGAATAAACATTAAAAAAATTAAAAATACAGCAGAGTTTATTCCATTGTGTTCATAAACTTGTTAGACACTGCCTCTGCATTTTCTTTCTGAATTTCAACACTTACTGGGTACTCTTTGTGAGGCACTGTCCTAGGCTTTATGTAAACAAATGTGAGGGAGAGGGGCGCCTGGGTGGCGCAGTCGGTTAAGCGTCCGACTTCAGCCAGGTCACGATCTCGCGGTCCGTGAGTTCGAGCCCCGCGTCAGGCTCTGGGCGGATGGCTCAGAGCCTGGAGCCTGTTTCCGATTCTGTGTCTCCCTCTCTCTCTGCCCCTCCCCCGTTCGTGCTCTGTCTCTCTCTGTCCCAAAAATAAATAAACGTTGAAAAAAAAATTAAAAAAAAAAATGTGAGGGAGAGAATATGGTCCCTGCCCGCAAGAAATGTAGACTTAGTCTTTCCAAATAATATTTTGATGTATTCCATGCTGTTGGTACCTGGGTCCAGTAAATTTGGACCAAAAAATAATCTTAACATCCTCCAAAACCTTATCTCTCCATTTGCAGTTGGGCGAGTGAAGTTTATGAAGTGCTCCACTATTCAGAAAAATACAAACTACTTGGCATTGTTGGTATTCCACGCTGTCTCTCCTCCATTTACGCCACACTGGTCCCAAGAGGAGTCAGAGTCCAAGGGAAGAATTCATTATTCTTTTGTTCATAGTGCAACCTACTCTCTACTTTTGTCTTTCTACCTTCTCAAATAAACTTGTACCCGTGGCGGGTAAGAATAGTGAAGGAAAAGCAAATAACAGAAGTGAGGGGAAGTCAGGATGATGAGTATTCTTAATACATAAGAAAATTTTGCAGAATTTACATCTTTTACAAACCATCTCTGGAATAAGCAACTACTTTAAGAATGTAGCACTAGCCCCATGAAGATGGTTCATAGTTTCCAGCTATTAGTTGTGTTCTGTTACTTTCTTATTCTTGGTTGTAAGAGTTATATATGCTCATTATGAAGAAACACACTGGAAAATACAGCTAACAAAAATTCATGTGTAATTCCACCATTTTGAGATGGCCAATTTAGCTCTTTTGTGAAAAATTTTCACTTTGAATGTATGTGCATATAAAGGTGTGTGTGTGACTAAATTTGAATCATAGTATATATCCAGTTTATCCTGCTTTTTTTTTTAACTCAACTTTTAACAGAGAACATTTTCCCATGCCATTAAAAATGTTGAAACTATTTATTATGCCTGCATAATTTTCCATTGTTAACTCCTTCACTTCTTGAGGTGGACCAGGGGATGGGGCCAGCGGATGGCAGGTCATGGAAAGAATGATCATGGGGCTCCTGTACCAAATGGAGAATCTCTTCCAAAAAGCCACCATGAAGTTTATGAAAACATATTCCATCCAAAGTCCAAGGGAGTGTACACACTTGGATTTCAGTACATTACCAGCAGCAAACATATTAATGCGGGGCAATATTCTACCTCTCTTATTAATTGTGCTTTATTACAGTCACATTGATATATCAGTTTAGCTTTTTCAAGTATGTTTCATTGTCCACAATGTGTGCAAAATTCAAGCAAGTTGTTGGATGTCTGGCATCTTGTCATTGTTTTGAAGGCTGAGATGATAAGACTGCTTTGCCTAGTTAGTCCAGAATCCCCCAGTTCCTACAACTGTATGGACATTCTCAAAGTTGCTTGAGCAACAGAAATTATAGGGAGAATCTTTTGGGATCAGAACATTCCAAGGTTAAAAGGGAGTCTTCGATGTTACTTAAGCCCAAAGCAGAGCATCAAGTGTTTGATGCTAATCAAAAGCCAAAAAATCAGGGACATAAAATTTGAATAAAATAAAGTGATATAATTAATTCATAAGGTACAGCTAATCCTATTACTATGAATTTCCTTTGTAGTTTCCTAGGGCAGCCATAACAGATTATCACAAACTGTACGGCTTAAGGCAATAGAAGTCTATTCTCTCACAGTTGTGGAGGACAAAAGTCCAAAATCAAGATGTCAGTAGAGTAGTGGTCCCTTGGAAGATTTTAGGAAGCTGCCCCTTCCAGCTTCTTTTGGCCCTAGGAGTTCTTTGGCTTGGGCTGTGTGACTCCAACCTCTACCTCTGACTCACATGGCCTTCTCTCCTTTGTGTCTGTGTCACAAATTTCCCACTGCTTTTCTCTTATAATGACCCCTGTCATTGAATTTAGAGCTGACTCCAAGCCTAGAATGGTTATATATCAAGATCCTTAACTTAATTGCATCTGCAAAGACCCTTTTTTCAAATAAGGTCACATTCACAGGTTCCAGGAGTTAGGACATATCTTTTTGAGAACCACTATTCAACCCACTACAACTGTACCCTACAATATTACAGCCAAAGATCTAGAAAAACAAAAATGAAATTTAAACTATCTTGGCTCTCCCTGTAATGGAATTTGACTTACATTGCTTTGACTTAAGGTGTTGTACCAATTATGTGATGCACTACTTGTAAGACTATTTGGGGAAGGGAAATTTTTGTAAAAGTTTCCTCCATTTTGGATTTCTGTCCACACTGGGACAATTTAAGAATATGCAGCCCTAATTTTTTAAAGCCCTCACATGGATTCCAGATGTTGACCATTTAATCCAAGAAGGTGTTTCCTTCCTTATTATACAAATGTGGTGCACATCAAAAAATTGGCATTGTTTAATTTATGACTCACACGTGAACCATTGTTTTTTGTGATGTCGTTATTTTAAGTGATTCATAAACTAAACAATGCCAATATTTTGGACACATACCATATTTGTATAATGAGGAAACACCTTCTTGTATTAAATGGTCAACATCTGGGATCCATGTGGGAATTTCTTTGAAATTTTAAATAAAGACAAATTAGCATGGCATACATTTTCTCAGAGATGCAGCTAGCTGTAATCAAAAGACAAAATGAACTTGGTACTATATTGTGGTTAAGAAAATAGGAATGCTGTTGACAGAAATGTCCAATAATGTTTTTACAGCACTGTTTTGATGATGGGGTAAATGGAGTTGTGGAATGAAACACAATACAGGCAATGTTGAGTCAGGGATCAAAAATCAGCTCAAATGTACTCTCTCAGTAGAATGTAAGTTACCAAAAACTTTCTACAGGGCGATTTGGTAACACAAACAAGTTGTTGAATGGGCATACCCTTTGACTATACAATACCACTTACTGAAATTTATCTTAAGGAAGTAGTCAAAAATGTGCAAACAATCTTATATAGAAAGGTGCTCACCAAAATATATTTGACTTTATTTTTTAAAAAGCAGTTTTAGGTTCACAACAAAATTAAGTACAGATATACCCCATATGCCCCCTGCCTTCATGTATGCATAGCCTCCCCACTATCAACAGTATGCACCAGAGTGGTACATTTGTACTACTGAAGAACCTACACATCATTGTCACCTAAAATCCATACTTTACATTAGAATTCACTCTTGGTGTTGCACAATCTATGGGGTTTGAAAAATGTATAATGACATGTATCTACCATTATAGTATCATACAGTGTAGTTTCACTGTCCGAAAGTCCTCTCATAATATATTTTTATATTTTTACTTTATAAAAAGGAATTGATTAAATCAATTTTCAGATTTATATAATGAGATCATATGCAGCCATTGAAATTAATATTGTAAAAAAAAATGATGATGTATAAAAATGGCCAGGATTCATTGTTAAAGGGATAAACAGGTTACAAGATAGTATGTTGATAGCCTAATTGTGTGTGTGTGTGTGTGTGTGTGTGTGTACAGGTTTAGAGATAAGGCTATAGAACCATACATGAACTATAGCTGTCTCTGGGTAGGGGGGTTAAAGATGATCTTTGCTTTCTTTTCCTTGTTCTTCCTTTTCCAAATAATCAAACCTACACCATATTACTTCTAAAATCAGAAGACATACATCTTGGCGTGGCTGTCTCAGAGACATCTCAAACTCAAATGAGCTCTTCTTTCATCTCAAGTCTTCACCAGCATTTCCTTCTTTCAGTAAATGGCAAAATAGGACAATGAGTTTACACTGTGGGAGTCATCTTGCCTCTTTGCTCCCCACTCCCGTTATATAGAACCAATTGCCAAGGCTTCTTGTCTCTATATTCCCCTAAACATGTCTTCAGTCGGTGCTCCTCTGCCCAGATCTACAGCCGCAGGAGTTCCAGATCACCATTCTCTCTTATTTGCTCTTGTTTCCTGGAAGGCTCTTTGCATTCCTTCTAGCTTCCTTCCAACTCCTACTGCAGGCTGTAAGCAGACTAACTTTCAAAATTCAAATCTGGTCATGCCATCCTCCCCTTTAAAATCTTTCTATGGTTCTTCCCCAAGCTAAGACCAAGACCAGCCTTCCTCACCTAGCTTATGGTGTCTTCTAAGATCTAATTCCTGCTCATCTCTGTGGTCTCATCTCTCTCTACTTCCCTTCTTGTTCTCTGAATTCCAGACATGTTGGATTTTCTTCATTTCCTTAAATTTCTTACACTCTTTAACCTCTCCCAAGCCTTTGCACAAGGTAATCCCAGACTGCTGTCCTTCTATGCTCCTCCTGACACTTTTCCTCACCTACTTTTACTCAGCCTTCAAGTCTTCCCTGGACTCCCAGGTGGAATCCCTACTGTGTGTTCCCTTTCTCCAACGTCGTCCCCACCCTTGTAATTACCTGTTCGTCTTTTGTGTTCCCGACCTTATGAATCTAGATAGACTTAAGCTCTGTGGGGTCAGGAAACCTATCTGTATTTTCCCCTCTCCATCAGTAAGAGCTAGCAGGGAGGCTGGAATTCAGTAATTCCACAATAAATATGTGTTTGTTTGATTTGAAATTAAACATTATGCAAGAGTTTCACTCTAATCCCCCCCCCCCCATGTTTGTCTTTTCCACAGCTCTCTTGTTAAATGAAAGTAATGGGGGAGTGAGGGAGGACTGGGAAGTGGCAGTGGCACACAGAGCCTGCCTCAGCCTGGGGGTGGGCGTGGTAACTTCCAAAGTTTGTCAGACCCAGCATGAAATGCTATAGTTTTCTACACAAACTCAGTAGCTTAAATAGCAGAAATTCATTTTCTCGCAATTCTGGAGGCTGCAAGGCCAAGATCAGGGCACCAGCAAGGTTGGTTTTGAGACCTTCCTTCCTGGCTTGCAGATGACCACCTCTCTATGAGTTCACATGGGCTTCCTTCTTCACATGTGTGGAAACAGAGAGAGAGAGAGAGAGAGAGAGAGAGAGAGAAGCCTTTGCTGTCCCTTCTTATAAGGACACCATTCTATCAGATTAGGGCCCACCAGATGACCTCACTTAACTTTGAGTGCCTCTTTAAAGGCTCTATATCCAAACATAGCAGATTGAGGGCTTAAGCCTTAAACATATGAATTTTGAAATGACACAATCCAGTTTATGACGATATTATCTATATCTCATTCTATTATATATTGATACTATTGAAACTATTTTATTTTAACATTGTAAGTATTTAAGTTATACTTTTCTTTTTAAAGTTTATTTATTTTGAGAAAGAGAGAGAAACAGAGAGAGAGAGAGAGACAGAGAGAGAGCTTGAGTGGGGGGGGGGGGGCCAAAAAGAGAGGGAAAGAGAATCCCAAGCAGGTTCCACACTATTAGCACAGAGCCCAGCTGGACTTGATCTCATGAATCGTGAGATCATGACCTGAGCAGAAATCAAGAGTTGGTTGTTTAACTTAATGAGCCACCCAAACACCCCAATACTGAAGATAAACTTTTGTATTAATTTCCTGTGGCTATTGTAATAATAAATTACTGAAAAGTTGGTGGCTTAAAATAACAGAAATGTATTCTTTCACAGTTCTAGGAGCAGGAAGTCCAAGATCAATATTACTGGGCCAAAATCAAGGTTTTGGCAGGACTGACTTCTTCTGGAGATTCTAGGAGAATATTCCTTGCTTCTTCCAGCTTTTGCTGGCTGCTAGCATTCCTTAGCTTGTGGCTATATGGCTCCTATCTGTTTCTGTAGTCACATGGCCTCCTCTCTTGTCTGTCTACTCTATTCCTGTCTGTATCAGATCTCCCTCTGTCTCTCTTTTATAAGATTACATGTAGTTACATTTAAGGCTCACTCAAACAAGGCATGGTGGTATCCCTATCTCTAGACCTTTAACTTAGTCACATCTGCAAAACCCTTTTTCCAGGTAAGGTAAAATTTACAGATGCCAGGAATTAGGACCTGCTAATTTGGGAGTGTGTTATTTTTCAGCCTACCACAACCCTTATTTTAAGACATCCTAGTCCTTTACAATTAAGCCTTGATCTTAAAGTGCAATTTCTCTTGGTCAAAAGTATGTTTATGTGGGCCCATAAACATATATTAATCTTCTTTATGATGAAGAACTTCAAGTCATTAAGGTCAAAAATAAAATCAGAAGCCCTAATACCATTATTTTAAATGGGATACTATTATCTTTTCTCTATATACCATAAAACTTTTATTTTCTTTTCATGCAAATAATACAAATTGGCCCACTGGTTGATCACTTGTGCTAAAAGAAATGACACATTCAATTTAAAGATTTTCTGTCCTTTTTATCCTCTTCACTTAGTTTAAGTTCAGTTCATGTTTTATCATGTGATTTATTATTTTCTGTAGGTATTTTTAGTCACTGAATTTTTGAAGTTCCTTTTTGAAGTTCCTTTTTACCTTATATCATGTTATTCTCTTTTCTTCCCTTTTGTGAAAGATCTATAGTAACTATAGTGTATGCTATTTATTTATGCCATATTGTTTTTACTTTTATAAGATTTGTCTTGATTTATCTCTGAGAATTTATATCTTGGGCTTTTTTACTTTAGAAATGGAATTTGTTAGGCTCATCTTGTGAGTTGCACAACCATTTATTAACTTTATGTTTTATTCAAGACTGATTGCATCTTCCTCTCCAAGTGAGAGAAACTTCCTATATCTTCCGACCAAGTGAATGCACTGCTTGTATCTAGACATCTAAACCAGAAACCTGCAAGTAATCCTGGCTATCTTTCTTTGTCTGATTCTCTCGTCTCCCCATATAGTTAATCACAAAATGCAGTCAGTGGTAAACATTTATCTTATATCCATACATCTTAAACATGTGTTTACTTCTCTTTATAGCACTTGCTTTATTCCATTCCAGGATATCCTCTCTTACTTGGAATGACCTCCTAACTGATCTTCCCATTGCTAATGGAGGAAGAGACTGACTAGCACTAGTCTATTCTTTCAAGTTTATCTCAATCTCTCTAAAACAGGGTTTATTTTTTATTTTTATTTTTTAAATTTTTTAATGTTCATTTTTGAGAGAGAGAGAGAGAGAGAGAGAAAGAGGGGGAAGGACAGAGAGAGAGAGGGAGATATAGAATCCAAAACAGGCTTCAGGCTCCAAGCCGTCAGCACAGAGTCCGACGTGGGGCTTGAACTCACAAACCATGAGATCATGACCTGAGCTGAAGTTGGACGCTTAACCGACTGAGCCACCCAGGTGCCCCTAAAACAGGGTTTATTAACCTTGGCGCTATGGGCATTTTGTGCCAAGTAATTCTTTGTTGTGCAAGGCTGTCCCATGCCTTGTGGGATGCTTACCAGCAACCTTAGCTTCACCCATTAGCTCCTCTTTTGCCTCTGTCATGGCAATAAAGAACATCTCCAGACATTGCCAAATATCCCAGGGTGGGTAGAAGGGGATTTCCCCCAGTTAAGAACCACTGCCCTAAAACATGGCTTTGATCATGTACTCCCCTCTTGCTATTTTATTGATTCCTTATTTAATTCATTTAACAAATATGTGTTGTGTGAGGCTCTGTGCTATAGTATAGAAACATGATGTGAACAAGTTAGATGTTGTCATTGCCCACACAACTTATATTCAAATTCAGTAAACAATGTAAGTCAATAAAAAAACACAAATTATAAAGAAAGAAGGGAAGAAAAAGGCTATTCAGTAAACTAGCTGGCAAATAAGGAAATGACAGTGGACAAAGCTGATGGTGTTTTAAACGGAAAGAAATGAACACGTTTGAGACAAATTTTAAACCTAGAATCAGTGGGGCTTTCTGATGGGTTAAATGTGATGGATGAGGGAGATGAAAGAATCACAAAGATTCTGAGCCTTGTGGGTTGAACAATGAAATGAGCAATGAAGGTATTTTTAAGATGGTGAAGGTAAGAGGAATAAGTTTGGGCTGGAAATTCAATATTGGACTGATTAACTTGGTGAGTCATTCAAACTGGACATTGGTTACAGCTGGTCATAGGAATCTGGGGTTGAGAGGGGATATTCATCCTGGAGATATCAATTTGGGAATCATCAAAATATAAGTGGTATTTAAAACTATTATATGTGACCATATAAACAATGTACAGAAAAGGACAGAAGAGGACCCTAGAATGCTGATGAAGGTAAGATAAGAAATTTTCCTTGAATGCTGATGAAGGTAAGATAAGAAATGTTCCTTGAATTTGACAACAGAGAAGATGATAATGTTGTTGACAAAAATAACCATAACTGGAATGTTAGGAAGTGAAAGCCAGGCTGGAGGGGGTTGAGGAAAGAATGAAAAGAAAGCAGAGACCACTGAGTATATAAAAATTTGAAGCAGTTTTGCTGTGAAGGGGAGTGGAGAGATAATGTGTGGAAGCTGGAGGGGTTTATGCAATGAAGTTGGGATATTTTTCTTTTAAGTTGGAGCCACTAGAGAATATTAGGATAACAATGGAATGATTAAGTTGAGGGGATGATGACAATGTCGGAAAGGGAGAGGAGGAGCCAGTTTTGATGACAGCAAGAGAGACTGGATAAAGAGCTGGGTTTAAGAGGGGATATCCTTTAGGAAGAGAGAGCATTTTCTCCACTGAACTCATAGAGAAGAGCAGTGTGATGGCAGGTCTGCTTGTAGGTGGAGAGAAAGAAGAGTCTTCCCATTTTTGGCTCCTTAATGAACCACGAGGAAGTCATCTGCTGAGAGTGAAGGTGAAAGCTGAGGAAGGATATGGGAACTTAGAGGAAAAAAGGAGATTAAATGAGAGAGGAGGTAAGGAAGAGAATGTATAGGAAAAACAAAGTAAGATTCCTGGGTCTTTTTGAAAACCTGTTTGTGGTCTGTGATATGAATTTCAAGTGAAACAGGTTAGTTTACAGATACAGTTTTTCTCTACCAGTTTTTGGATGCCAGTGTATATATAAGAAGGCAGATTAACAATCAGGGTTTTGCCAGGAGAGTAAGTAGTATGAAAGTATATTGACCCTGAACTCTTCAGGGTGATTGGAAAGAGTGATTATGATGGTGGACCATGGGATCTAGGCTAAATAAGGGAAGAAAAGAAGTAGCAGGGGCTGCTTATCAGCAAAAACAGTTGTGGAATCAGTATAGTGGGGATCTTGGCGAAGGTGGATAGTTTTTAGCTTTGGGAATACATAACTAAGTGATCTGGTGGTTGGAAAGTGTAATATTTGAAATTAAGGCTTTATTTTTACTTTTAAAAATTTTTAATTGAAATTTTAGTTAGTTAACATACACTGCAATATTGGCTTCACGAGTATTATTCAGTGATTCATCACTTACATGTAACACCCAGTGCTCATCACAAATGCCTTCAATACACATAACCCATCTAGCCCATCTCCCACCCATGTCCCTCCATAAACCTTCAGTTGGTTCTCTAACTTTAGGAGTCTCTTGTGGTTTGTTTCCTTCTCTTCTCTTTCCTGCTCCCTTCTCCTATGTTCATCTGTTTTGTTTCTTAGATTCCAAACATGAGTAAAATCATATGGTATTTGTCAATCTCTGATTGACTTATTTCATTTAGCATAATACACTCTAGCTCCATCCAGGTCATTGCAAATTGCAAGATTTCATTCTTTCTATGACTGAGTAATATGCCACATCTTCATCCATTCATCAGTCAATGGACACTTGGGTTCTCTCCATAGTTTGGTTATTGTTGATATGCTGCTATCAGATTTTAGAAGTAATATAGTTTGTAGTGCTGATGAGATCAAGATTGGGAGCATGATGATGCGTGGCTGATATGATGGAAATAAATGTTGGTGATAAAGAGGTGAAGGAATTGGAAGGAGTCCCATTGCTTTTAGGGTAAACTTTGCATTCTTTAATAGAGCACACATGGATTTTTATGAAACGGTCTCTACTTAATTTTCAATCCAACCTCATCATTCATCACCATCTCCTCACTCCAGGCTTTTTTCAGTACATCTTGCTCTTTATACTCTCACGTTGCCTTCAGATCTTTGCTCATGTTCTTTCATTCTGCCTAGAACACTCTAACCTCACTGCACTCCACTTCCCACCCTCAGCTATACACATCTTTACAATTTCCAAGGTATTATTTCTTCCATTAATATGGGTCTGAGCATAGAATTCTGAGTGAGGCTTTCCTCTGTTTGCTTTCAGAGGGACTCTGTACTTCCTCTTTTATAATTGTAAGTGTGTTTCCAGCTGGTCTGTATGGTAGTGATTTTAAATATTTACTTAAACTTATTTATAGCATAGTACTTGCTCAAATTTCATAATCATTCCACTTTTTTGACAAGAAAATATTGGATGCAAAGTTCTCTAAATTCATTCATTTGCTCATATGTTCAGTTATTCATTTTTTCATTTAACAAATATCTATTAAGCACGCCCAATGTACCAGAAGATTCCTGGGATACATCAGTGACTAAAACAAACAGAAATCTTTGCATTTAAGAGCTTACCTTCTAGTAAAGGAAGACAGATAATAAATAATGAATGTAGTATGTAAGTAGATGAGAAGTATGTAAGAATCTGATAAAAGGGGAAAAGGTAATATGTAAGGGCCAGAGGTGGGTTTTGCAGTTGTAAATAAAGTGGTCAGGGAAGGCTTCACCAAAGATGACATTTGAGTAAAGACCTGGAGAGGGTAGGGACATTAGTCGTGTGGGTATCTAGGGAAAGAGCATCTCAGGCAGGAGGAATAGAGACTGCAAAAAATCTAAGTGGGAAGACAGGGTACATGGGTGGAGATGCTCGTCAATGGAAGCTTGCATGGTATGTTCAAAGGACAGCAAGGAGGCAGTGTGACTGGAGGGGAGCAAAGAAAAGAGAATAGTGAAAGATGAGGTCAGATAATAAGACCTTCTTTGTAAGGTCTTTGGCTTCTACTCTAAGTGAGGGGGATCGGGAAAGTGACATGAAGTGATTTATATTTTAAAAATGTCACTGTGGCTACTGGGTTGAGAATAGACTACAAGTGGAAAGGTGGAAGCAGGAAAGTAAGGAGGATAGTGTAAGAATTCTTAGAGGAGATGATAGTGACTTGGACCATGGTGGTAGCACAGTAGTAGAGAGAAGTGGTTGAATTCTGGATATATTTTAAAGACAGCCAAATGGATTTCCTGACAGAGTAAAGGTATGAGACAAAGGGGATAAGGATGATTCCAAGGTTTTTGCCTGGGCTTATTGGGCGGGGGGGGGGGGGGGGCGGCGTAGAATCATCATTTACTCAGATAGGGAAGTCTCTGGGTGAGCTAGTTTCTTTCCAGGGATGATTAGAGGTTAAGTGTGTTTGGTTTGGGTTTTGTGGTTTTGTTTTGTTTTGTTTTGTTTTGTTTTTAAGAGAGAATGTATGAGCTGGGGAAAAGGGTAGAGGGAGAGAGAGAATATTAAACAGGCTCCATGCCCAGTGCAGAGACCAATGCGGGTCTCAGTCTCACAACCCTGAGATCATAACTTGAGCCAAAATCAAGAGTCAGATGCTTAAATGACTGAGCCACCCAGGTGCCCCAGGAGTTAAGTTTTAAATGCGTTGACTTTGTGGTGTCCATGAACTCTTCAGGTGGAGATGTTCAATAGGTAATAAGATATACAAACTTAGATCTCAGGAGAGAAGCCTGACATTTGGGAGTCATTAGCATATAGACAGCATTTAAATTTTTTAAAATTTCAAAATTTCAAATTTCACAGTCTCAAAATTTCAAAGTTTAAATCATTCTGAACAGCTAAGGAATCAATCTGAGGACTGAGAGAACAAAACTGTAAGTCTATGAGTAGAGAAGCAACCACCTCATGGAAGGTAGGAGCTGTAGAGAGTTGGTTTGGGAGAGATAAGAACTGCGGGTGCTGAGGAGAGGAGGGAGCCCTGCTTACAGAGACTACTGCAAGGTATTATAAGCAGCAGAGTGCAAAATCTGAAGTTTTAGAAGTCTGCCATGGGTTTAGTCTGGCTTAGCGGTGCTCCTGTGGGGAAGAAGGCCCGAGACCCTGGAGAGGACAGCATGGTCTGAGGATCCCCTGGGTCACATGGGGAGAAATGGTTCTGCTTGGAGTGCATTTGGGAATGGTGTCAAAGCCTCTCCAGGGACAGAAGAACAAGTGGGGCCAACGTGCTGCACTGTTACCAGGCATAGGAGCAGAGACATTAGCTGAGTGCAGTGAGCCTTGGTGCTGGCTTTCTGCTCGACTTTGCCATAAACTCCAAACCACTGTGCAGTTGTAGGACTGCTTTCCTGGGCCTGGCCCGCAAAGGGCTAAAGCCTGGTAAGACCCTCTCCCAGAGGATCAGCACTGGGCACAAGTCCCTAATATTTGGAGTTTAGAAACCCGGCCACCAGTGCCTGAGATAAAACATAGGAGTACTGTGTGGCCTGGCAGGTGGGCAGCTCAGATGCTTAGAAGGCAGGGATCTGACAGAATCCAGGGACACAAGAGGGGTGATAGTTTGCTCTTCTGTGCAGGCTTCCTTAAGAGTGGTGGGCACTAGCTCTCTGCACTGGGGACAAGAGAGCAAGGTAATGCTATTTTGTTCCCTCCATCCACACTGACTCACATCAGTGAGCTAAACAGAGCCACCAAGTGGAGACTGGAGCCACTTACACCAAGTCCTGTCCCTCTGCACCTTGCAGGTGCTTCTCTGTGAGGGCAAGTTGACCTGAGAATCAGTATAACAGGCCCTTCTGCTTGAAGACCAGCATAAACCTCTCACACACCCCAAGTGTGCTGATCATAGAGTGCTGCAAAGCTTCAGCTCTAGGGGAAATAGGATCTAGCTTCCTTTTTATTTTTATTTTTTAATTTAAAAAATTTTTAGTATATGTGCTGCCGAAGCGAGCACATTAATTTTTAAAATTTTTAAAAATCCTTATTTGTTTATGTTTTATTTTATTTATTTTTTTATTTTGGAGAGAATGTGAGTGGGGAAGATAGGCAGAGGGAGAGAGAAAAACCATGCTCACTGTGGAGCCTGACTTGGGGCTCAATCCCATGACCTTGGGATCATGACCTGAGTAGAAATCAACAGTCAGATACTCAACCAACTGGACGACCTAGGCACACCAATTTTTAAAATTTTTATTTTTATTTATTTGGATCTAGGTTCTTTTAACAAAACACACCTAGGATCTAGCTGTGTTTGTGTTGTTTTTGTTGTTGTTTTGTTTTGTTTTTTTCTGGACAAAATGACAAGACAGAGGAATTCACCCTAAAAGAAAGAACAGAAAGTAGAAGTAATGGACAGGGATTTAATCAATACAGATATAAGTAAGATGTCTGAACTAGAATTTAAAACAACGATTATAAGAATGCTAGCTGGATTTGAAAAAAGCATAGAAGACCCTAGGGACTCTCTTACTGCAGAGATAAAAGAACCAAAATATAGTCAGGCTGAAATTAAAAATGCTATAACCAAGATGCAAACCTGAATGGATGCCATAACAATGAAGATGGACAAGGCAGAGAAATGAATCAGTGATATAGAAGATGAAATTATGGAAAATAAGGAAGCTGAAAAGAAGAGAGAAATAAAGGTATTGGATCATGAAGATAGACTTAGGGAACTCAGCGACTTCTTAAAATGGAAAACATTCAGATCATAGGAGTCCCAGATGAAAAGGGAGAAAAAAAAGGCAGAAGGTTTATTTGAACAAATTATAGCTGAAAAATTCCCTAATCTGAAGAAGGACACGGACATCGAAATCCAAGAAGCACAGAGAACTCCCATTAAATTCCAACAAAAGCCAGCCATCACCAAGACATATCATAGTCCAATTCACCAAGTACACAGACAGGGGCGCCTGGGTGGCGCAGTCGGTTAAGCGTCCGACTTCAGCCAGGTCACGATCTCGTGGTCCGTGAGTTCGAGCCCCGCGTCGGGCTCTGGGCTGATGGCTCAGAGCCTGGAGCCTGTTTCCGATTCTGTGTCTCCCTCTCTCTCTGCCCCTCCCCTGTTCATGCTCTGTCTCTCTCTGTCCCAAAAATAAATAAACGTTGAAAAAAAAAATTTAAAAACAAAGTACACAGACAAGGAAAGAATCCTGAAAGCAACAAGGGAAAAAAAGTCCTTAACCTACAAAGGAAGACAGATCAGGTTCACAGTAGATCAGTCCACAGAAACTTGGCAAGTCAGAAGGGAGTGACAGGATATACTCAATGGGCTCAATGGGAAAAATATGCAGCCAAGAATACTCTACCCAGCAAAGCTGTCACTCAGAATAGAAGGACAAGATAAAGAGTTTCTCAGACAAAACAAAAACCAAAGGAATTCATGACCACTAAACCAGCCCTGCAAGAAATATTAAAGTGGACTCTGAGGGGGAAAAAAAGACCAAGAGCAACAAAGACTAGAAAGGAACAGAGAACATTGCCAGAAACACCACCTTTATAGATAAGGATAGATTTCTCTGAACTTTATTTCAAATAATTGACTTAACTTTTAGAATAGTATAAAAAATATGTTTAATGGCTTATAATCTTTGAAATAAAATACACATTTTTATAAAAACTTTTCACTGTATTTTCCAATCAATGTATATTTTAAGCCAAACTTGGTACAGATGTTTCTGATTCATATACTAATACATCAAGATGGTATTTTGTATGGATCTTTAATGTTAGCAAAGTTGGGTAAGCCTTCTTTCTTGTAGGTCTCCAAAGGGGTATTTAAGTTTTAAAGGTAGGAGGTCACATTTTTCCATTAGGAAATCCAGTTACATGGGTTCAAATCATGTTCAAGTACACAGTGCCATTAGGATTTGGAGAAAACAAGTCATCTGTTTTCTTATTTTATCATGCTTCTCCAATATGCAAGTGTTTGGGAATGACTTAAGTAATGGCCAAATGGATCTTTGTTCTATTATACCGCCAATAAAGTGTAGGCTTTAAGCCTCTTTGTAACTGTTGGCTCATTAAAACAGTTAAAAATCCCAGAAAATGGCGTAAATTTCTTTAGTGAACAAGTGTGCTAATAACTTGCATAGAAAAAAATCTCACTATTTGGAATTTATAAAACTTTCTACTACAGTCTTGGGATTCGTTAAAAAGCTGATTATATCAGCCTTGCATATATGTTAAAAGGCACAGTTCATTGATCACTTAATAATATGCTCTGACTTCAGAAATATTTTATTAAATACATACTATTTACTATTCATTGTCTGAACTTGAAAAACAGATAGGTTTAAGAAAAAAGGACTCCAAATCACTGAGAAATCTTTACATTCTTAATGCCATTGAACAACATAAGTGCCACTCCTTGTGCTTTTAACCTTAGTCTGTATGTGTGTTTGATTGAACATGAAGGCATATTTTGTGCAGCACTTTCTTCTCACTGAATGTGGACCTTAAAAATCAAGGAATTATAGTTACGATTACAGTTTAAAATGACTATACTAGGGTTCGAGAAATGAAAATGGAGTATTGAGGCAATTGTGCAGGTTTCATCAATTCGGTCATTCAGTCAACAAATACATATTTGTTCCAGGCTCTGAACTAGGAATTTGGGGTAATATAAAACTAAATTGAACAGGGGTCAGCTTCTAAAGGAGTTAACTATTTGAGGTGGGAGATAAGGTAGACCCTTCATTTATTCATTGAACAAATGTTTATTGAGCACTTACTGTGTTATGGAAACAATTCTAAGTCTTGGGGGGCCCTCAGCAAATAAAACAGTCAGAATCCCTGCCTTTATCAAGCTTTCACTGGGTGAGGAAAGTATTGGGAAGATCTGACAAGAGAATAATAGGAAGAAGGTTGTTCCTGTGGAGAAATATAAGCAATAATAAATACTTCCTCTACTTGTCAACCATCAATTATGTGCCAGATACTGTGATAGGCTCATTTAATTCTTCAACATCCACTGAAGTAGGCATTATATTTTGATTTTACAAATATAATCCATAAGGCTTGGTCTGTGCCTACTAGGACTATTTTTTCTAACTCCTTACTTCATTCTGTATACATTATTATAATAAATACCCATCAGCCAAGTAACCAGAGCTTATCTCTTTATTCTTTGAAACTTCAAGAAACTAACATAGTCATCTTTAATAAAATACAGGAGATGATGAGCCTGGTTATTCTGTGGTGCCTAATAAACAGCTCTGGAAACTTAGTGACTTAAAATTACTATAGAGTTCATTTCTTGTGGCATGCCCATCATGGGTAGTTTGAGGGTTCTATTCTGCAGGGTCCTCTTTTCAGAACTCAGTCTGATGAAGCTTCTGTAGCTGGAGGTTGCTGGTCACTGTGGCAAAGGGAAAGAGAGCCATGAACTCTTTATTATTAAGCACTGGCTCTTGAAATATCTGCCTGGCACTTTTGTTCGTATTTCATTGGCCAAAGTAAGCCACGTGGTCAATGTAACTTCAAACAGGCCCAGAAGGGCATCCTATTAGATGCCCAAATATTTTGTGAAAAGCACCAATGGTGACCAGAGAAGGAAGAAGACAACTAAATAAAACTGAATTTCTGTGATTTTGAAGAATGGGATATTACCATCTTGAAAAGTCATTCCCTGAAATGGACAATTTGTCCTATAGCTTAGTGATTTTTTGTCAAACAGAGATATCATTTTTCTTGAAACAGCACTTGTATTATGATAGTATTTTATAAGGAAATTTATGATTAAGATTTTGTAAGGGACCAGGGAAATTTTGCTGTGATAAATTAAGAAAACTGTGACCATGTGGTCATGGTCCATTTTCTTAGTTCAATGAGCTGTCCATGATAGATTTTAAATTAACACTTGACAATGTTTAGGTTTTAAAACCTCAGCATAGTGGCTATAGTTACGAGATGCAGTCAAAAAGAAACACAAATTGAAAGGGGGAGCGCGGTTAAATAATCTTCTTTTCTCCCTAAAAAGATCTAGCATTCGTTTAACACTTCATAAATTCCATTTTGAAGGATTGTCAAGTCACTCTAGATTTTAGCAGATACTTCATAGAAATGTCATATGTTTAAACATCTTGGAAAATGTTTCTATCATGTGAAGATCTATAGAAAGTATTATAAGATCAAATAGAGCAATAGAGAAAAGCTAGCTTTCAGACATATTTTCAAGGCACATAATACAGTAGAAATTCAATAAGGATTGTGAGAATTCAAGTGTGAGGAAAAAATAGGTTTTGTGTTCTTTCCACTGTTTATGGCGTTTAAGGGATAAAGATCTGAAATTACATTTTCCCATATCCAAACTGAGTTCATCCTCCTTAAAGAAAAATCATGTTTAACTATTAAATGTGTCTTATATCTTTAGCAGGCCCTTCACTAATTGTAGTTCTCTTTACTGGGCATGCCAGATGTTGCCTGGATGTGGAAGCCACACTGGCATCATAATGTTTTATAGTAAAAAATTCTTGGCAGCACCTCAGTCCTTTCTCGTGCAGAAGAGCTGTAGGGAGAAAATAACAGAAATGAATTTCTGAAGACTGTAATTCTTGAAGATTTTCTGCCTAATGATTTTTATACATATTACCCCCTCTCACTCCACTGTTGCAGAGATTACTAAAAAAAAAATTTTTTTTTAAACTTTAATCCTTGTAAAAAGCCACAGGAATATTATGGTTAAGCCTTTCAAAGCTCTTCCATTATTACAGGAAACTGTTAGAGTGCTTTGAACATTCACTGTTTAGTTTCCTAATTATTTCAGTTTGAAAATTTAGTCAAGGTTTGCTTCTGCTTTGAAAGTTCACACAAATGTTAAAGGACACAATTTCCCTTGAGATTTATGAAAGCCAGGGATGGTATTGGATATTTCCATACTGTTAAAAGAACTTTCCAGTTGGTGATAATTTAGCAAATAGATATTTCTGTTAGCATTGGTATGTCTATATTTTAAAAGTGATTCGTATAGATCTGTAAGTGGTCCCCACTCTTCTAGGATGAGGACACGTTTTTCTCTTTTTCTTTGAAATATTTCAAAGTTAAAAACATGAAAACCTGCAGAACATCACCTACCTGCATCAGTTGTTAATATTGCTACTTTAAAATTTTTCTCGGGGTGCCTGGGTGGTTCAGTCGGTTAAGCGTCTGACTTTGGCTCAGGTCATGATCTCGTGGTCCGTGAGTTTGAGCCCCGCGTCCGGCTCTGTGCTGACAGCTCAGATCCTGGAGCCTGTTTCAGATTCTGTGTCTCCCTCTCTCTCTGACCCTCCCCCATTTGTGCTCTGTCTCCCCCTGTCTCAAAAATAAATAAATGTTCAAAAAATTTTTTTTTAATTTTCTCTTTTACATCATATACATATATGTGTGATTGTTTTGCAGAATCATTTACAAATAAGTTGCAAGCACCATGCCACTGCATTCTTATTTCAGCATTATCTCTTAAGAACTAAGTCATTTTCCTACATACTGCAATGCTATTATTACACTCACAGTTTAAATATTGATACAATAATATCTATTATACAGTCAGTACTCAAATTTCCTTCACTGTACCAATAGTTGTTCTTTACAGCCCCTTATATATAAAAAAAAAAATCCAGGATCCAATCCAAGCAGGGTCGCATACTTCATTTAGTTGTCTTGTCTCTTGAATTTGTTTTAAGATTATTTATTTTGAGAAAGAGAGAAAGAGAGAATTCCAAGCAGTCTCACACTCATGGACCTAGACATGGGGCTCGATTTCACAATGGTGAGATCTTGACCTGAGCCTAAATCAAGAGTCAGAACAGGTACCCTTGTCTCTTGAATATTTTAAATATAAAGTAGTGTCCAGTCCTTTGTTTTATCTTTCATGTTATTGACATTTTTGAAGAGTCAGAATCACTCACCTGTCTTGAGGGATGTCCCTTATTCTGGTAAGATGATGATCTTTCACCCCAAACAATGCCAATTAACTAGGTACCTTTTCTGGAAAAAACAAATACAAGCCTTTGTAATAAGTCTTTATGCCACCTGTGCATTTCTGATGTTGCATGTCTTCTACAACAGAGTGGGATTAGAATTTGATTAGCATTATTTTCTGGAGACTTTTGAGAACATAGCTTAGTGGATGAAGCTAAGACATATCTTCAATATGTCCTCCTTGGCTCCTTTCAAACTCCTTAATCCAATAGGCTGCTGTCATAGGAATTTTCTGACAATTATACTCTTTTCTCCAGGCTTTCCTGGTGTATAACATGGTGTGTCAGTGCTCTGAACCACACTACCCTAGGTTTGTATCCTAGCCCTGCCTTGTACTAATTGCAACAAGTATTAACCTTAATAAGCTTGGTATCAACCTTGGGCAGGTTTCTTAATCTCTAAACTTATCTCATCTGCAAATACCACAGAATTATTGTGAAGATTAAATGAAATATTGTAGATGAAAATATATTGTAAATAATGAATAATTATAAATACTAATTCCCCATAATCATAAATAATTATAAATCATTATACTGGCTTCTTACCAACTCTAGTCTGAAATCCCTACCCTTACGCCAACCTATGGTGGTCTCCATATACCCATATGGCCTCTGCCACCACAGTGTATCTTTGTCTTCCACTCTTTCCATCTCATAGTCTTTTTATCTTCACTGTACCTGTCACATAGCAGGAACTCAGTATATGTTGAAGGAATGAGTGAATGTTACTAATTGTCATCCTCGTTTCTTTGTTCTTATTATCTAATACGGCCTTTCTCGTCTTTGTTTCCTAATCATCAACTGATTCTGATTAAATGTCTGGTAGTATATTATATGTAGTACACTATGTACATTAGAGAATGATGAGATTCATCAGATGGAAATTTTTCCCTTTGTGTTCTTTTTTTATGTATAAAAACGTATTTACTTTTGAGAGAGAGAGAAAGTGCAAGTGGGGAAGGGGCAGAGAAAGGGTGGGGAGCAGAAGATCTGAAGCAGGCTCCATGCTGACAGCAGCAAGCTCAACGCAGGGCTCGAACCCACGAGCTGCAAGATCATGACCTGAGCGGAAGTAGGACACTTAACTGAGCTACCCAGGTGCCCCTCCCTTTGTATTCTGAGTGAGTTTACAATCTGGTTGAGATGATAAGATATGCTCTGAAGTCAAAGTAATGGAACAGAGAAAGCGACAGGCCATGAGAGAGATCCAGAGACAGTTCTGAAAAAGTTACAAAGAGGAAAATATTATCTGGTGGTGGTCATCATCATCCTTGAGATTTTATGCCTTGAGGGACAGATGGGACAGGTTCACACATTGGGCAGGGGTTGTAGGGGTGGAGGCTGAGAGTGCATCATGAATGTGACAAGCAGAAGAGTCATCAGGGTGAATAAAAGCACAGAGGCAGAGAGTATAAGTGGTTTAAAGTAGCTGGAAGAATTTGTGAAAGGGAACCGTGGAACACGCAGGCGGAAAGGTGAACTACTGAAGACTGCCTTGCTTGGCTCTACCTAGTGGCTGCAGTACTGAACTACCCAGAGAGGGAGGGAAGTGGGGAGGAGAAAGAAGAAGGGAGAACTAATTTATTTATTGATTGGACTAAGAGAATATCTTTGCCCTTTCTTTCAAACCAAATCTGTGTAATGATGTTTGCATTCATTCTTCAAACCCATTTACTATGTTTACATTGTAGCTCTTTAAAGCACTTCACATGCTTGCTGTGACAAATATAAGCAAAATTTCACAAACCATTGAATTATTATTATTTTTGTTTTGCATTCTTCATAGAATGGTTAGTTGTAAACATAGATACAGAGGCAGTAAACATTACTGTTTTTTTCTTTTTTCTTTCTTTCTTTCTTTTTTTTTTTTTCTGCCTCTTTTAGAAAATACAACTTCACTTTCTGGTATCTGTTCCTATCATAAGGTAGATAAATTTGCCTGAAGCACGAAACGTTAATCCATCATAAATTCAATGGTTGCTGTTTTCAAAGATCTCAACTCTAGTGTGGGAAATAATAAATTTAAGAATACAAGGTGAATACCATAGCTTCAAGGGACAATAATGATAAAATGTTGAAGAAATACACAAAAGAGAGATCACTTTGGGCTAAGTCTAAAAATTGTATGTGTAGGCTAATTCTCAACCAAATCAAATCTTCTTAATGTCCAGTCATGTCACAGAGGTACTGTAGGGATATTACATAGCTACCAATTACTGAGTGCCTACATTGCCCCAGGAATTTTATACATATTTTTAATCTCTATAGCAACTCCTTTTTTTTTTAGTTTATTATTTTTGAGAGAGAGAGAGACAGAGACAGAGCGTGAATGAGGATGGGGCAGAGAGAAAGGCAGACACAGAATCTGAAGCAGGCTCCAGGCTCCAAGCTGTCAGCACAGAGCCCAATGTGGGTTCAAGCTCGTGAACTGGGAGATCATGACCTGGACACTTAAACACTGAGCCCTCCAGTCACCCCTTTACAGGAACTCTTTAATGAAACAATTGATGTTACCATTTTTCAGATGAGGAAACAAAGGTCAATAGGAATACTTTGCCCAAAGTCCTGTGACTCGTAAGTAACTAAGCAGAGATTTGAAGTCAGCTCAGCCTGACTCCCAGACCTATATTCATTTCTGCATGGTGCACAATGCTTTAGAGCACTCATGCCTAGCAGGGCTTCTCACCTTGAAGCTTCAGCTGTTCTAGGCACTCTGGATGGCAAAGATTTCAGCCCAACGCTCCTCTTGCACGTCCCGATTTTCATGCTTTGTTCTTTTTGAGGTGGAATTGTCAACCTGAGCCCAGAATGTTTTTATTTTTGGCTTTAGATTTATTTATTTATTGTTTAATTACATCCAAGTTAGTTAGCATATGGTGCAACAATGATTTCAGTAGATTCCTTAATGCCCCTTACCCATTTAGCCCATCTCCCCTTCCACTACCCCTCTAGCAACCCTGTTTGTTCTCTATATTTAAGAGTCTTTTATGTTTTGTCCCCCACCTTGTTTTTATATTATTTTTGCTTCTCTTTCCTTATGTTCATCTGTTTTGTATCTTAAATTCCTCATATGAGTGAGGTCATATGATATTTGTCTTTCTCTTACTGACTAATTTCGCTTAGCATAATACCCTCCAGTTCCATCCACGTAGTTGCAAATGGCAAGATTTCATTCTTTCTGATTGTCGAATAATAAATATTTCATTGTATATACATACCATATCTTCTTTATCTACTCATCTGTCAGTGTATATCTGTGCTCTTTCCATACTTTGGCTATTGCCGATAGCACTGCTACAAACATTGGGGTGCATGTTCCCCTTTGAAAGAGCACACCTGTATCCCTTGGATGAATACCTAGTAGTGCAAATGCTGTCGTAGGGTTCTATTTTTAATTTTTTGAGGAACCTCCACACTGTTTTTGAGAGTGGCTGCACCAGTTTGCATTCCCACCAGCAGTGCAAAAGAGATCCTCTCTCTTTCTCCTCATCCTTGCCAGCATCTGTTGTTGCAAGTTGTTAATGTTAGCCATTCTGACATGTGTGAGGTGGTATCTCATTGTGGTTTTGATTTATATTTCCCTGATGATGAGTGATGATGAGCATTTTTTCATGTGTTGGTTGGCCATCTGGATGTCTTCTTTAGAGAAGTGTCTATTCATGTCCTTTGCCCATTTCTTCACTGGATTATTTGTTTTTGGGGTGTTGAGTTTAATAAGGTTTTTATAGATTTTGCATACTAACCCTTTATCTGATATGTTATTTGCAAATATATTCTCCCATTCCATCTGTTGCCTTTTAGTTTTGTTGACTGTTTTCTTTGCTGTGCAGAAGTTTTTATTTTGATGAGGTCCCAATGGTTAATTTTTGCTTTTGTTTCCCTTGCCTCCGGAGACGTGTTGATTAAGAAGTTGCTGCGGCCGAGGTCAAAGAGGTTTTTGCTTGCTTTCTCCTTGAGGATTCTGATGGCTTCCTACATTTAGGTCTTTCATCCATTTTGAGTTTATTTTTGTGTGCGGTATAAGAAAGTGGTCCAGGTTCATTCTTCTGCATGTCGCTGTCCAGCTTTCCCAGCACCACTTGCTGAGAAGACTGTCTTTATTCTGTTGAATATTCTTTCCAGCTTTGTCAAAGTTAGTTGGCCATAAGTTGATGTGTCCATTTCTGGGTACTCTATTCTCTTGAAATGTTCTGAATATATCTGTTAAGTCCATCCAGTCCAGTGTGTCATTCAAAGCCATTGTTTCCTTGTTGATTTTCTGTAAATGATCTGTCCATTGTTGTAGATGGGGTGTTGAAGTCCCCTACTATTATGGTATTATTATCAATGAGTCTTTGTTTGTGATTAATTGATTTACATATTTGGGTGCTCTCACATTTGGAGCATAATGTTTACAGTTGTTAGGTCTTCTTGGTGGATAGATCCCTTAAATGTGATATAATGCCCTTCTTCATCTCTTGTTACACTCTTTATTTTAAAATCTAGATCGTCTGATATAAGTATGGCTACTCTGGCTTTCTTTTGGTGACCATTAGTATGATAGATTGTTCTCCATCCCCTTATTTTCAGTCTGAAGGTGTCTATAGGCCTAAAATGGGTCTCTTGTAAACAGCATATAGATGAATTTTTTCTTATTCTTCTTTCTGTTACCCTATGTCTTTTGATTGGAGTGTTTAGACCATTGACATTTAGAGTGAGTACTGAAAGATATGAATTTATTGCCATTATGTCACCTGTAGTGTGGGAGTTTCTTGTGGTGTTCTCTGGTCCTTTTTAGTCTTTGTTGCTTTTGGTGTTTTTTTTTTTTTTTTTTTTTTTTTTGTCTTTTCTCCCCTCAGAGAGTCCCCCTTAAAATTTCTTGCAGGGCTGGTTTAGTGGTCACGAATTCCTTTAATTTTTGTTTGTCTGGGAAACTGTTTATCTCTGCTTTTATTTTGAATGACAGCCTTGCTGGATAAAGAATTTTTGGCTGCATATTTTCCTGATTCAGCACATTAAATATATCCTGCTACTCCTTTCTGGCCTACCAAGTTTCTCTGAGTAGGCATGGTACAAACCTGATCTGTCTTCCCTTGTAGGTTAGGGACTTTTTCCCCCTTACTGCTTTCTTGATCCTCTCCTTGCCTGAGTATTTTGTGAATTTGACTATGATATGCTTTGTTGATGGTCGGTTTTTGTTGAATCTAATGGGGGTACTCTGTCCTTCCTGGATTTTGATGTCTGTGTCTTTCCCAGGTTAAGAAAGTTTTCTGCTATGATTTGCTCACATAACCCTTCTACCCCTATTTCTCTCTCTTCCTCTTCTGGAACCCCTATGATTCTGATGTTGTTCCTTTTTAATGAGTCACTGATTTCTCTAATCATTTGCTGTGATCTCCCTCTTTTTTTCTGCTTCATTATTCTCTATAAGTTTATTCTCTATATCACTGATTCTCTGTTCTGCCTCATCCATCCTTGCCGCCGCTGCATCCATCCGTGATTGCAGCTCAGTTATAGCATTTTTAATTCCATTCTATTTTTTTTTTACTTCTTTTATATCTGCAAAAAGGGATTCTAATCTATTTTCAACTCCAGCTAGTATTCTTATTATCATGATTCTAAATTCTGGTTCAGACATCTTGCTTTTGTCTGTGTTGATTAAGTCCCTGTCTTTCATTTCTTCCTGTTCTTCCTTTTGGGGTGAATTCCTTAGTTTCTTCATTTTGAAGGAAGAAAAGGAATTAATAAAGTTAAAAAAAAAGTTAAAAAATTAAAAACAACACAAAGAAATCAAATAAAGGATGCTAGATCCTAGGTGTGTTTTGGTGTGTTGAAAGAAGCTTGATAGATTAGAGAAAAAAGGGAAAGATAAGAAAACGAAAAAACGGGAAAATGTTTGAAAACTTGAAGAAATGAATGCAATAAAATAGAATAAAATGAAATGATGAAATAGTAAAATAGAATTTTAAAATTTACAAAAAAGTAAAAAATATAGTAGAAAAAAATGAAAGAAAAATCTTTTTAATAAAAATAGAAAAAAAGATAAATTTTTCTCTTTCTGTATTCAAGAATAAGAGAAGAAAAGCAAAAGAAAAAAAGATCAATGAAAGGACCAGAGAACAGAATGAAAGCTGATTCCAATTACATCTTGTTTCCAATAGAAGTCAAGCTATGAAGCACTTTATAGACCATCAACTAAGCAGGCAGAGACACTTGTGTTTGTCAAGAGCTCTGTTGGCCCTGTTGGGCGGGGTTTTGTGTAATGGCTCTGCTCTCCACTAGACGGCGCTCCTTACTTCACTGGGGTGGATTGCTGTGGAGCCTGTAGGTATGTAGGTGCATGCGCGGGAGGGTGAAAATGGCGACACCCAGTTACCCAGTCTGTAGTATCAGAATCATGTGCTCTTACCAACCGGCAATCAAGCACCCCTCTTTTGTCTCTTGCTTCCGTCCACTCCCCGCTTTTACGCTGCCATAACCAAGCCGTCGAGTTGCCAGGCGGCACCTCCCTCCTGCATTTTATCTCAGATGCGGCTGTGTTTCCCAGACCCTCACTTCTGAGGGCCTGTGTGCGGCTTTGACCTGTTCTGACCCTCTGGGGGAAGGTCTCACCAAGAAATGGCCGGGTCCCGGCAGCACCCAGAAATGTTCCTGGGACCATGCTGCTGCTGATATCCAGAGACTGTGGCTGAGCGCCAGCCGGCCCCAGAAAAAGTTCACGCAATCGTGTGGCAGCAGCGTTTCAGGGTTTATGGAAAATCACAACACACGTCTGGCACGAGGCTTCCCCCCTTAACGTCCTTGTTCCGGCACCAGCGAATGTGTTTGTTCTCCGGGTCTGCTGGCACCTTTGCCTGGGGCGCGGTGGTGCATGGACTCTACCATTTGTTCTCCCAGCAGGGGAACCGCCCCTCCGCCTGTGGCCCGAGGACTTCGCTCTCTGCTCCTGGGGATTCGCCCTTCCCACCAGAGCACCAGCAGGTATAGAGCTGCAGAGTTTTAGACTCTGCACTCCCGCTGTTTATAGAGTCTTAATGGAATTTAAACCCTCTCCTTTTTTCTTTCTCCCACTCCCGTTCATCTGCTTTTTGGGGGGGGTGCTTTTCCCATATTCCCCCCACCCCCAATTTCCATCCTCTCTCCGCAAGCAAAAATAGCTCCCTGTCCACCGACGGCTTCTGTCTCCCCCAGTTCACCTCTCTGCGCACGTACCTGCTGAGTTCTGTGGTTCAGGTGGTGCGGATTCTCGTGTTAATCCTCAAATCAGTTTTCTAGGTAAGCGGGAGGGTTTAGTGTTGATCTGCTGCATTTCAGGGACAAGAGATGCAAAAAAAACTTCCATGCTGTTCTGCCATCTTGGCCCCTCCCTTGGCTTCAGATGTTTTCCCATCTGTTTGGTGATCTGGTGAGACAATCCAGATAGCAGTTTGTTTTCACGGAGGCTGAGAAGCTTTTTGGAAATATTTGAAGGATTTGAAACATTCAAGCTGGGTGTCCACTTGTGAGGGTTAGATATGTCGGAGAATGAAGTCCATTTCTCTTGTGAGAAGAGAATTTGGAAGGGGGAAAGGCAGTAGTAACGCTTTATATCTCAGATGAGAGAACCGTTCTGAAAATAGCCTAGCTACTGTTACTTCAATCACTGTTGCTATGAAACACTAGTTACGTATACTACCCGTTGACTCAACCACTGAACCTGTGTCTGGCTCTCTGCACTCATCATGCTAAAAAACAAACAACCTTTCTCCTTCGCCAGTATCTGAACACTCACTGCCAGGCATAGAAACTGAGTTGAAATAAACTCACCACTGTTTTTGGCCTTACTGACTGATAAGCCCCGTTGAAATCAATAGAACAAAGCATGATAACTAACCGCACTGAAGGCCTCACGTTGTTTTTAATAATAATAAATTGGCATCTTGTTTTCTCACAGATAAGGAAGTTTTTGCAGAGAAATCTCAGGATTTAAATATTTAAAATATTTAAACACTTTGTCTTTTTCTTTTATTTATTTGATTTTTTGAATGTTGACTTATTTTTGAGAGACGGAGAGACAGAGCACAAGCAGGAGAGGAGCAGACAGGGAGGGAGACACAGATTCCGAAGTAGGCTCCAGGCTCCAAGCTGTCAGCACAGAAACCAACGCGGGTCTTGAACCCCCAAACCGTGAGATCATGACCTGAGCTGAAGTAAGACGCTTAACCAATCGAGCCACCCAGGTTCCCCTTTTCCTTCTATTTTAATTTCAACTAAAAATAAAAGAGTATATGTTTGTGATAAAATCATTTAATGTACAGTAAAGCAGAAGGAAGGAAATAAAAATTATTATGCAGACATAACTGATGTTAACTATTTGGCGTAGTTTTACCAGCTAGTCTTTTTTGTTACCATCATTTACCAGATAGTCTTTTGCCATCAACTTAAAAAAAATGTTTTTTAAATGTTTATTTACGTTAGAGAGAGAGAGACAGACAGACAGACAGACAGAGTGTGAGTGGAAGAGGGGCAGAGAGAGAGGGAAACACAGAATCTGAAGCAGGCTCCAGGCTCTGATCTCTCAGCACAGAGCCCGAAGTGGGGCTGGAACCCATGAACCATGAGATCATGCCCTGAGCCAAAGTTGGACACCTAACTGACTGAGCCATCCAGGTGCCCCATTGCCGTCAATTTTTATTATACACACAACATATTATACATACTTAATATCATACTGTATGCACAAATGTGCATAAAACAGTTTTTATATAGTTGTACATGCACACATATATATGTATTTGGTTTTTATATTCGGTTATTATAAAGACATAAAAATGAAAAATCTAGTTTTCTCTGTTGAAAATAAGGGAAGAGAATTCTCGTTTTACTTTGAACATTTTATTGAGAAAACTTGTACTTCCTCATTTCTTTGAAATGTCTATAAACTCTTCTGAAGACTAGACAAGTCTTTTGTCGGTTTTAGGACCCGGGACCATCTTTCTCTTGGACTGGGAAACCATCTCTTTGAATGTAGACCTAAAGGGAGGTAACCTTCCATCTTCTCTCCTGGTATTTGTGAGAAGGTAGGAACTTACCTTTGGTGGGTGTTTTGCTCCACATTGCAAAACTACCTTCTGCCATAAAGCTATGAGAAGTTTGTTTCTCCTCTGGATAAAGTTAATTATCTAACCTAGATGGCCACCCCAATTACCAGGTAATCCATTCAGGATTACTATGGGTAGAGGCCACTTTTAGGAAAACAAGGTTTAGGGATGGAATGTAAAAAGGGCCCACAGCAACCACCTGGCTGAATACAGACATGCCCATCCGGGGACCCATCTCAAAATATCCATAGGCCCTAAATAACCATTGGGCTACTTATAACCATGTGCAGTTACCAAACAAGGGAAAATTCCATATGTCACCATACTTCCTCATCTTTCCCCTTTAAAAACACCCTCTACCCACCACCTCCTTGCAGACAGCCTCTCCTTCACTGTCCTGTCTGCATGCAGCTCCCTGTAGTGTATTCGATAAACTTCTGTCGCCTTTATTCTGCCTCAGGTGAATTCTTTCATAGCCCGAGCCGCTGGCTTCCACCTGATCATGGCCCCACATTTGGGGGCCCTCATCTGATTGGGAGAGACACCCCATTTAGATACCACACTATGTGTCACAAATGGTGTTGTAAAGTCCTCTTACTTGAAGACTGGTTATGGTTTATCTTGAGACATATATGTCATGAGTTGTGTCTGCTTGGCTACATAAGGGGATGAGATTCCTTTCTCTGCAATTTTTTAGTGCATTGTCTATGGTGGGCATCACATTCTGAGTCAATGCTTATTCAATAATAAATTTTTTTTTAATAGCTTTGAAAAGATTTTTGGGTTGAGAGAAGAGTTTGTTTTTATAGTTTCCCAACATCATCTGTGTGTGCGTGTGTATGCTATTATGTGCATAGCATAATAGCATAGGAATATTCTCAAGTCTTAGATGAACGATAATATGAAGACAGGCTTGGTGGGAATATCACCTTTTTTTTTTTTAAGAATTAAGCTTTTTAAAAAAATATTTTATTTATTTTTGAGAGAGAGAGAATGGGGGAGGGGCAGAGAGAGAGGAGAACAGAAGATCTGAACCAAGCTCTGCACTGACAGCACAGAGGTCAACGTGGGGCTTGAACTCTCGAACCCTGAGATCATGATCTGAGCCGAAGACGGATGTTTAACTGACTGAGCCACCCAGGCACATCAAGATATTATCTTTCTTCATTTTGTATTAATATTTCCTAATTTTAAAATAGTAAGATTTCCTAACCTGGGTTTTAAAGAATACTTAAAATAATCATTCATATTCCTTGACATCAAAAATGATAATTATGTTATATATACATTTCTAATTTTATAAAAAGGCTACCTGTCTCTTGATATAACTGAAAGAAATGTTTTTGGGAATTAGAAGACATCCCCAAACAATTTGAACACCAATTAATTTTTTCATAATAAAGAAAGTTAGATTTATTATACTAGATTAAAAAAAATTGTCCTAACACATTTTTTTGCCATATTTTATGAATATAAGAAGTGTTAAAATTATTTATGGGAAATACAAATATATAAAAAACTTTCTCTATGAAATAATATAAAGGCAAAGACAGTGTCTAATTGAATGTAAATGCCATTAGCATTTAGGTATCATATTTTCTTTTTTTTTAGATGAATTGTATCCCAGGTCACTGTCATGTTTGTGATGTTCTAGAATCAATGTTTTTAAATTGTGGTGGCATTATTACATTTCTCGGATTATCCTTTTACTAGAGTGAAAAGTGACCAATGTCCATGACTTTTCCTTTTCTTAAACAAGGCAGATGATTTCTATTTTGACTTCAATGCTAATAAGGTTTTACTGTTTGTTTTGTTTTTTTTTTTTCCTTTGGAAGGCTTGCCGTTGAGGTTAACTGACTTCCATCATGATTTTGCTTAGGAGTTTTTTTTTTTTTTTTAATTTTTAAAAATGTTTTATTTACTTTTGAGAGAGAGAGAAAGGGGGGGAGAGGCAGAAAGAGAGGGAGACACAGAATCTGAAGGAGACTCCAAGCTCCAAGCTGTCAGCACAGAGCCCGATGTGGGGCTTGAGCCCACAAACTGTGAGATCATGACCTGAGTGGAAGTCAGACACTTAGCCAACTAAGCCACCCAGACGTCCCACTTAGGAGTTTAGAGTACCCCAGGAAACACCTAAGTTCAGACATTGTGACTTTGGGATACTTGTACAGGTCACTTTGATGGGCCAGGGGGTTGATGAATAGGAAACTGCCTTACATCATGCTTGAATCTCAAGCCCAATTTCCAGTGCTGTCCCTTCATCTTTCTTCAGTATTTTCATTATTTATTACTTTGGTGAGGAAAGAATATTTCACGCACTGCTACCGAAAGTAGCGGTAAAATTCGGAAGCCTGGTAATTTTTCTTTTAATTCTAAAAGTGCTAAATATACACTTTTGTAATTTTGAACCATGCCAAAAGGTGAAAGGAGAAAGTAGGAAATAATTACCCATTTTCCCACCATGTAGATAATGCTACCATTTTGTTTTTTTAAAAAAATCTTCTTTTCATTGCTAATAAATAGCATTAAACTCTGCATTAAAGGTATTTAGAACTATTTACTTTTAGGCCTTATGAAACTTGGCACTTGGAATTTGTAATCATGTACTTACTAAAGTTATTGGTATAATTAATATAATTGAGTTATTTTGGGCAAGAGGTGTTAGTTCATTGCTTGACTTAAAAGTAAAGCAATTTTACAGGTGTTGGTATTTCAAGCCACATAGTAATTTAAAAGTAAGCACTGAATATCAGCCATGGAGTTTACTTACTATTATTTCTTTGAATTTGTAATGGTAATATTGACTGGGTGCTATGGTCTGAATATTTATGTTAGCCCTTCCCCCAAATTCGTATGTTGAAACCTTCATCTCCAGAGTGATGGAATTTGGAGGTAGGGCCTTTGGGGGCGGGGTTAGGTTTAAGTGAGATCTTGTAAGTAAAAGTCCCCATAAAGGGATTCATTTTTTTTATAAAAAGAGGAAGAAATGTGAGATCTCTTTCTCTGTTCACATACCAAGGACAGGCTGTGTGAAGAGGGCCCTCACCAAGAACCTGACCATGTGGGCACTTTGATCTTGTATTTCCAGCCTCCAGAAGCATGAGAGTAAGTGTCTATTGTTTAAGCCACCCAGTCTGTGGTAGTCATAGAAGCCTGAGCTAAGACGCTGGGTTTGAGAAGAGGCAAGGAGAGCGAAAATATCAAGGTAGATAAATAATGTGTACCATTAGTTCCCAAACTCCTTTCTTCTTCCTTTCAGTCTCCCTTCTATTTCCTTCTCTTCTTCTGTCTTCTCCTGCTACCTCTGCTGGTGGGAATGAGAGCCACGTGTGTTGCTGGAAGGAGAAGGGCCGTGCCCTCACTGAGTTTTTGTTTTGTTTTGTTTTGTTTCGTTTCGTTTTGTTTTGTTTCTGAGATGGAATGAGTCTTAGGAACAGTCTTGTGAAATCCAGCACCTGGGTTTGTACAGTGGCGATTTGTGAATTGTTCAGAATCTTCTGCTGGTGAGTTGGCAATGATGAGGTGAGCCTGAACTGGTTTATTTATTTATTTTTTTATGAAATTTATTGTCAAATTGGTTTCCATATAACACCCAGTGCTCATCCCAACAGATGCCCTCCTCAATACACATCATCCACCCTCCTCTACCTCCCACCCCCCATCAACCCTCAGTTTGTTCTCAGTTTTTAAGAGTCTCTTATGTTTTGGCTCTCTCCCACTCTAACCTCTTTTTTTTTTCCGTCCCCTCCTCCATGGTTGTCTGTTAAGTTTCTCAGGATCCACATAGGAGTGAAAACATATGGTGTCTGTCTTTCTCTGTATGGCTTAATTTCACTTAGCATCACACTCTCCAGTTCCATCCACGTTGCTACAAAAGGCCATATTTCATTCTTTCTCATTGCCACGTAGTATTCCATTGTGTATATAAACCACAATTTCTTTATCCATTCATCAGTTGATGGACATTTAGGCTCTTTCCATAATTTGGCTATTGTTGAGAGTGCTGCTATAAACATTGGGGTACAAGTGCCCCTATGCATCAGGACTCCTGTATCCCTTGGGTAAATTCCTAGCAGTACTATTGCTGGGTCATAGGGTAGATCTATTTTTAATTTTTTGAGGAACCTCCACAGTGTTTTCCAGAGCGGCTGGACCAGTGTGCATTCCCACCAACAGTGCAAGAGGGTTTCCATTTCTCCACATCTTCGCCAGCATCTATAGTCTCCTGATTTGTTTATTTTAGCCACTCTGACTGGTGTGAGGTGGTATCTGAGTGTGGTTTTGATTTGTATTTCCCTGATAAGGAGTGACGTTGGGCATCTTTTCATGTGCCTGTTGGCCATCCGGATGTTTTCTTTAGAGAAGTGTCTATTCATGTCTTCTGCCCATTTCTTCACTGGATTATTTGTTCTTTGGGTGTGGAGTTTGGTGAGTTCTTTATAGATTTTGGATACTAGCCTTTTGTCTGATAAGTCATTTGCAAATATCTTTTCCCATTCCGTTGGTTGCCTTTTAGTTTTGTTGATTGTTTCCTTTGCAGTGCGGAAGTTTTTCATCTTGATGAGGTCCCAATAGTTCATTTTTGCTTTTAATTCCCTTGCCTTTGGGGATGTGTCAAGTAAGAAATTGCTGTGACTGAGGTCAGAGAGGTTTTCTCCTGCTTTCTCCTCTAGGGTTTTGATGGTTTCCTGTCTCACATTCAGGTCCTTTATCCATTTTGAGTTTATTTTTGTGAATGGTGTAAGGCAGTGGTCTCGTTTCAACCTTCTGCATGTTGCTGTCCAGCTCTCCCAGCACCATTTGTTAAAGAGACTGTCTTCTTTCCATTGGATATTCTTTCCTGCTTTGTCAAAGATTAGTTGGCCGTACGTTTGTGGGTCTAGTTCTGGGGTTTCTGTTGTATTCCATTGGTCTATGTGTCTGTTTTTGTGCCAATACCATGCTGTCTTGATGATGACAGCTTTGTAGTAGAGGCTAAAGTCTGGGATTGTGATGCCTCCTGCTTTGGTCTTCTTCAAAATTTGGCTATTCGGGGCCTTTTGTGGTTCCATACAAATTTTAGGATTGCTTGTTCTAGCTTCGAGAAGAATGCTGGTGCAATTTTGATTGGGATTGCATTGAATGTGTAGATAGCTTTGGGTAGTATTGACATTTTAACAATGTTTATTCTTCCAATCCATGAGCATGGAATATTTTTCCATTTCTTTGTATCTTCTTCAATTTCTTTCATAAGCTTTCTATAGTTTTCAGCATACATATCTTTTACATCCTTGGTTAGGTTTATTCCTAGGTATTTTATGCTTCTTGGTGCAATTGTGAATGGGATCAGTTTCTTTATTTGTCTTTCTGTTGCTTCATTATTAGTGTATAAGAATGCAACTGATTTCTGTACATTGATTTTGTATCCTGCAACTTTGCTGAATTCATTTATCAGTTCTAGTAGACTTTTGGTGGAGTCTATGGGGTTTTCCATGTATAATATCATGTCATCTGCAAAAAGTGAAACCTTGACTTCATCTTTGCCAATTTTGATGCCTTTGATTTCCTTTTGTTTGATTGCTGATGCTAGAACTTCCTTCACTATGTTAAACAACAGCAGTGAGAGTGGGCATCCCTGTCGTGTTCCTGATCTCAGGGGAAAGCTCTCAGTTTTTCCCCATTGAGGATGATATTAGCTGTGGGCTTTTCATAAATGACTTTTATGATGTTTAAGTATGTTCCTTCTATCCTGACTTTCTCGAGGGTTTTTATTAAGAAAGGATGCTGAATTTTGTCAGATGCTTTTTTCTGCATCGATTGACAGGATCATATGGTTCTTTTCTTTTCTTTTATTAATGTGATGTATCACATTGATAGATTTGTGAATGTTGAACCAGCCCTGCAGCCCAGGAAAGAATCCCACTTGATCATGGTGAATAATTCTTTTTATATGCTGTTGAATTTGATTTGCTAGTATCTTATCGAGAATTTTTGCATCCATATTCATCAGGGATATTGGCCTGTAGTTCTCTTTTTTTTTTTTTGCTGGGTCTCTGTCTGGTTTAGGAATCCAAGTAATGCTGGCTTCATAGAATGAGTCTGGAAGTTTTCCTTCCCTTTCTATTTTTTGGAACAGCTTGAGGACGATAGGTATTATCTCTGCTTTAAATGTCTGGTAGAATTCCCTAGAGAAGCCATCTGGTCCTGGACTCTTATTTGTTGGGAGATATTTGATAACTGATTCAATTTATTCCCTGGTTATGGGTCTGTTCAAGCTTTCTATTTCATCCTGTTTGAGTTTTTAAAGTGTGTGGGTGCTTAGGAATTTGTCCATTTCTTCCAGGTTGTCCAGTTTGTTGGCATATAATTTTTCATAGTATTCCCTGATAATTGTTTGTATTTCTGAAGGATTGGTTGTAATAATTCCATTTTCATTCATGATTTTATCTATTTGGGTCCTCTCCCTTTTCTTTTTGAGAAGCCTGGCTAGAGGTTTATCAATTTTATTTTTTCAAAAAACCAACTCTTGGTTTCATTGATCTGCTCTACAGTTTTTTAGATTCTATATTGTTTATTTCTGCTCTGATCGTTATTATTTCTCTTCTGCTGGGTTTGGGGTGTCTTTGATGTTCTGCTTCTATTTCCTTTAGGTGTGCTGTTAGATTTTGTATTTGGGATTTTTCTTGTTTCTTGAGATAGGCCTGGATTGCAATGTATTTTCTTCTCAGGACTGCCTTCACTGCATCCTAAAGCGTTTGGATTGTTGTATTTTCATCTTCATTTGTTTCCATATATTTTTAAATTTCTTCTCTAATCGCCTGGTTGACCCATTCATTCTTTAGTAGGGTGTTCTTTAACTTCCATGCTTTTGGAGGTTTTCCAGACTTCTTCCTGTGGTTGATTTCAAGTTTCATAGCATTGTGGTCTGAAAGTGTGCATGGTATGATCTCAATTCTTGTATACTTATGAAGGGCTGTTTTGTGACCCAGTATGTGATCTATCTTGGAGAATGTTCCATGTGCACTGGAGAAGAAGGTATATTCTGTTGTTTTGGGATTCAGAGTTCTAAATATATCTGTCAAGTCCATCTGATCCAATGTATCATTCAGGGCCCTTGTTTCTTTATTGATCCTGTGTCTAGTTGATCTATCCTTTGTTTTAAGTGGTATTAAAGTCCCATGCAATTACTACATTCTTATCAATAAGGTTGCTTATATTTGTGATTAATTGTTCTGTATATTTGGGGGCTCCCCTATTCAGCACATAGACATTTATAATTGTTAGCTCTTCCTGATGGATAGACCCCTGTAATTATTATATAATCTCTTCTTCATCTCTTGTTACAGGCTTTAATTTAAAGTCTAGTTTGTCTGATATAAGTATGGCTACTCCAGCTTTCTTTTGAGTTCCAGTAGCATGATAGATAGTTCTCCATCCCCTCACTTTCAATCTGAAGGTGTCCTCAGGTCTCAAATGAGTCTCTTGTAGACAGCAAATAATGGGTCTTGTTTTTTTATCCATTCTGATACCCTATGTCTTCTGATACCCTATGCCTTACCCTAAATGGCATTTAGTCCATTTACATTCAGTGTTATTATTGAAAGATACGGGTTTAGAGTCATTGTGATGTCTGTAGGTTTCATGCTTGTAGTGATGTCTCTGGTACTTTGTGGTCCTTGCAACATTTCACTCACAGAGTCCCCCTTAGGATCTCTTGTAAGGCTGGTTTAGTGGTGATGAATTCCTTCAGCTTTTGTTTGTTTGGGAAGACCTTTATCTCTCCTGCTATTCTGAATGACAGATTTGCTGGATAAAGGATTCTTGGCTCCATATTTTTTCTGTTCATCACATTGAAGATTTCCTGCCGTTCCTTTCTGGCCTGCAAGTTTCAGTATATAGGTCTGCCACTAGTCTTATGGGTCTCCCTTTATAAGTTAGAGCCTGTTTATCCCTAGATGCTTTCAGAATTTTCTCTTTATCCTTGTATTTTGCCAGTTTCACTATGATATGTCATGCAGAAGATCGATTCAAGTTACGTCTGTAGGGAGTTCTCTGTGCCTCTTGGATTTCAATGCCTTTTTCCTTACCCAGATCAGGGAAGTTCTCAACTATGATTGTTCAAGTACACCTTAAGCCCCTTTCTCTCTCTCTTCCTCTTCTGGAATCCCTACTATATGCATATTGTTCTGTTTGATTGCATCACTTAGTTCTCTAATTCTCCCCTTATACTCCTGGATTTTTTTCTCTCTCTTTTTCTCAGCTTCCTCTTTTTCCATAATTTTATCTTCTAATTCACTATTCTCTCCTCTGCCTCTTCAATCCGAGCTGTGGTCGCCTCCATTTTATTTTGCACCTCATTTATAGCAGTTTTTAGCTCCTCCTGACTATTTCTTAGTCCCTTGATCTCTGTAACAATAGATTCTCTGCTGTCCTCAATGCTTTTTTCAAGCTCAGAGATTAATGTCATGACTATTATTCTAAATTCTTTTTCCATTATGTTGCTTAAATCGGTTTTGATCAATTCGTTAGCTGTCGCTACTTCCTGGAATTTCTTTTGAGAAGAATTCTTCCATTTTGTCATTTTGGCTAGTTCCTGTGGTAACTCCAAACTGCAGGGCACTTCCCCTGTACTGTCGGAAGAAACTTGTGTTGGTGGGCGGGGCTGCAGTCAGACCTGATGTCTGCCCCCAGCCCATGACTGGGGCCACAGTGAGACTGGTGTGTACCTTATCTTCCCCTATCCCAGGGGCAGGACTCAATGTGGAGTGGTGTGGCCCCTATCTGGGCTACTTGCACACTGCCAGGCCTGTGGTGCTGTTGTGATGGGATCTGGCCAAGGGTGGATTAGATGGGTTGTATCTGTAAGGTGCTCAGGGATGGGAGAGGCAGGCTTAGCTAGCTTTGCTGTCAGTGGTCCCCTGAGGGAGGGGCCCTGCAGCACTGGGAGGGAGACAGACCCGTCAGTGGGATGGATCCACAGAAGCACAGTGTTGGGCGTTTGCATGGTGCAAGCAAGTTCGGTGATGGGAACTGGTTCCCTTTGGAATTTCGGCTGGGAGATGGGAGATGGAGATGGAGCTTGCCAGCGCCTTTGTTCCCCACCAAGCTGAGCTCTGTCTTCTGGGGCTCAACAACTCTCCCTTCTGGTGTTCTCTCGCCTTCCCCGCTCTCCGAGCAGAGCTGTTGACTTATAACCTTCCAGATGTGAAGTCCTGCTGGCTGTCAGAACTCACAGAGTCTGGCCCCTCGGTTTTTGCAGGCCAGACTTTGGTGGCTCTCCCTTGCCGGGTAGCCTGCACCTCCACTGCCCCGGCTCCCTCCCACCAGTCTGTGTAGTATGCACTGCCTCTGTGCCCTTCCTACCCTCTTCTGTGGGCCTCTTGTCTACTCTGGGCTCCAGAGAGTCCATTCTGCTAGTATTCTGGTGGTTTTCTGGGTTATTTAGGCAGATGTGGGTGGAATCTAAGATATTAGCCAGACAAGGTGAGCCCAGTGCCCTTCTATGCTGCCATCTTACCCTGGATCTTCTGTGGAACCTGAACTGGTTTAGAGATAAACACAGTGATACAGCAGGGGTACTGAGGAGCACGCATGGGCTTTGGAGTTAGTAGAGTAATCCATATCCAAATCATCCTCTGTATTTCTTCAGCTGCTTGGTTCTGGGCAAGGTAATGGACCACTCCATGGCTTATTTTGCTTATTTGTATAATGAGGAGAAGCATACCTACCTAGTTAGGAGGCCCTTGCAGACTATTGACCCTTTCACTATTGATGCTATAGTCTCCTCCTTCACAGGACAGTCTACCACACACTCCAAGGGCTCTCCATGACTCATGTCCTAACACCATGCTCTTCAAAGGCCAAGAAATCCATCATTATGGCCAATGCTTTTTTAATTTTACATTGACCTAGCTGATAAACAGCAGGAGACTAAAAGGTGATACCTTAACTCTGGACCTCCAATTGATAAATAAACAGTATATCAGTCCATTTAATGTCCTCTATGAGATGGTGCATGATTAATTCCCCGCTTGAGACTTCTGTACAGCAGCCAGACTCAGGAGTATGTCTCACATGGATGTCATGATGTTTACATTTTATTACCCTTATTTGTAGTTTATCAGTGGAAGGGGCACCTGGATGGCTCAGTTAGTTAAGCATCTGACTCTTGGTTTCAGCTCAGGTCATGATCTCATGGTTCATGGGATCAAGCCCCGCATCCGGCTCTGTGCTGATGGTGCAGAGTCTTCTTGGGATTCTCTCTCTCCCTCACTCTCTGCCCCTCCCCTGCTTGTGTTCTCTCTTTCCCTCTCTCTCTCTCTCTCAAAATAAGTAAACTGGATAGTTTATCAATGGAAGAATGCTATGAATAAGGCACATAGGTTAAGTTCTCCATTCAAAAAAATATCAACTCCAACCTGTCAGTGGCTGACATGCAAAGGGCATCATTAAGACATTTTTATTAGGCATTAAAATCCCAGCACCATCATTTTCTAGCTTGGGACCTTGGGCAAGTATTGTAACCATCGTAGGCTTAGTTTCCCTCCGAGGGAGGTATAAGGAGTAAATATATCCTCTGTTCTCTCCTCATCATTTCCTCCACACTATTAGGGAAAATTCCTCTGTTAAAATGCTAATATCCTTGGTCTGCAGAATCAAATAATCAAAGCTTTAAGCCTTAGGCCAATGAATTTATCAGAGCCATTCACTGGGAGGCAATGTAGCACAGTGGGTAAGAGCAACAGGCCTTATATTTTTAGTTCATTTATTTCTTTCTGTTTTATGGCTATTCTCACATTACTACTGCAATAATTTTCAAGCTGGTTTCTTTTTACTGTTTCCTGGGTATCCCCAATATCTAGTCCTACTAGGAGCCAAAGAAGTTTAAAAAATTTTAAATGACAGTCTGATCACGTCTCCCTTTGTTCAATTATATATATATATATATATATATATATATATATATATATATATATATAAAATTATTGTTTTTAAATATACTGCTTAGGGTATTAAATACAGTCATAATATTGTGCTGCCGTCACCACCATCCAGCTCCAGAACTCTTTTCATTTTGTAAAACTGAAACTCTACCCATTAGACAGTAACTACTATTACCCCCTTGTGTCCAGCCTCTGGAAACCACAATTCTGCTTTTTTTTTGTCTCTGATTTTGACTACTCCAAATACTTCATATACGTGTAATTATGTAGTATTTGTCTTTTTGTGACTGGCTTATTTCATTTAGCCTAACATCCTCAAGGCTCATCCATGTTGTATCATGTATCCGAATTGTCTTCCTTTCTCTTTTAAAGCTTATTTTTTTAAGTTGATTTATTTATTTTGAGAGAGAGAGTGAGGGAGAGAGAGTGAGGGAGAGAGAGAAAGAATCCCAAGCAAGCTCCGCATGACAGTGTAGAGCCTGATGTGGGATCGAACTCACAAACCTGATCATGACCTGAGCTGAAACCAATTGGATGCTTAACCAACTGAGCCACCCAGGTGCCCCCAAATTGTCTTCCTTTTTGAGGCTAAATAGTATTGATTGTGTGTATATTATACCACAGTTTGCTCATCCATTCATCCAACTATGGACCCTTGAGTTGCCTCCACTTTTTAGCTTTTATGAATAATGTTGCTATAAACATGGGTGTACAA
Source organism: Herpailurus yagouaroundi (assembly GCF_014898765.1). Taxonomy (NCBI): domain Eukaryota; kingdom Metazoa; phylum Chordata; class Mammalia; order Carnivora; family Felidae; genus Herpailurus; species Herpailurus yagouaroundi. Next base: position 9,492,593 of record NW_024412407.1, read on the forward strand.
ATATCTCTTTGAGGTTCTGCTGTCAATTATTTTGGGTAAATACCTAGAAGTAGAATTTCTAGATCGTATGGTATTTCTTTTTTTAATTTTTTGAGGAACTACCATACTGTTTTCCACAGTGGCTGAGCCATTTTATGTTCTCACAAACAGTGAACAAGTGTTGCAATTTCTCAACATTCTCACCAACACTTGTTTTCTGTTTTTGTTTTGTTTATAGTGGTTACTAAAAACGTTTCTCTAATGATTACTGATGTTGAGCATCTTTCCATGTGCTTATTGGCCATTTACTCTCTTCTTTGGAGAAATATGTTCAAGTCTTAGTCCTTTGCTCATTTTTAAGTTGAGTCGTTTGGTTTCTTCTGTTGTTGACTTTTAGGAGTTCTCTATTCATTCTTGATATTAATCCTTTATCAGATATATGATTTGCAAGTATTTTCTTCCTGTTGGTGGATTGCCTTTTTACTCTATTGATAGCAACTTTTGATACAGAATTTAATAAATTTTTATGAAGTCCAATTTGTCTTTTTGTTGCTGTTGTTGCTGTTGCCTGTGTCTTTGGTGCTATGTACAAGGATTTATTGGCAAATCCAACATCATGAAGCTTTCCCTTATGTTTTCTTCAAAGAGTGTTATAGTTTTTATGTCTTTGATCCATTTGAATTCATTTTTGTATATGGTGTTAAGGTAAGGGTACAGCTTCATTCTTTCGTATGTGGAGATCCAATTTTCCCAGCACTATTTGTCAATCAGACTGTCCTCTCTCCATTGAATAGATTTGACCCCCTTGCAAAAATCATTTGACCACTCATGTGAGGACTTTGTCCTGGCTTGTCTATTCTATTCCATTGGTCTAAATATCTGTATTTATGCTGGTTTTACACTGTTTTTATTACTTTAGCTTTGACATTAGGAAGTGTGATTTCTCTGGCTTCATTTTGTTTTCAAGATTGTTTTGGCTATTCAGCATTTTTTGAGATTCCATATGAATTTTAGGATAATTTTTCTATTTCTACAAAAAAATCATGGAGATTTTGATAGTGATTGCTTTAAATCTGTAGATCACATTGGGTAGTATTCACATTTAACAACATTAAATCTAATCCATGAACATGGAAAGTGTTTTCATTTATTTGCCTTAATTTCTTTCAGCAATGTTTCATTTTGCAAGTCTTTCACCTCCTTGGTTAAGTTAATTCCTAAGAATTTTTATTTTTAACGTTTATTTATTATTGAGAGACAGAGGGAGACAGAGCATGAGCAGGGAATGGGCAGAGAGAGAGAAGAAAACACAGACCCCAAGCAGGCTCCAGGCTCTCACCTGTCAGCACAGAGCCTGACGCCGGGCTTGAACTCACAAACTGCGATATCATGACCTGAGCTGAAGTCGGACACTCAACTGACTGAGCCACCCAGGCGCCCCTATTCCTAAGAATTTTATTCTTTTTGATGCTATTGTAAATGGAGTTGTTTTTGCTATTTCATTTTTAGATTGTTTATTGTTAGTGTATAGAAATGCCAATAGTTTTTATGTATTGACTTTTTATCCTACTGAATTCATTTATAAGTTCTAACAATATTTTTTGTGGCAATTTTAGGGGCTTTATATATAAGATTGTAACATGTGCAGAGATAATTTTATTTCTGTCTTTCCAATTTGGATGCCTTTTATTTCTTTTTCTTGCCTAAGTATGCTAGTTAGAATTTCCAGTACTGTGTTGAATAGAAATGGCAAAAATGGATATCCTTGCCTTGTTCCTAATCTCATAGGAAAAGCTTTTAGTCTTTTATCATTAAAAGATGTTTGTTGTAGATTTTTTATATATGAATTTCATTATGTTGAAGTAGTTTCTTTCTATTCCTAGTTTATGAGTGTTTTTATAAATTCAGTTTCCTGCATTTTGTTGATATTTTGATGAGAATTTTTGCATGCAGTGTTCATAAGGGGTATTGATCCGTGGTTTTCTTTTCTTTCGGTGTCTTTTTCTGGCTCTGGTATAAGAGTAATTCTAGTCTCAAAGAATGAATTAGGAAGTGTTCCCTTCTTTTCAATTTTTTGGAAAAGTTTGAGAAAGATTGGTGTTACTTTTTAAATAAACATTTATTAGAATTTACCAGGGATGCCATCATGACCAGGATTTTTCTTTGATGGTAACTGATTCAATCTCCTTGCTATCTATAGGTCTATTCAGATTTTCTATTTCTTGGTTGGTTAGTCTTGGTAAGTTTGTAGTTGTAGGTTTTCCCCACTTCATCTAGGTTATCCAATTTGATTACACTTGTTAATATTACTCCCTTATACTCCCTTCTATTTCTGTAGAATCAGTTGTAGTGTCCCCATTTTAATTTCTAATTTTAGTGATTTCGGTCTTCTCTCTTCCTAAGTCTATCTAACTAAAGATCTATCAGTTTTGTTGATCTTTTCAAGGAACCAACTTTTGTTTTCATTGATTTTTCCTACTATTTTTCAATGCTCTGTTTTATTTATCTCTGCTCTAATCTTTATTTTTTCTTTCTGCTAGCTTGGGTTTAGTTTGTTCTTTTTCTAGTTACTTAAGTTTAAAATGTAATTTTACTGAGATACAATTTTAAATGTACAGTTTGATAAGTTCTGATAAATGTATACACCCAGGGAATCATCACCACAATGGAGATATAGAAGGTATCCATCACTACAAAACATTCCTTTGTGTACTTTCCAAGTTAACTCTCTTCTCCCACTCTTGGCCCTGGGCAACCACTTCTCTGTTTTCTGCCAGTATAAATTACATTTGTCTAGAGTTTCATGATACCTTATACAGTCTTTTGTGCCTGGCTTCTTTTGCTCAGCTGCATGGCATTTTTGAGATTCACCCATGTTGTTAAATATATCAATAGTTTGTTTCCTTTCATTGCTGACCAATGTGCCATTGCATAGGTATACACAATTATTTTTTAAAAATCTATTCTGTTAGTGAATATTTAGCTTGTTTCTAGTTTTGGTTATTATGAATGAAGCTGCTATGAACATTTATGTACAAACCTTTGAGTGGACAAATATTTCAATTTCCCTTGGGTAAATCCTAAAAAGGGGCTTGCTGGGTCATATGGAAAATGTACATTTAACTTTTTAATAAACTGTCAAATTGCTTTTCAAATGTGCCATTTTATATTCCCACCAGCAATGTATACGAATTCTGGTTGTTCCACATTCCCACTAACATGGAGACTTTGAGCACGTTTTTGAATTCCATAATAAGCCTCCATTTACTTTTCTGTAAAGTGGATAATCACAATAGTTGTATCTGGCATATATGTATATACGCATATGCACGTAAGTAATGGGATGTTAAGTTGAACACCTGAGACAATAAGATAATACTGATACTATATATTAAAGTGAGGTGACATCAAAATTCAGATATTGGAAGCATGTGACCAAGTTTTATGACTCTTAAGACCTTTCTTCTAGAGATAGGTCGTACGTTGCTTAGGCCTAAGGATTTGCTGAGATGTGGGACTTTCAGAGCTAAAAGTGGAACAGTCCCAGGCAGAGTGGGAAGGTTGAACACCATATTGACATAAAAGATAGAGAAGGAAAGAGAAGAGTATTTGTGAAAAGATTTCCTGGAAGAGAAATTCTGTCAAGTTCTTTTTCAATACCTTCCAGGAGGTAGGATGGAGATTTTTTTTTTTTTTTTTACCACCTTTTTGTTAAGCCTAGAGAGAGGGGGCCTCAGTGGGACTACTCCAAGAGCTTAAAATTTATGTACTGGATTTTGGGAGACCTAGAGCCTGGGATCTGATTGCCAGCCAGGAGATCTTGAGTATGGGAGAAACCTAACTGTGAGGCACTTTGTGGGAGAGAGAATGCAAGTTGCTGTGTCTGGGAAGCAAGTGCATTCCCGTCTAAAAGAGGTGTGAATGTTCCTTGTAGCCTAGATATGGCCCACATAGCAAAGACAGCTGTCTAGAGCCACAGGAAGTCCTGACCAAGAACATTTCCTGGAAGAGACTCTATGTGGAGGATAAAACCAAAAATCAGGGACTGAGGGAACAGGGGTCAGGGGAAGGAAAGATACTGTCTCCTCCACTGAAGTTACAACTAGAGGGGACGCAGCAGAGAAGCTTCTTTTTTTTTTTTTTAATTTTTTTTTTTTTCAACGTTTATTTATTTTTGGGACAGAGAGAGACAGAGCATGAACGGGGGAGGGGCAGAGAGAGGGGGAGACACAGAATGGGAAACAGGCTCCAGGCTCTGAGCCATCAGCCCAGAGCCTGACGCGGGGCTCGAACTCACGGACCGCGAGATCGTGACCTGGCTGAAGTCGGACGCTTAACCGACTGCGCCACCCAGGCGCCCCGAGAAGCTTCTGATAAACCTTTGAAAGCACCCTGAAGTAAAAGAATTATCTGTAAACATTTGACTGGTCCAGAGAATTGAAGCCATCTGGTAAGAGTCAGTTCAAAATCAAGCATCATATCTCTTATTCCCCTCGGGTAAGAAAGTATAGGACTGAGCTGAGCTGGAGGCAGGTGGGACTATAAGGAGGATAGCATAACAGTACCAAGGTCCAGGATGGTGGGGCTGGGGAGGGGCGGGGAGTTGGGAGGTAGAAAAAGGAAATGAGTACTCACACCTAGAAGAAAGGCATTGCTAGGGGAGGTACAAAGAGAGCAAGCTGACTTGACTTACTCCCTCATTTGCCCTTATTTATTTAATTAATTATTTGTTCAAGATTTATTGAAAGTCTGCTCACAGTGATATGGCTTGTGTTGGGTGCTGAGGACACAGCACTGAATGAGGTACTTAGGGAGCTCACAGTTCTATTTAAAGGACAGACATATATACGTATAATTATAATCCAGGATGATGCTTTCCAGGCCAGATAGACTATCCAATCTCTTTTATTCGTGTACTGGGAGAATCAAGGCTTCATTACAAGCCAATAATTTCCTAAGTACAAGGTTTTCAGGTGAATCTGGAGTGAGGGAATCTGGTATTAGGCCTGAGACTAGAATGGTCTTTCCATTATGGGTTTCTCATAGTGAAATGCCAACCTGACTTATCTCCTAGATCCAGGTGGAAAAGATAGACATATCAAATCTTGGGCCCAGAGCCCCAACTTGGGGAGTGTATTGCATGAAATCTGGTAGAACTAATCTATTAAGTCTTAGTTAAGGCTTCTACAAATCAATCAGATTTCAACTCATTATGGGCACATATTTAAGGTTCTATGTATTTATCTTTTTGTCCAAAGTCTGTGATGACATTTTTTTCTGTAAACTTAATATTTACACATATGCCACCAAAGGAAGGATAGATAAAAGATTTGGCACTTTGGTATCAACATAAAAGAGGTGATAGTCTATGCTTTAAATATGTGCGGCAGACCATTAGAAGAAAGGTGGGTGGCTAGATCTGGGACAACAAAGGCAGATGATAAAGTGAAGGGAGATGGGACCCAGAAGATGAAGCTGAAACAAAAGTTGGAACAGAAGAACTTATTGGAGCATAGTTTTAAAATAATATGAAAAGGGATGTTTATTAATTTCTTATTGCAGTTGTAACAAATGACCACAAAAGCAGTAGCTTAAAATAACACAAATTTGTTACCTTACTGTTCTAGAGATTTGAAGTCAGACAGGAGTCTCACTGGGCTAACGTCAAGAGGTCAGCAGGACTGTGTTCCCTTCTGGAGGTTCCAGGGTAGAAACCATTTCTTTACCTCTTCCAACTTCTGGGGGTCATCTGCATTTCTTGGCTTGTAGATCCCTTTTTCTATCTTCAAAGCCAGCAATGGCAGATCCCACCCTTCTTAGAGGTTAGAAAGCCTCGGGTTTTCTGACAACTGCAAGGAAGATTCTTCTCTTTTAAGAGAAAATTGGATTGGGCTCACTGGAATATCCAGGATGATCTTCCCATCTCAAGGTCAGTAACCTTAATCACATCTGTATGTAAAATAACAGAATCAAGGAGCCTAGGAATTAGAACATGGTCATCTTTGGAGGGCCACTGTTCTGCCTACCTCTGTAAATTAACATTTGTCACCTAAAGTGTCTGTTAAAATTAAATAACATAAGTTTATGAAAGTGCCTAATAAAATGTACCTGGCAAAGAAGAAATTGAATAAATGTAGTTAATAACGAAGACAACAATTCAATAACTGGATTAACTGTGAAGGTGTGGCCAAAAGTTAGCAGCACCAAGGAGACCTAGAAATGAAGGTAACATCTACTTTCAAAAGCTGACTCCTATTTGTATTTTCTGCTGCAGAAGTCACCTAGGTAATCAGGAGCTGTCACATTTGGGAGACTATAAGGAGAAAACTTGGCTGGAGTGGAAAGTGGAGTTAAAGAGAAGCACAGACTCTGATATTCAGGAGACTTTAGGAATTCATTTAGACACCAGTATACACAGTTATATTTCACAATAGAGAAAACTGAGGTTCAAAAAGCCTAAGTAACTGCCTCAAGGTCACCAGGTTGGTAAGAGTGAGCAGGAACTCAAACTCAAGGCTTTTTGGGGCACCTGGGTGGCTCAGTCAGTTAAGTGTCTGACTTCGGCTCAGGTCATGATCTCGCGGTTTGTGAGTTCGAGCCCCGTGTTGGGTTCTGTGCTGACAGCTCAGAGGCTGGAGCCTACTTCAGATTTTGTGTCTCCCTCTCTCTCTGCCCTCTCCCACTTGTGCTCTCTCTCTCTCTCTCTCTCTCTCAAAAATAAATAAACATTTAAAAAATTAAAAAAAAAACCCTCAAGGCTTTTTTCCCCTTGATAATTTCTGGAATCAGTATCTTTTGAAAAACTAGTGATTTTAGTCACTCTAAAACCTATTCCTTAGGGTCAGCATGTGGTGATCCTCTCAAACTAGCCATCTGAAAACAGGCATGGTACTTTATTTAGAAATGCAATAAGTCCATTGTTCCAGTTTAGAAGACAGGAATGTTTGGGGCATCTGGGTGGCTCAGTTGGTTAAGCATCTGACTTGAGCTCAGGTCATGATCTTGCAGTTCCTGAGTTCCAGTCCCGTATCAGGCTCTGTGCTGACAGCTCAGTGTCTAAAGCCTGCTTTGGTTTCTGTGTCTCCCTCTCTCTCTGTCCCTCCCTCACTCACTTGTTCTCTCTCTCTCTCAAAAATAAATAAACATTAAAAAAAATTTTTTTAAAAATGATTTTAGAAGTCTGGAATGTTTAAAAGATTATTCTATTCTATTTTAGAAAAATGTGTCTATTGTATTCACTGGATGCATGACGCTAATTCCTCAAGAACTAGCAAGAATATAGATAGTATGAAAAATGAACTGTATCTGGCAGTTTTCTTTTGCATAATTAAGGTAAACTTTATTAATTCTTTCTCTGCTAAAATAAAAACCCAATATATTTTTGCAGAAAGTTGTGAAAACTAAGACCACTAAGACATACAAAAATGGAGACATTTAGTTATTAAACATCAGACCTTTCATAAAAGGAAATGTGCTGTATTAGGGTTCCCCAGTGAAAAATAACCAATAGAAAAAATGGATAGCTAGACAGCTAGCTAGCTAGCTAGCTAGCTAGCTAGCTAGATGTAAGTGAATTATAATAGGAATTGACTCATGCATTATGGGGCTGAGAAGTCTTATTATCTGCTGTGTACAAGCTGTAGAACCAGGAAAGCCAATGGTGTAATTCAGCGTAGTCCAGGGGCCCAAGAGCCAGGAGCACTGATGGCCAAGGACTGGAGAAGATGGATGTCAGGTCCCACAGAGAGCAGATTCACCTTTTTTCCATCTTTTTGTTCTATCCAGGCCCTGAAAGGATTGAATGATGCCCATTGGCATTGGTGAAATAGTCTACTTTACTCAGTTCTACTGATTCAAATGCTAATCTCCTCTGGACACACCCTTCCAAACACCCAGAAACAATGTTTACAGGCTATCTGAGCATCCCTTAACACAGTCAAGCTGACACACAAAATTAACTATCACACATGCAAAATACAATTTAACTTTATTATAAACAAAGCCCAAATCCCTCTCTCATTTCCCCCTTACAGTGCACTCTGGTATCTGAACACTTCTCACCATCCTGCCAATGCTGTTCTCCTCTAAACCACCCTCACCTCTCCCTGGATTCCCACAGTCTATTATGCACACAGCCAGGGTGTGGCCTTTCAAACGCAAGTCAGGCCCCGGCACTCCTCTCCTTAAAGCCCTCCAGTGGTCTCCTTATGACAAAGTCTTTAGCCCTGATTGTGAACTGCCTCTCTGAGCTCATCATCTACCACTCTCCACCTCACCCAGAGCTCCCGCCTCACCCTTTCTTAAGCGTGCCAAGCACACTTCTGGATCAGGGGCCTCCACTTGCCATTTCTTCTGCCTAGATCACCCTTCCCCCAGATACCTGTGAGATTCACTCTTCTCCTTGCTGCATGTCTCACCCTTTCTACCTGCTGACTCCTCAGTAATGCCTTCCCTGACCACCCTCAATCAAATCACACTTCCCCATTTCCTTAAAAAAAAATTTTTTTTTAATGTTTATTTATTTTTGAGCAGGGGGAGGGGCAGAGAGAGAGGGAGACACAGAATCCGAAGTAGGCTCCAGGCTCTGAGCTGTCCATGCAGAGCCCTACTCGGGGCTCGCACTCACAGACCTCGAGATCATGACCTAGCCCGACGCTCAACCCACTGAACCACCCAGGTACCCCTACACTTCCCCATTTCCTATACAATATTTCCCCAGCTCCTTAACTCGCCTTTCCCCACTCCATAGCAACCATCACCACCTAATGTTCTATTTATTTGCACAATGATTTGCTAATTGGCTGCTCCCTCCCCCACTCCCTCACCCTACTGCTTGAAGAATATATTCTCTATGAGGGCAGAGACTTACTTAGTTTTGTTTCTTGCTGTACGCCCAGTGCCTAGAGCAGTGCCTGGTATAGGTGCTCAGCCTACTATTAGGTCTATTAGGTGCTCAAAGATTTGCTGAATAAAGGAATATTATTATTTCTGAAAATAAAATTAATATTTATTATAGGAAATAGAAAAAAAAGAGAGAAATGCACAAAGACAGAACATGCATCCCCAAAGAGATATCTACTGTTAGCATTTTACTGGATTTCTTCCAGGTTTTTCTAAGAATATATATTTTTCTTTTTGTGCAATCAAGATTATTCCTAATATAAAGTTTATATCCAGCTCTTTTTAAAAATTTTTTTTAACGTTTATTTATTTTTGAGACAGAGAGAGACAGAACATGAACAGGGAAGGGTCAGAGAGAGGGAGGCACAGAATCTGAAACAGGCTCCAGGCTCTGAGCGGTCAGCACAGAGCCCGACGCAGGGCTCGGACTCACGGACAGTGAGATCATAACCTGAGCCGAAGTCAGACGCTTAACCAACCGAGCCACCCAGGCGCCCCGTATATCCAGCTTTTTGATAAAGTATATTGTGAGTACTTTCACATCATGCATGGTTTTTGGTTTGTTATTTTCCCTGATATGTTATAAAAATTGGGGTTCTGTTTTGTTTCCCAATTTTCATACAACCTAATAAAATAATAATTGTATATGCTTATTTTTATCTAAAGGTATGCAGTGATAGATACCATTTAAAGAAATTTAACATTAAAATAGAAATTCTGTTCGTACTGCATTAAATACTTAAAGTATTTTTAAAAAGTCCATGTGGTCAATATAATTTCCTAGAGGAATGATTTTCTAGGTGAAGCTTACTGTGTTGACATACCAATATTTCAGGTGCCAGGACTACGGAGTTCGTGTTAGGACACTTTAAAATTGCTTTATATTCAGTCCATGGGTTGTTGAATAGCAACTTGCTTTTGGTTACCTAGAAAACTGTATGTCATTAAAATACTCTTTATACGCCACCCTGGGAACATATCCCATGCATAATGTATTCATAAAGAGTCCATTTTATTTACAGCTTGTCACATAATATGGTATAAGGAAACACAGTTCTGATGCACTTCAACTGAATTATGCTTCTCTTTTTGACAGAGTGGGGAAATATATTTGTAAGAATGAATAAACACACCTTGAACTGCCTATTTTTTGAGAAGGAGGTAGAGAGAAGCACATTAACATTATTCTGTTATTAAAACATCTATAGCTATAGACATTTTGGACATTTAATAGCTGTTTGTTTTTTAAATTGGGTGCCTGAAATACTTTATGTCAAAACTTGATGACATGGACTCCAGAAAACAGTAAACTCCTAAAAAAAGATTTTTCAGAGTTGCAGTTTTGTAATGTAGATATGGGGAGAAAATCTGTTGTTGCCTTTTCTGGAATTGATGTCTAATTCAAAATATTCAAAGATTAGTTTTTGTAATTGACTGGCGTGGCAAATTCTCTCTTTCACATATGGAAAGAGACACTGCTTGTTTTTATAGGACAGAATGCACCAGTAGAGCATTTGAACATTTTTCACAGCAATATTGACAAACATCCAAATATATTAATTTTTTCTCCTCAACGAATTCATTAATTTGAAAATCAGTAAGAACATAAAAGGTAGAGAGCTAAACTGAGACCATAGCAGAAATGAGAGGTACTCTACAATACTTTGAGATGAATGTTGGTGTCCATCTGTTATGCCACATTTGGGTCCAACAAGGTCTAAACTCCAGTGTAATATCTGGGTGGACTATTTATTATTTATTAGCCCTTGCAATTCTTAGGCCACTAATTAATTCCTGCACCATTCACCTCCCATCTTAGTATCCTGGAATTATATGCTCCTGGTCATTAGCGGTCCCAGAGGAGAAAAACAGATGGATCAGTGGAAACCCACCATTATTACAGGAATAAAAAAAAAAAAGAAGAAGAAGAAAGGAAAAACCCACATGCAAAACTCCAAGCACATGCTCTGCCATAAAGAGATTAGATAAAAGCCACCATAGTTAATAACTAATATGTAGTTATTGTGCATTAACTACACTCTTCACTAGAGGATGAATAGTCATTTCTGTGGCGTTTCTGGATTTTTCCTTAATAGGGAATATTAACTAACAGAAACTAACTAATGGAATCAATTGATCCTATTTCTATGGCCATATTCTCTATGAAGATTCTTAGTGCTGGTTCAGTGTCTTCAGGCAGTAACTCTAGCCCTCATGTCCTCTTATAAAAATAATTCAGCCTTAACTATCTTGTCTTTTGAGAGCTGTTAGGGAGAAGGAATAATCTGAGACAGGTGGGATATTTGTGGGATGAGGGCTGGGGAAAATTGATTCTAAAGAGGCCTAAGCTTAAAATCTAAGCAAAGGGTGGAACAGTTTAAATCCAGGCTGAAGTAAGTGTCCAAGGGGCTAATGCAAAAACAGATGGATCGGGGCAGACTTTGGGGTGGCAAGATGAGGTGGGATTAGAATCATTAAACAGGGAACCATCTGTGCCTGATATTGGGATGTTTAACAGGTGGAGCCTAGGTACATGGATCGATAGGAGGCAAGGAGCCCGGCAGAGGTTAGTTAGGTAGGTTGGCCCCTCCCACTACATTTCCTGATTCTGGCCCCTTGGGAACAAAAAACTACCAGACATGCAGATGAAAGTTCCATTTAGACATATCAGCCATACCAGATGGGAGGTTAAATAGACAGGCTACCATCTGATGTTCATGAGAACAATTAAAAATCTATATCAAAAGTACAAAAGACAGCAGTTTTAGGAGCAGTAGCCTTTCCTGGGACATCTCATATTTTACCAGGTCTGGTTCTTATTAGTCTGGAGTCTTGGTAGATGTTGACAGAGTTGCCAGATTTTATTAAAGGTAGCTGGGGACAGACCTGAATGATACCACCCAGAGTTTCAGAGATTCCAACTGTATTAGGTTAAGGAAAAAATAACAAAAAAACAAGGACACCTTCCCTTTACTGACCTTGTCCTAGTTTTGAAGCACTGTGTATGCTAAACATGTTACATTTTCCAGGTAAGAAAACTGAGGTTTAGAGAGACTAAATATATTACTCACTTACCATATCAAGCTAGTAAAAAATGGAGCTGGTATGTGAATCCATAGTTGTCTGGTCCCAAAGCCTGTATATATTCTATTCTTTCCTAATTCTGACCTACAACTTTTCTCCTTGAGGGGCAACATCTTTGGACATGTGTGAAAAACCATAAATGTCTAGGTAGGAAGGTCCTTCTCTACGAAGCACGCCGGGCATCAGTGACCCCAAAGCGTCTTTATCTAGCTCCAAATACTTGGGGCCCACCCCCACATTCATTGGGGGTCTCTTTTAGCCTCTGGGTCCGGTGCTGGTTGGTGTTTAGAATGTAAACTTCATCACACAGCCGGGCCGTTTCCTTCCACTGCCCCTAGAGGGCAGCCTGCAGTAACGATCCCCCTGAGCCCTCTAGTGGTCACTAGGAGGCTCCAACACTCCCTCGGGCATCAATGTTCCCAGGAACACTCTCAAAGCCCTGCAGATGTTGCCCAGGGAAGCAAGAACGTGTGACACACCTAGAGTCACCCTCTTAGCTTCCCTTTAGTGCTTCTGGGACATGTTCACTAGCTCTGCCCCAACTCAAGATGACTTCTCAAACCTGCCAAGTGTGCACTCTCGGAGGCTACAGGGTAGATTCTATCACTAAATTTCAGGAAGAATCAAATACAGGTATCTAGAAGATGTGACAGCGAGTCCAAAATTTATTTTTGTATGTCCCCCCAAATGCACAGGGTGACTTATTTAAATTGATTCCCAGAAGCAGCTCTGGATATCTTATACTTCCCCAAGGTAAATATTTAAATAGCTGTAGTAATAATCTTAGGTTACATGGGGTAGTATGATTATGATTTTCTGGGAAGTTTTTAGTTATATTTAGAGAGCATATTTAAATAACATTGGCAAACTTTGCATAGGCTAATGCCGGGATGTTATCAATTTTTTTTCATGATTTTAATATAATCATGATGACATAGTACTTATTTCCTTGTTATTAATTTAAAATAACAACAGGTTATTCTTATTATTTTGGAATACAAATATGAGTATATATTTACATATACTTTGACATGTGTATTTTGGTTATCAGATATAGATAACAAGCATATGTCTATTTTACTGCCTCCACTGGATTTTGCTGATATTGTTTTATTAGTGTGTATAGCATAGGCTAATTTATTTAGAAAAAAAATAAAGCTGCCGCTTTTAAGTAATTGCAATAGAAAATACTGTCACTAAGTCTTCATGGCAAAAGATATAAATTCTTAATAAAATAGGCAATGACATTTTCACTAGGGATATCCTGTTAAAAACTACCCTGTTATTCATTTAACTATTATAAACAAATCAAAGCAAATTTGATTTGCTGAGAAAATATTTACAGAATGACTCAGTACAGTGGTAAGCACTGTAAAGATGCAAATAGGAATATGACATGATTCCTGTCTTCAAAGTTCAGGGGAGAATAAAGGCAAGAATCTAAATAACTTTTTAAAAAGACGTAACAGTGAAATTCCATCATCTTAACAAAACAAACTACCATAAAAGAGAAAAATTACACTTTAAATAGTGCTGGCAATACTGCCCATCATTCCTTTCGGTGATTGCCTCGAATGAGCATGACGGGAAGCATGTGAATCTGTGGTTCCCTCAGGTTGTCTCTGTTCTGGGTGCCTCTCAGATGTGAGCATATCACTGAGTTGAATGTGATTCTAATTTTTAAAGACATGCATATATGCATTTTTCATGTAAAATGGACCCTAAAAGCAAGCCAACTACTTCATCTGGTGCTCAACCAAAGAAACAGGAATCTGTTCCAATGCTGGAGGAAAAACTGGCTGCGCTGAACTAACTCGTGGTCTCCAGTGGAGTGCCTGTCGAAGGACTTTTCCAGGGTAATTTCGATTATTCATGATTTTCTTGTCTCTGATTTTAGAATCTAATAGGTGTGATTCTGTTGTAAGACAAGTATCAGAGAAATTACACACAGCCTGCAAGGGCCTTGGGTTCTGAGTTAGGGGGTTTGACTTTGTTTAGCCATGCAGTTGGAGTCTGTTAAAGGTTTCTGAATAAAGAAGGCTATAACACTGGGTTTCAGAAGATCAATTTGAAAATAATACTCTAGATGGACTGGAAGATGTAAAAACCAAGGCAGAAAGGCAATTAAGAAGCTCTTATAATTGTAGAGGTGAATAAGAAATAATGATTGTTAGACCTGGGGTGGAGATAGAGTAAGTTACACTTTTTGATTGACTAGGATGGATTAGAAATGGAGATTTTAAGTTTGGGTGACCATGAGGTTGATGGCTGCTTTAACAGAGTTAGAGAAATCAGAAGAACTGGTTTGGGTTAGGAAGATGAGTGGATGGAATATGAGGAACTGTGGGAGATCCTGGTGGAGATTTTCAACAATGGGCTGGAACTGCAGGAAAGAATTCTTAAAATGTTTGGTTTGGGCTTCATTCTGTTTAGAGACAGCAGTTGAAATCACAGGAGTAGCCAGTATGGCTAAATTAAGATCAACTCTGTAGAAAGCAGGGAGAGGTCCAAGTGTTGGTTCTTGGGGGATTACCTGTCTTTGGAGACCAGAGGAAGGAAAGAAGCCATTAGGAAAACCAAAGAAGGAACATTCAGGAAAAAAAAAACTTTCAGGGAAAGAGAATTTTAAAAGAATTCTAAAGAATTTAAAAGGAACGTAAAAATGTTGCTACAAGTTCAAGAATTATATAGAATATAATGAACTAATTTTGGAGGTAAAAGGAAAGAAAGAAAATAATAGGTAAATAAGAGAAGAAATATTTTTAAAAATAGGACAGGGGTAAAATAATTTCAGGAAAAAGAGACAGCAAATGATTTAAATGCTGCTGAAATTTCAAGGAGAGATGGGTCGTGAATGGGAGAGGTGGAAGTTTAACCCAAAATTAGGATATGTGGTCTATCCAAGGATTCTTTTCTGATTTGTAAACTTGTGTGAGACTAACAAATATGTAACCATCAGCTCATATTTACACAATTCATTCTGTATTTGCTCAAAATAATACAAATATAGGAAACTGGGATTTTCTCAGAAATGACTACCAATGTAGTCATTGGTGACCTTCTAAGGGAGCAGAGGCCAGAGTCAGATTGCAAGCCAAGGAGTGAAGTAGAGTTGAATAAATATAGATTTTGCTTTCGAGAAATTTAGTGATGAGAGCTAGGAGAAGAATATATATGGTTAAAAGGTAGGAAAGACCTGGAACACTGCTCACACCAGCCTGGTGGTCTCATTGCAGCCTTTGGATTATCTTTCAGTTAGCCTTTGGTGTATTCTTTCAGCCTTTTCCTATTCATGTGCTATTTTGAAATCACTTGATATGCCATAGATGTGCAGTCCTAAAACAAACTGGAAAATATCATAAAGCATTTGCTGTCACGTGAAACTGGAAATACACAGAAACTACATTTAGTGCACAGTCTGAGTGGAGAATTCACACAAGGGTTCTGTCAAAGAAGATGGCTGCCGTGACTTTAATAACTTCTAAAGTATCTTCAAAGTTTCTTCTCTCTGTGAAATATTATGATTCTTTGCATGTTAGTCCAGAAGTCTTTGAAATAGTGGAGTGGTGGTGGTGGGGGGTGGTTCAGATGCTTCTCTGGCAGAGATATTTCTCACTGCAGACACATGAAAATCGGGTGGTACTGCAATACTAATCCTTCCCTGAGTGCTCCAGCCCATTTGTGGAATATGACTTTCTTGATTGAGCGATATTTTCCATTGAGCCCATTCAGGCACTTAACAACACTTATTGATCATAGAGAATTAGCTATAGCTTTTAGAGCATATTAGGTTTAATGAAATCTGAAACATGATCGCTATCCTTAAGGGAACAAGTCAGACAAACTGGGAGGAAAATGTGTTGGAAACCTTTGTCTTAAATAAATCAGATAATGTGAGCAAAGCTCACATCTCACATTCTGAGACAAGGAGCTGAATATAGTAGTAGTCACCACCACATGACAGTTTTATAATTTAAAATGCATAATATCCACATCACACAGGGCCTGGAGATGGAGCAGGTAATATATTTTTATGCTTCTTCCAGGAAATATCCCATCCTTCCTCCTCAGAATCCCCAGCTCAAGGAGGGCCAGGATGTAGGATTTTCAATACTAAAACTGGGAGAGTTCTGGGCCAACTGGGACGAGTTCGTAACCCCTGTTTGGAGCAAGGCTGTCTGACTGTATGTGTCCTTCCATCCTGTAGGAATCTCCCTCTCTCCTAGCCAGTCTTTCTCATTTGGTGAAGACCGTGACACCTGACTCACATTCTTTTTCCCGTAACCACCCCTGGTTCATGTAGAAAATCCAACCACTCCCTGGTTTTTAGTTCCTTGACCTTTTTTCTTTAAATTTTCCCTCATCCTTCCTTCCAACTTTAACTTCCAATTCTTATGGTCAAACCTTAGATTTTGTACTTATGAGTAACTATACGATCCTTAAAATTTCAGTTCCTGACACCCCCTCACCAGCCACCACTCCGTTCTTTTCAGCTCACTACCTCCATGGCAATTCTTCAATCACACCGAGGCTTCCAATCCATTCATGACACCATTTTTATTATTTTTAAAGGAAACTCTACTCCCAACATGGGGCTCAAACTCACAACCTTGAGATCAAGAGTCATATGCTCTACCGACAGAGCCAGCCAGGTGCCCCTAATGACACCATTTTTAATGCCCACCACTTTCTAGTTCCTGTCTTTACTTCCTACTTGTTCAGATTAGATTCCATTGTTCAATTACTTGCAAACATCCTCCTTGCCTACTCTCTGTCTTACTCAATGACAGAAATCCAATATTGGTTAATCCCAACGATTTGCAAAGGGGTAGTATAGTTTAGTGGTTAATGGTGTGGCTTCTGGACCTATACTCTTTTGAATCCTGGGTTCAGAATTTACTAGCTCTGTGATCTTGGATAAGTTTCCTAACAGCTTTGTGCCTGTTTCCTCATCTGCACCTGTCTCATGGGGTTGTTGTTGACTCAAAGGTATTAAAAAAATTTTTTTTTAAGTTTATTTATTTGTTTTGAGAAGACAGAGACAGTGTGAGTGGGGGAGGGGCAGAGAGAGAAAGAGACACAGAATCCGAAGCAGGCTCTGCACCGTCAGCGAGGAGGAGTCAGACGTAGGGCTTGAACCCATGAAACCGTGAGATCATGACTTGAGCCAAAACCAAGAGTCTGATGCTTAACCGACTGAGCCACTGAGGCACCCCAATTCAACGGTATTAATAGGAGTAAAATGCTTACATCAGTGCTTGGCACATAATAAACAATCAATAAATGTTTCTCAAGCTTGTAGTTTGATTGCTGGAGGAAAACACCTAACTATTCTGATTGATCTCTTTTAAAGTTTATGACTGTTTGTCTCAAGTGGGCCTCAGTGCAGTCTTTGCAATTCAGTCGACCACAGTTCCTATTTCCTTATTGATTTATTTTCTCTCTCAGGGATTACTATTTCACCTCCTCTTCTTGCTTCTCAAATTTCCAACTCCTCGCTTCTGCTCCTCACTCTCAGTGGATGATTTTGCTTCTTATCTCACTGAGAAAAAAATCAGAAAATAACATTATTTTTCCACCACCCAGTCTACCCACCTCTGTAGCCTTCTGCTTCAATGAAAGTGTCCCTTTCCCTATTTTAGGACAAGTCTTTACGTGGGCACTGGACTCCATCTCTTTCTACTTTCTTAAGAACTTTACTGCTATAATTATCTCTTTCTTGTCTTGCATGATTACATGTCTCCTTTGTTCTCTGCCATTGGTGCTATAATATTAATGAACAATCATAAACAAAAGAGGGGTAGGGGCACCTGGTTGGCTCAGTTGGTTAAGCGACTGACTTCGGCTCAGGTCATGATCTCACAGTTTGTGAGTTCGAGCCCCTTGTCGGGCTCTGTGTTGACAGCTCAGAGCCTGGAGCCTGCTTCAGATTCTGTATCTCCCCCTCTCTCTACCCCTCCCTTGCTCACGCTCTGTGTCTCTCTGTCTCTCAATAATAAATAAATGTTAAAAAAAATGTTTAATGAAAAAATAAAAAAATAAAAAAGAGGGGCACCTGGGTAGCTCAGTCAGTTAAGTGTCCAACTTTTGATTTTAGCTCAGGTCATGATCTGACCTTGGTTCGTGAGATTGAGCCCCATGTCGGGCTCTGCAGTGGCAACTTGGAGCCTGCTTGGAATTCTCTCTCTCCCTCTCTGCCTCTCCCTCTGTGCATATGCACTCTCTGTCTCTCAAAATAAATAAATAAACTTAAAAAAATACATTAAAAAAGGGAGAAAAGAAATCTCCTTTCCTTCTATGCCCCTGGTAGCTATCAAATTACTGATGCAAACCTCAATGTCTCCATGGACATTGAGCTGAGGCTCCCATCTTCATGACAATTTGAACCAAGTTTTTATTTCACTATTTCACCAAAACCACACCTCTATGAGCCAACAGTAGCATCTATCTGTCAAGTCTCATGATCTGTTCTTTGTCTTCATCATCCTTTGCTCAGCACCAGTGTTTAACATAATTGGTCACTTCTGTCTTCTTGAATTTTTGTTTCACTTGGTTTCCGGACACTGTACTATTTTGAATTATCATCTATCTTTCTTCTCAATCTCCTTGACTGGATTCTCCTTTGTACCTTTAAATGTTTTTGAAAATGATGGAGTGCTCCAGAGCTCAGTCTTAGGCTCTCTCAAGCTTATGGAAGTGATTGGAGTGAGCAAAACCAGGAGAAATTGATTTCATGGGTTTCATACGAGGCAAGAACTGTGTTGAAAAGAAGTGAAAAAGCGTAGTTTGTATGAAAGAGGAAAGCCATTTATAATGATTTTATACTGAATTTTACTTAATATCAGATTGTTTAATGGAAGCAATTTTACTGTAATAAATGTTTTCTGAACACTGGCAGTGGAAAGGGGTGGGGGAATCAAAACTGAAACAGAAAAATTCTTGCCAACACAGTCCTGAAAGTTGTCTGGTTATTGTCCTAATTTAATTAATGGAAAATTAAGAGCTAAATCAATACTGGAACTCCAACCAGAATCTTGGTGGTTCCTGGTCTTCGATTAAGTTGATTAAGTTATTTGCCTCCCAGATTGAAATACAATAAAGAGTAAAGTGTGCCTAAATTACAAGTTTAAAGGGCATTCAAGTGGAAAATTGCTGGAAAGGGTAATAAAATAGCAACCACAAAAATACAACTTTCCTTGGCATTTTCAACTTTACTACCTCAGAGCTACTAAAGGACCTATTTTTGTCTTTTTCAACAACAAGATCTCAGATTTTTCAGTCAGCCACTCCTTGGGTTTTTGTATTGGTACAATTGGGTTTTCTCCTTGGAAACTGATTTTTAAAGAAGAACAGAGTATAGATTGATAATGCAATTTTATTATTAAATTCCCAAGGCTGACACTGAAAAAACTCACATTTAAAAAATTTGTAATAATAAGGGTGCCTGGGTGACTCATTTAGTTAAGTGTCCGACTTTGGTCAGGTCATGATCTCACAGTTCATGAGTTTGAGCCCCACGTCAGACTCTCTGCTGACAGCTCAGAGCCTCGAGCCTGCTTCGGATTCTGTGTCTCCCTCTCTCTCTGCTCTTTCCCTGCTCACATGCTGTCTCTCTCTCAAAAATAAATAAAGATAAACAAAAAACAATTAGCCCTTACAAGTTGCATTTTTCATTCCTTCCAATGACTAGATGAGGTGGTGTTATTATCCTTCACAGACAGAAACTGAGATTCAGAGAGGTTTTAAAATTTTTCTAAAGAAATGAGAGGGGAGGGGCACCTGAGTGTCTCAGTTGGTTAAGTGTCCAGCTCTTGGTTTCAGCTCAGATCATGATCTCATAGTTCGTGGGTTTGAGCCCTACATTGGGCTCTGTGCTGACAGTGCAGAGCCTGCTTGAGATTTTCTCTCTCTCTCTCTCTCTCTCTCTCTCTCTCTCTGCCCCTCCCTGATCACTCTCTCTGTCTCTCAAAATAAAGAAATAAACTTCAAAAAAAAAAATAAAGACGTGAGAGGGGGGCTCCTGGGTGGCTCAGTCACTTAAGCTTCCGACTCTTGGCTTTGGCTCAGGTCATTATCTCACAGTAGGCGAGATCCAGTCCTGCCTTGGGCTCTGCACTAATAGCATGGAACCTGCCTGGGATTCTCTCTCTTCCTCTCTGTCTGCCCCTCCCCTGCTTGCATGTGCTCTCCCTCTCTCTCTCTCTCTCTCTCTCTCTCTCTCTCAGAATAAGCAAACAAACAAACAAACAAACAAACAAACAAACAAATAAATGAGACATGCTCCCAGTCCTCTTACCTCCAAAGGGAAAAGAGAAGGAAACAATTAAGTACCAGATACTATGCCTGGACCTTTTGTGTAACTATCTTGTTTAATTAAAAGTAAGAGTTAAGAAATAGATTGTAATATGAGATTTGTGCTTAGCACTTTGTGTTTTAAGAATACAAGTCTGAATGGCATTTCAAATGAGAGATTTGCAGTATCACACATAAAATGCAATGCTTAAATCCTTGACCCTGTAGAGAGCTAAAAGAATTGTTATTTCACATCAAGATTTTTCCTCTAATGACTACTGAAGCATTTCTTCTTTTCAAAGTAGCTTATAAAACTGTTAGCCCTCACTTAAAACTAGAGTTTTTGAGAATTAGGTACTTGATCTGCATATATATGGTGCAACCATACTGATAGCCTTCCCCATTTTAGCACTCAAATACACAGCAAGTGTAGGACATGTTCAGCTTCTTGTTTGACAGTGGTGTCTGTAGGGATCTTTATGTCCATTTGTTCTTTACAAGTGATGTCTATTTCTTTTTGGAGTCAAGCACACTGTGTGAATATCTTGAGGTGAGTGCCTAAAATGTGGCCAGATAAAAGAGAAATAAAGGTTTGTCTAGTAACACAGGAATTGGATTCCAAAATTTTTTTTGTTAATGATTTATAACAAATTCTCCCTCTGGGCTGCTGCTAACTCTCCAGCAATCAGGTGTTAATGTTTTAGATAAAAAATAAAGTCCAGGCAGGGAGGTGAGTGGGAGCTGAGAATGGAGAGTGGACAGGAGTGAGAGGGAGAGAAGCCAGACTAAAAACACCACACTGGGAGATCTAAGTCATCTTGGATAATGTTAATTTTCTTGCTTTATTCTTTTTACTTCTATGTCAGGTTAAGTACCAGTTTAGATTTTTATTTGCTTGAAGAAAGACAATTTTAGAAAAAAAAATCATATCTAAGTCCCCCCCCCCCAAATTAAAAGTATAGATATAAATATAGAGACAAATTTTCTTTTATCCACTGGGAGTTTTAAAGATTGATTCAGGGATGAAAGCCCCAAAACAAGAACTTGGTAGTTGACAACCTTAGAAATAAATGGGCATCACTACTTATAGTGCTAGTCTGGATGTCTTGAGGAATACCTGCGTTATTTTTACTCAGGAGTTTATTACTGTGGCCAAACAAATACTCTTGTGAAACATGACTGATTCCATTCAACAAACATGGTTGAATGCTCAATATGCACTGTGGTTGGTGTTAAGTATAAAAGGATGAATGAGATAGTCTTGATTTTCAAAGTTTGCAGCCGTAGGAGTAGCAGGCAGGTAAATAATTATTAATAATTATTCATAAGGAGTTAAATTCCACATTAGGTTATGAGCAAAGTATCATGGGAGCACAGAAGGAGAGAGTGTTTAACTCCACAGAAGGGAAATTCTGTACTCTATGCTTTTCTTTGGTTTGTATGGAATACACAGTAGTCTGAAAAGTACTTTGAAAAGGTATGTTAGAGGGCAGGGTTCCCCCAGGGTTCCCCATTTGGTTCTACCCACTGATTTGAGAGAATGAATGAAATATCTTTTCTCTCCTCTCTTGCCCCTCAGAGTTCCGTTCAATGTCCTGCAGATGGCATGACCTCCCAGACTGGCCTTCCCGAGCATTTTCTCCACCTTGAAATGACCTGTACACTTCACTAGTCCTTACGTGTCTTTCAGGAGGGACTATCCTGTGCCCAGCAAGTACTTGGCACATTGTAGGCTCTCAGTACATTTTGGTTAATTGAAATTGGTTAAGAAGAAAGAAAGATACGTGGTGCTCTGACCTCACCCAAACAACCTTATTTCCGTTTCTGCCTCCTTGGCATTTTTGCTTTATGATTATGGATATTAAAGGAAATCCTTCCTTAGTAAGTTTTTCAGAAACTGAGCTAGAATCACGTTAAGGGTTTCCTTAATCCTCTAAGTTTGAAAAGAAGGATAGAAAAACCAATGCCTCCAGCTTTCGTCCTCTTTCACCTCTCACCCTCTTTACAGGGTCCTTCTTTATTAGGACAGCCTCTAATAAAGATATTAACTTTGTATTTTTATTTATCCATAACATAGACATACTTCATCTGGTTTCTGTATTATATGGGTTAGTCCTCTGGATAATAATTGCTGTTTGACAGAAATTCCAGACCAAAGGTTCTAAAATAATGTATCGTTAAAAGAAACTAGGATTGGTGGCCAAGAATTCAATCACATTTCTTTTCTGATAGAATCAAAGCCATCTCACTAATTAGATATTTTCTTCCACAAGATGGCGCTGTAGTTCTTCCAGTTATTTGAAGTTTAGCAGCTCATGGTTTTATCTTTTAAAGTATCTCCCATGTCCCCCTTATTTCTTTATATATAAAAGTGACATATAAGAAAAAAAATGTAAGATTGTCACTTCGTAAGCCAGATTTACTATCTGATTTTAGAGAGGTTCATAGGAATAGCCATAGAATAGCCAATAACAGGGATTAGTACACAATGAAAAGTTACCAGCAATGAGATAAAATAGACATTTTTTTTGCACGAGTTTTTCTTTAAACAATTGTTTATCAAGAAAAAGAAGGGGTGCCTGGGTAGCTCAGTTGGTTGGGCTTCCGACTTCAACTTAGGTCATGATCTCACGGTTCGTGGGTTCAGGCCCCACCTCAGGCTCTGTGAGACAGCTCAGAGCCTGGGGCTTTCTTCTGATTCTGTGTCTCCCTCTCCTTTCCCTTCATCCATTCTCTCTCTCTCTCTCTCTCTCTCTCTCTCTCTCTCTCTCTCAAAAATAAATAAAGATTTTAAAAAATTAAGAAAAGGAAAGAAAAAGAAAAATTGGGGGTGCCTGGGTGGCTCAGTCGGTTGAGCGTCTGACAGTAGCTCAGGTTATGATCTTGTGGTTCATGGGTTCCAGTCCCACGTTGGGCTCTGTGCTGACAACTCAGAGCCTGGAGCCTGCTTCTGATTCTGTGTCTGCCCCTCCCTTGCTCACACTCTGTCTCTCCCTAAAATAAATAAATACTAAAAAAAATTTTTGAAAAAAAAATTGTTAAGCACAGTCTAGCTCAAATATGAATTATGAACTATTGTAAAAGCATTATGAGTAAATTTTAATATTCTTTAGTACTACTTGTAGTTTTAGAGTTTGAAATGAGTGAGTTTTTAATTAACTTGGGTATTTTCTTATTGTTTATCCTCATGTGGAAAAGCATCTTATATACAGGACTAATTTTTTTCACTAAATAATTTTGGGGTTTAATCACATCCTCAGGTTTGTTATAAATATTTTTTAGTTTTGCTTTAAAGACTTACCCAAATTTGCAAATGAATTTGCAGTAGAATCAGTGTATAATGATTCTGAGCCCTGTTTTGTGCAAAACACAGTTTCAATCAGATCTATCCAGGAAAAAAAAAATTCACTATTACTTTCTAATGATCTACTAAATCTGAAACAAAAAGATTATTACTACTAATATGTTCAGAAGACTTGTATTTAAAATATTTGGGGAGTGAATTATTTTTGAGATTCTTTTTGATCATATTGGGTCCCTTCAATGAAAATTACATACTGACCCAAAATGCTACAGATTTTGGTTAATGCTCTAACATAATCTCCTTGTTAGAATCATAAATTCATTAAATAAAAAGTTCAACATGAAGAGAAATAAGTTATGGTGTGCAATCTTTAGTTATGTCTAATTGCAATGAGTTTGTAATGCATTTACATTTATAAAATCACTTATCAGTGTCTGAGACAACAGTCTGTGTTTACAACTTGCACATTTGTAAGGAGTAAATTAGTTAATGTGCTAATTAGAAAACTTCCCTAGAAGAGAAAACAGGTTGTGATTCTCTTTTATCCCTTTACTCCCATTTGGATCATGTAGTGGTGAGTAGATGGAAAAGCCACGGTTAACTTTAAAATTGCTAAATATGTATTCGGTATGTCCTTACTTTAGTTGGTGCTTGAAATATTTAAGCCATTTATACTCCCATTACTACCACTATTACTCATCACTTTTCTTGAAGGTCCACTATGTGTCAGGCATGTCAAGCATGTATGTGATTCACACAATGATGTTGTGGACCAGGTACTATTGTTTTGCTTTCACAGATGAAGACACTGAGGCTTGGGAGATATTAGATAATATTCCAAGGGCCAGGTGGCTGGCGAGTGTGGCTAGGATCTGAGTGTAAGTTTCCGTGACTCCAGAGCCTGTTAACCATTTTAACAACTTACATGGTGTATGTAACTTTTAACCACTAACATATTATAGTGTGTGTAACATATTATAGTGTGTAACTGCCATGTCATGTGGCTTCTGGTGAAGTCTACCAGTTTAATATGCAATATTATGTTCTTAATATGTAAAGAATAGTTCAGGATTTCTAACTGTGCTATTTAGGAGACACACGGTGAGGGCTTTTGCAAAAGGGATTTGTTGAGTTACCATGATACAGCCAGCAAGCAGAGCACATGAAGGGACTTCCAGACATTTAGAAGATAGTGATAAGAGGCGGACAGCCAGGTATAAGGAAGCTCTTTTTCTTCCTTCCTCTCACCCTTAACTCTCTGGTGCCTCACTTTGTCAGTGTGCCAAAGTACAAGCTAACCGAGGCTCTGCTGGAATGATCCTGACTGTATTAATTTTAGATATACTTAAAACCCACCAAATTCATTGCTTCCCAACAGACTTAGTCAAAAGATGAAATGTTTCTCTACTAAAATATTGTTATATCTTAAAAGAAATGAGGTTTTTGTTATACTCCATAAGCTAAAATTGTAACCTAAGGGCTTTTTGTGTCATTTACTAGGAGAGATTTTCCACATTCGGGTGAGATGACTGTGGTAAAGTCAAGTCTTTAGAGAGAAATAAAAATTTTAAGGCTTATTCTAAGTTGCCCCTAACCCTAAAGACTCTTCGATTCCCTGAATGATGCCGTTTTTCAGCTGGGCTGTACCTAGCTCTGTGCAAGGCACACGGAGAAACCCAGAGCGAAGCAGCACACACCTGCTGATAGAAGCTTTCCTGAACTGAATCATTCTTTCCTTCAGTCAGTCATTCATCCATCTGTCCAGCCACCATTTGATGGCTACTTCGTACTTGTAACAAACTCAGCTCAATATTTAGTGACCCATCTGTTACGGGTACTATGTGAGTTAACACAAACCTTAACTTACACACCAAATTAAAGAATCAATTTTGTGTGTTGGCCTCAGTATGTGATTGTATCTTTTGTGGTACTGATGATTCAACCCTTTGGGGCTGTAGTCCTTGTTTTTTATTGTCAGCTTGTTTGAGCAGGCGATAGTCTGTCAGTTGATAGTTGATAGAATTTGTGTATTTGAGTGACTGAATTGATCTAACTGTTTGGCATTTAAAGGATTTGGTATGTGTTATAGGGACCGTATTTCCTATATTTAGGAAACAAAGTGCTATGTCACATCCACCGAGGAGTAGAGTGGAAGTGGTAGTAATCATAGTAATAATGTTTATAATTATAGTAGTGAGTTTTGCTTCATTGCTGGGAAGCAAACTTCATATGTGAGTGCTATAAGTATTCCATTGAGGATCTGACTTAGCAACTTCTTTTCTAGAAACGCAGTGAAAACATGTTATTTCGGGTAAGACACTATTATCTCTGTCCCTTCCTTCCTATGTAGGACAAAGAGCTGCACTAGATGATCTGTACATTCAAGTTCAATACTAAAGTTTTATAACTTCAGGATCTGAGTTTCCTCCTGATCTCAGGAATTTGAAGAATTCTATTTTTAACTTTTCCTGTTAGGTAATGACTAACAAGTTATCTTACACAGAGCAGCCAATAAATGTAGTTGAGTGAATAAAAGGTATATAAAGTATTAGAGCAACATCAACTTCACCCTCATTTAATACCTATTAATTTGGCATCAGGTACATGCTGGATACTGATCTGTGTGCCTGGGGACCAAGGAGTAAATTAGGATTAAAGTCCCTTTCCTCATGTAGTTTACAATCTAGGGGAGAAAGATGGATATAATAAACTTGTAAAATAACAATAGTTTTGGATAGTATACATGCTCTGCAGGATAATGGGAGAGACCAGAGGTAAATTATAATGTGTATATAGACAGGATGGCCAGGGAAGGCCACTCTGTTTTATGAAGATCAAAGGAAAGAATATTACAGGCATTAGAAAAAAACAAAAGAAAGGTCTTTCAGTCAAAAATGTAAGTTGTTATTATCAAGGGACAGGTAGTGAGCGAGGAAGTGGTCTGAGGTGAGGCTGGAAGTAGGCATGTCAAGATGGTGGTGGGTTTTCTAAAACCCAGACATTTGGATTTTGTTTAATTTGCAATGAGAACATTTGAGGAAGTCTTAAATATATGCCTAATTCTCCTGTTATATCCTGAGATTCTGCATGTTGAGTCATACTTAGCCAAAGAATGTCTTTCCCTCCCTTGTGTCCTCAGTGATACCCTATTACTGTTTCTGAAACTCATTTCTAAAATTACTTCATTAAAGCAGAAATGAATGCCTTCCCCTGCTCATGAATTGAGGAATGTAGTATTTCCAAAGGTCACTTAGAGGAATGAGAAGCAAATAGGATAAATTCCAAGAGGAGATAAAAAATTTATTTGTAATCTATTTTTTTAAGAAAATTCAGCATTTATACACTCTCTTTTCATTTAGTGAGATTTCTGGAACAGTGAGAGTCAAATCCCTATTTTTATGATAGGGAGGTAACAGATAATATGATTTCCCTTTAAGATTCCCCTTCATATGATGAATTGAGGTAGAGTACAGATAGTCTCATCATAGAAATGCAGATTTTATTTTATAATGGGATGAAGGGACATTCTAGATATGACCTCATACTGCAACAGAGAGAGGAAAGCTTAAAGTGCATTGCTATACTTTCATAAGAGTTTTATTATACAATAGAGGGTGTCAGTAACTTTTGAAAGATAATTGGAAAGTTGATTTATGTCTACTATTAAAACTTACCTTTAGTGGGGTAAATCTTGTGTATAATGATAGACGTTGTCCAGCTTGGTGCAGTTTTTCCTGCCAAAATATGAAAAGATAAATTATCGCATATAAATGATAGTGTACTGGTTTGAACCAAAAAATAGTAAAACCAATTTTGTATTTTGTTATAGTTTGGGTGTGTTTTTAGGGATGTTAGTTAATGCTTTTGAAGCCTCTGTTTCCTCAACTGTGAAAATAAAATTGAACCAAATAACTTCTAAAGAGGCTTATAGTTCCAAAGTTCCTGTGATTCTGTGTGATCAACACTGATAAATGAATTATGTAAATAGTAAGGAGAGTAGAGGAAAGGGTGTTTCTGTTATAACTATGAATCAAGAATGATGGAAGAGAACAGAATAAGTAAATTTTAAGATGCAAGACTCTTCAAAGATGGGTCAGTTAGAAATAAGCTTTTATAAATAATAAGAAATCATCTTAAAATTTGCAATGTTTGTGAATTAATTGGAAACTAGGTTCCATGAACATTCCCTAATAATGCCCCTTTCAAAGAAGTTTCTGGAAAGAAAACTCTGCACATGTGATTGCCTCCTGTATATATTTTGACACTCCTGTGACCCGAAGCTGGTTTTATGACATAGTCATAAGTAGTAAGCATTTCTGTGTTTCTTACCTTTCTTCTAGTCCTGAAGTGCTCAATAATCCAAAGGCATATCAGAAAATAAAAGTGGAGTTCAAACTTGAGAAGGCAATGAGGATTGAATCTGGTGACACTAAATTTTCTTGGGTTTGGGTTTGTGTGAAGGTATTTATATAGGAAGTTTGACTATTGCAAGCTGAGTTGATATCTTGTATGAGGAATATTTATCCAAAACTGACTTGGAGTTGACAAACGTGCATAATAAATGCCAAGTGGCTTAAAAGCTATACATTTATCATTGGTAGTTGCATCTGAAGCAAACTAAATTTTATAATTTCCATTAAGTGACACGTAGGATTTCAGTGTTTATAATAAGATCCAGAAGAGTTGATGTTTTGCTGTATGCTTTTAATTGTTTTAGAACAAACTAGACAATGAAAAGGTCAAGTTTAGGAAAAGAAAAAAAAAAAACCTCTCTAGATTGCAAAGAAATCAAGGCTATATCCAAGTACTCTATTTTTTCAAGACATAATCCAAGACCTTTTTCTTTTTTCTCTAAATACTTTCACTAGGTACCATGTCTAGGTCTAGGATTCCTTACACTGATGTCACTGGCCCAGGCCTCTCGGCCAAGATCCAGACTCATCTATGACCCTGCCTGCTCAGCATCTGTGTCTCAGTGCATCATTAGAAACTCAACTCAGCATGGTCACAACTATACTCTTCTACTCATCCCCCTGCTACCCGATTCTCTTCTAATTCCTTATCAGAAAAAATGATATACCATTCACCCAGGAGCGTGAACCAGAAAACTTACCCTCATCCTTCACTACTTCACATCTACTTCATCATAATCTCCTGTGTTTGTTTGTTTGTTTTTTTAAACCACTGTACAACCTTTGAATCTGTCTATTCCTTCATGGCCAGTTTCCTTCTCTGAGCTACCCTATCTCTCATCCATACTGCTCCAATAGCCCCTCCCTCATCCTCTATGCCCACTCTTGTCTGCTTCCAATATGTAGCCAGGAGCCAGAGAGGAAATTTTAAAAGGCAAATATACTCATTCACTCTCCTTCTGAAAGCCTGGCAAAAGTTCCCCATTGTCTACTAGGCTAAGGTCAAAATGCTGGATCTGGTTTCCATGTCCTATGTGATCTGGCCACCACCTGCTTCATCAAACTCAACTTGATACATCAAGTTCCTTTCACACTTGGGGCCCTAGCCACCTTGAGCTATGAATTTCTAAAATATGCTATATTCTTTCCTGCCTGCAAGCCTTCAAAAATGCTGTTTGCTTTCCTTGAAACACTCTTTTCTATTCTTCAAATTGACTCTTGTTAGTCCCCAGTGAGCAGTTAATTCCTATTTATTATTCCACCCAAATATCATTTCCACAGGGAAGCTTGTTTTGACCTTTTAGAAAAGGTCACCTCTCCTTAATAAACACTCTCTTATGCTGTAGCTTTTAAAATTAATTAATTAATTAATTCAACAATTAATGGGTGCCTCTAATGTCACATACTCTTCTAAAAGCTGAGGATGGAATGAGGGGAGACTGATAACAATCACAGGGCAAAACAAACACAATAGTTTCATACAGTGATGAAGATTATAAAGCAAATTAGATTAACTATTGTGCTAGAGAATGACTTGAGAGAGGTACTTTGGGTTTGAGATTGAATTTCTTAAGTGATCATCTATTTTGTCTGTTTCATGTTCATCTTCTTTGCAAGAGCCTATGTGCCCAAGAACTGGGACTTTGTTGCACTTGCTCACATGGTTTCCCAGCACTCAGTGTGGTGCCCAGCACATAGCAGATTCAATAATTATTCCTGAATGAATGAATCAACCTATAAGTTTTGTAGGGCCACCATTACAAAGTACACAAACTGGGTGGCTTAAGGCAAATAAATTCATTCTATTTATTAGTTCTAGAGGCTACGAATCTGAAATGAAGGTGTTAGTAGGGCCGTGCTCCCTCTGAAGTCTCTGGGGGAACAGACTTCTGTGTGTCCTCCTAGTTTCTGGTGTTTGCTTGCAATCTTTGGCATTTGTTGGCTTGCAATTAGCTGTATCCCTCCAGTCTCTGCTTCCATCATTACATGGCCTTCTGCTCTGTGTCTGTCTCTTCTCTTTGTCCCAATTTTTTGCTTTTTTTATAATGAAACCAGTCATTTGATCAGTATGATCATATCCATTCTAATCCAGTATGACCTCATGACTTGATTACATCTGCAAGATCTTATTTCCAAATAAGCTCACATTAATAGGTATGGGGTGGGGGTTAGGATTGAAGCCTATCTTTTGGGGGGACACAATTCAATCCACAATGCCTATTTCTTTAAGTTAAAAGAAAATTGAGAAAGCTTATATTTTAAGAGTTTTTGTAGTGTAGTTTTTTTCTGGTTTTATTAAGAAGTAATTGACTTAGATCGTTGTATAAGTTTAAGGTGTGTAGCATGATGGCTTAATTTACTGTAGTGCAGTTTTTAAGACTTATTTTTAAGTAAGTTGTATATCACATACAAACATTTGAAAAGGTATTATATTGTACTTTGTGTACGCATGATAAATTATTTTTGATTTATTCTAGACTATTTGGTTGAGTCCTAACCACACCAATATCCATGGCATTCTAAAAAATCAATACCATGATATGAACCAAATTCATCTTATGTTCTCTATTCCCCTGGCAGACAAGAACTTACTTCTTCATTTATTAAAAATAAATGAATGTGGAAGGATATTCATGACACTTGCATCATAAAAATTCATACTGACATTTTTGCAAAGACTATGTGTGAAATGTTGACATATTTTTGTTGTAAAATGACAGTTTTAGTGCAAGTTGTTCTCATTGTGACCAAGGAGAAAGAGCATACAAAAAGAAAAGAATAAGTTGCTGTACTACCCACATGTGATGTGAAGCTGTCAGGCCACAAAATGGCAGAAGCACTTTCTAAAAAGGTGGAGTTCTTTTGTGCATGATGCAAGGGAAGGGTCACTAATATTGTCTGCTTTATGCCATCTATCTTAGAAAAGTCATTCCTGATTTTTCCATCAAATGCCATCTTGCCCTACCTTGAACTCCATTTTCACTTTTTTTTTTTTAAAGTTTATTTATTTTGAGAGAGATAGAGACAGCACAAGTGGGGGAGGGGCAGAGAGAGATGGAGAGAGAGAATCAGGAGCAGGCTCTGTGCTGCCATTACAGAGCCCAGCGTGGGGCTCGAAGCTACGAAACCATGAACTCATGACCTGAGCTGAAAGTGAGTGGGATGCTCAACCAGCTGAGCCACCCAGGCACCCCACGTTTTCACTTTTTAAAATAGTTCTTTTAAGTGACTCTTTTACCTTATACTTATTGCTTACACTGTTCAAAATGCCTTCTGTATATTAATTCAGTCTTCACAACAAGCCCTGCTCATTACACAGTTGAAGAACTGAAACAGAAAGGTTATATGACTTGCAAGTTGGAGCTGAAGTCACACCAGAGTAACCCTTGGGTCCATGTTCTTACCCACCATGTTATATACTGAGTGGATTTTACACTTATTTTATACTCCTTCCAGATTACAAACTTCTGAGAAGTTGGCCACTATGTCTTCTCATATTTGTATCTCCCATAAAATCTAGCTCAGTATCTTGTGCATAACAGATACTCAAGAAATGTTCACGTGTAAATTTAAATTAGGCCAAGTCTATTCAGTGTCTGGATCTCTTCCATATCATGGTTTCCATGAAAAGAGGTTCATTTGGAAAACTAGAATCCTGAATAGATGTAAGTACAAGAAGGAAACTGACAAATGCTGGTTCTGGTGGTTCCAGCGTTCATCATAGGTGCTTCTTTACTCCCTAGAATTCACCCACCAGCCACAAAAATGTGCACTTGGGTGAGATCTCAAGTGTTTTCACCCAGAATAGCTTGAAGTGTTACTCTCTTCAAGAGTATTTGTATTTTGGGGCACCTGGGTGGCTTAGTCAGTTAAGTATGTGACTTTGGCTCAGGTCATGATCTTGTGGTTCGTGAGTTTGAGCCCTGCATCAGGTTCTGTGCTTACAGCTCAGAGCCTGGAGTCTGTTTCAGATTCTGTGTCTCACTCTCTCTCTGTCCCTCCCCTGCTTGTTCTCTCTCTCTCTCTCTCTCAAAAATAAATAAACATTAAAAAGATTAAAAAAAAAGAGTATTTGTATTTTTACAGGAATTAATCATTTTAATAATTTTTGCCATCAGTCAATAGATGAGGAAGGTATTTATTTGTGCAGAAGAGCTAGCCCCAAACTGCAGAGACTATACCCATTTTTATTTAAAATGTCATTTTATAGGTCTGTTGGTAACTTTGGCACTTATTTGCACACTCTCTATATACAAATACAAGATTAATTAAAAGCAAATAAAAGCTTTAATCTTCAAATTTAAATCTGGAAGTTCTGAAATAATGTAGCCATGTTGGTATTCATTTGCTTGGAGGAAATTCTGCTACATAAGAATTTAAATTTAATTTTGCCTTTTTATTATGTGATATGTGCACAGCAAGCCTGTGGGCAATAGATGAGCTTTAATAAAGCTAAAAATAAATAAAATAGGCATGTTAATAAACCTTGTACCTCATTAAACATTTGGACTCACTGAATATATATCTATTAATTTTAGATGAGACTACATTAGGAAACCTTTGTTACACGAAGGTTGTAATTAAGTGAATAATATATTCAAATTCAATACAAAACATCTTCCACATCTTTTCACTGGCAATTCTTTAGTAAAAAATTTCAAGGAAATGAAAGACTTAAAAAGTAACGATTAACTATGCAAATATAACAATTCACGTTCTTTGTAAAGAATTAAAAATTAAAAGATATGTCCAAATGGATTCTCTTCTCACATCTCATGATTATCTTCTTAATCTATGCTAGCATTTGTGATTTCGTTTTATTAAGAAAGTGCACTTGTCTCTTAACCCTTTTTATTGTTCTGTTCCATTTGTATATTTGAAAATTTCCTCTTAGCTTCTATTAAAATACATGCCCTCCAACTTCTTTTTTTTCCCCCCTCTGTGAAATATTCCTCTTTTGAGAAGCTCTCTAGTTTCTGACCTAAGGTTAGTCCATATGTAAACACTTTATTTTGAGAATCATTTTTTTGTACTACCATCAATTATCCATGAAAATAAACATCAGCTTATGAGTGTATAACTATAAAAAAATGAACATCCTTTTCTGTTTTTGTGGTTGTTGCTGTTTGGTTTCCTTTGGAATTTGGGTTTACTTTTCACATTGAATTGTTTTTGTTTGCTAGAGCTGCTGTAACCAAGTACCACAAATTGAACGTCTTAAACAACAGAAATTTATTGTCTTACAATTCTGAACCCTAGAAGTCCAATATCAAGGTGTTGGCACAATTTGTTTCTTCTGAGGACTGTTTCAAGCCACTCTCAAAGCTTCTGATGGTTTATTGGCCATCTTTGGTGTTCCCTGGCTTATAGATGTATCACTCTGATTTCTACCTTTCTGTTCATGTGTTGTTTTTTCCTGTGTGTGTGTGTGTGTGTGTGTGTGTGTGTGTGTGTTCAGATTTCCCCTTTTTATTAAGGATATAGTTGTATTGGATTAGGGCCCACCCTAATGGCCTCATGTGATACCATGATTTATAATTAGAAATATATATTTGGTCCCTGTTTCTGGTGCAGAGCTCCTAAAACCTTCAGAATTTCCTAAGTGATGGGAGCAGTAAAGGTGTCTTTTGTTATATTAAGGAGATGACTTCTGGAAGGCACTTAAGGATGGAGGCTGGTTGCCTGTGGAGCCAACCATGTGATTAAAAGATTGGAACTTTCTCAACTTCTGGAGAGGTGAGAGGGGCTGGAGGTTGAATCCATTACCAGTGGCCAATGAGTTAATCAATCATACCTATGTAATGAAGCCTCTATAAAAACCAAAAAGGTATGAAGGTCAGAGAATTTACAGGTAGGTGAACATGTAGAGGTGCTGGGAAAGTGACATGCTTGGAGAGGGCATTAAAGTGCCACACCCTTCCCCCACACCATCTCCTATGCATCTCTTTTATGTGGCTGTTCCTGAGTTATATTCTTTTATAGTAAACTAGTGATCTAGTAAAGAAAATGTTACTCTGAGTTCCGTGAGCCCCTCTATTAATTGAGTCCAAGGAGTGGGTTGTAGGAACCTCCATGTACAGCCGGTATGTTGGAAGTGCATGTGACAATCTGGACTTGTGACTGGTGTCTGAAGTGAGTAGAGTAGGGGGCACACAAGGGACAGTCTTATAGGACTGAGTCCTTATCCTGTGATATCTGATGCTGCCTCTGGGGTAGATAGTGTCAAAATTGGGTCAAATTATAGGACACCCAACTGGTGTCCAGAGAATTGCTTTGCTGGTGTGGGGAACCCCACCACCACACACACACTGAAATTGGTACCAGAACCTATTTGTATCATCTTAACTTGATCATCTACGAAGACTGCATTTCCATATTTCCTTTTTGTATTGTTGAAAAAACTGAGGCTTAGAAAGGCTAAAAGTTGTTAGAGATAGGCAAGTGTATCATTTAGGGTGTTTGTCGCTGCAAGTAACTGAATACCCAAAAAAGTGGCCTTCACGAAGGATTTATTTTTTGTGTTCAAAGAGATCAGTAGGGTAGTAGAGGTCTGGTTAATTCATCGGCTGAGCAATATCTTCAATAACACAAACGCTTTCTATCTTTCTGTTTTGTCATTCTGAGCATTTATCTTTGTCAGGTCCCTTTAGGGTCATATGGTCATGTCCTCAATAAGAAAGGTGAAAAGCTACATATGTAGTCTTTAACAGCTTTGACATTGGGAATCAATGAATGACTGTTTGGTGGAGTGTGGCATAGGAGGGCTGCTGTTAATCTCCTCTGCGTGCCACTTTGCAATTAATAAAAAGACTTCTTTTGGAAATTAAAGATAGATCATTCCTATAGTCTGACATAAAATCATTAGTGATCAAGGGTGAAAGAATGAGGCTTCCTGACATGTTTGGATATGAATTGATCCAGGGTACTTTTAAATGTACTTTGTGCAACTATGAAAAGAAGAAAACTAGACTTCTGAGGTTCCTCTGATTGTGGAGAATCTACACACCAATGTGCACACACACACACGCATGTTGGTATGCCAAATTAACATGAAGCTAGTGAGGTCATTACTCAGTGCAAATGACTATACAAACTAATAGACTAATATAAAGTACAATAGAAATATTCATGACTATGAAATTCTGCAAAACATCCAGATTTAATGGGTTACTTTCCAGATGGAAAAGGAGGGGCTCATTAGCAAAACAATTTGATAATAAGAGCACCCCTGTCTCTTTACTCTAAATGTGAGACTAACACAACAGAAGATCTGTGCCTTAAGATATAAAACAAGGCATAGTCAAATTTAATTGTAAATATCATT
Organism: Herpailurus yagouaroundi; assembly: GCF_014898765.1. Lineage (NCBI taxonomy): Eukaryota > Metazoa > Chordata > Mammalia > Carnivora > Felidae > Herpailurus > Herpailurus yagouaroundi. The sequence continues at coordinate 9,527,889 of NW_024412407.1, forward strand.
TTTCTCATTAAATTTCAACCACTACCACCACCCCAGGTTTAGCATCCTTTGATGCTTTTTGCCTGAATAAATTTTTACTATGACGGTTGCAACCACTTTTGCAAGTCACACTTTACTTTATGTTTTTATTTTTTTTAAGTTTACTCATTTATTTTGAGAGAGAGAGAGTCAGTGTGCATGTGTGAGCAGGGGAGGGACAGAGAGAGAGAGGGCTCGTGAGAGAGAGAGAGAGAGAGAGAGAGAATCCTAAGCAGAGACCTCACAAACTGCGAGATCATGACCTGAGCAGAGATCAAGAGTCAGAGGGCAAGCCACACTTTAAAGGAAATTTTGCTAAAGTGGAGATGTTTTAGGTAGAGTGACCAAGACCATGAAATGACTTGAAACATTCAAATGAAAATGGTTATCATTTCTACTGCTGCAAACCAAATGACCACAAACGTGGTGGCTCAAAACAAGACACTATTAATTATCTCAAAATTCCCATGGCTTCGAAATCTGGGCATAGCTTTACTGGGTCCTCTGCCCAGGTGCTCACAGATGCATTTTCATTTAGAGGCTTAACTGTGAGAGTATCTGCTTCTGAGTTCACGTAGGCTGTTAGCAGAATTCATTTCCTTGAAGCTAAATGGTGGACAGCTCTGATTTTTCACTACCTGCTGCCTGGTAGTCCAAAGGCCACCTGCAGTTCCTAGAGACCACCTGCAGTTCCTTGCCACATAAGCTTCTATAACATGACCCTGACTTTATCAGCCTGCAGGAAAGTCTCCACTGCTTGAAGTGTCTGACTTCAGGGAGGGTCCGTTCACTCTGTGAAAGGCTTTCACTTGATTAGGTCAGGCCCACCCAGGATAATCTTCCCTTGGATTAACTCAAAATCAACTGATTTGGGACCTTAATTATACCTGCAAAAATCCTTTCACTTTTGCCATATTCTGTTCATCAGAAGCAAGTCACTGGTCCCACATACACTCAAGAGGAGAACAAACTGGATGTGAATACCAGGGAGTGGGAATCGTGGGGCCACCCTAGGGTTTGTCTACCATATTCACCTAGGGAAGGCTCAGATGGGCATGATAGCATTGTATTCTTATGTGGAGTATATTATTTCCTTCAACTCCCATTAACGATTATATCCTGTTTTTATGGATGGGGAAACTGAGACTCAGAATAATTAGATCATCTGGCTGAGGTCACTCTCTAAAGAGATCATTTAAGGCCAGCTCTATCTGAATTCAAATCTTGTACTCTTTCCATGTTATGTTACCTTAATCTACTGTAGAATGCTCAAGGAATCAATCTGAGATTAGTAAACAGAAGTTTTAGGGAGATGGTTATCTGACATTTTCTAATAGTAACTCTATTATGGTGGGAGTGAATTTAGTTTCATACAATGTTTCTAATCCTGGCCTGCATATTAGAATCACTTGGGTACCTTTGAAAGTATACTGACTCTCAGGAATCTCCCAATCATATGAATAAAATGAGAGTCTCTATAAGGTAGGCTGTAGTCACTTACATGTTTTTATGTTTTCTTATCAGTAAATATCTGAGGTAAAATGTTTAGTTTGAGGAACATAGAAATGCGAATAAATAGCGGACTGAAGTGATGTTTGAAGGTAAAATGAGACATTCTGGAAGATGGTGAATTCTCCCTCAATCAACGTGTTTCAGTAAGCATAGCTTAGCTGCTTGGCAGGAATGTTACAAAGGGACTTTGAGAATGGAGGCTTGGTTGGACTAGAAGACCTTTAAGATCTCTTCTGACCTTGAGAGTCTATGAGTCTATGATGCTGGTCTTCAATAAGTGTTGAATATGATTTATAATGGGTCATTCTAAAAATTTTTTTTTCAACGTTTATTTATTTTTGGGACAGAGAGAGACAGAGCATGAACGGGGGAGGGGCAGAGAGAGAGGGAGACACAGAATCGGAAGCAGGCTCCAGGCTCTGAGCCATCAGCCCAGAGCCTGACGCGGGGCTCGAACTCACGGACCACGAGATCGTGACCTGGCTGAAGTCGGACGCTTAACCAACTGCGCCACCCAGGCGCCCCAATATAATGGGTCATTCTAAAAGGTCTCAAACTTTGTCATTTTCTTGACTTCCATACTCCATAGAAATCTCCTCTAGGAAAATCAGTGTGTTGTGGTGAGGAAGGCAGATTTGTAGTTATAATATTAGATACAGTAAGGAGTGCTAGGAAGATGTAATGGAGAAGAATGTTCTAGAGATTTTATTGGGAAGGAGACTAAGGAAAACTCACAATGGCCACCTATTTGACATCGTTCTCCACAATATTCTAGAATTCTCTTGCTTCATTTACCCCCTCACCTCTGTTGTAATAATTTCTATTTTTTTTTAAATATGAGCTTAGTATGATGGCTGATTAATACCAATGTATTTTTAGCTTAGTTAGACCCTGAATCCATTTCATGTACTTGATTTTCTGTTTTCCTTACTATTTAGGTTGTTTTTTATTTTCAACTTTTTTGCCTTTATCTTTTGCTTTTCTTCATTTGATTTCACTTGTCTATTTTCTTTATGAAATTTTAATTTCCTTTTCAGCTTCATCTTCATAATGTTAAACCTGCTGTTATTTGCAGTTTTCATGCGGTTAAGGTTGGCCTGTTGATTGCCTAGTGTCTGCTGAGTCAGCACCCTCCAATACATAGTACTTTTTAAATTATGTAGGCTTTTCCAATACTTAAACTTTGATTTAAACATACTTGAAATAGATAGTGCAGATTTTAGAAATTTAAATATAGTAGGTGATGAAATATTACATTTTAGAAAGTGGTGGTTGTGAATATGCATTAAAGGTGTTTGAAAAAGCTTTCGATTGCTCTGAGGCGAGGCATCCTCCAGCTCAATGGTGTCTGCATCTTGTAGAAACAAATTTCAGGGATTGGTGAGGGATGTCATTTAAGAGGTACAATGGGCCAACAACTTCATACATACAATTAACACAAATTACCAAGCAGTGGTGGTGGTGATTCAATAATACTTTCCCCACTTTTCACATCTGTTTCCACAAAATGCAGACAGCAGACTCTTTCAGGCTACTGCTCTGCATTCTAATAGCTGATTCTCAGTAAAGTGTTGTCTGACCTTGGGCTCTGCATTTCTATTTTGAAGAAGCTTCAGACTAAGTTTCAAATTATTGGAGAGAGAATTGTAATCGCCATTACTACCAAATACATTACTTTCAATTCCCGCAAGTCCTGCCAGTCACCAGTACAATTAAACGGCCACAGAGGAGGAAGGCTAGAATGGGAATTCTTGAGGAACACATTACATGTGTTCCATTTCCTTATTAGTGTTCCGTGGTTGTTGTTGTTTAAAATCAGATGGTAGGGGCGCCTGGGTGGCGCAGTCGGTTAAGTGTCCGACTTCAGCCAGGTCACGATCTCGCGGTCCGTGAGTTCGAGCCCCGCGTCAGGCTCTGGGCTGATGGCTCAGAGCCTGGAGCCTGTTTCCGATTCTGTGTCTCCCTCTCTCTCTGCCCCTCCCCTGTTCATGCTCTGTCTCTCTCTGTCCCAAAAATAAATAAACATTGAAAACAAATTAAAAAAAAAATAAAAAAAAATAAAATCAGATGGTAAACAGAGGGATGAGGAGGCATCCATGTCCTTCACTTACTGAAAAGATAAGATAGCCTTGAATACAAAATAAAGCAAATGTAGGTAGAGAGCAATTAAAAATTATTGACTCAGACTCCTGCAATTAGTGTCAGTTTCATATCTTTTGAATCGCCTTCAATTTTGTAAATTTTGCCAATTTGAAATTTGCAAAAAGTGCATTATTTTCATCATTATGCTTTTCCAGCCAAGATTGTGTAAATGACTTTTCTTGTGAATATTTTTTTAAACCAGGTCTCTCCTGTGTTTATTTTTAATGATATCTTTACTGATGACTTCTTTTCTCTTAATGTTTATTTATTTTTGAGAGAGACAGAGACAGAATGTGAGTGGGTTAGGGGCAGAGAGAGAAGGAGATACAGAATCCAAAGTAGGCTCCAGGCTCTGAGCCGTCAGGATAGGCCCTATGCAGGGCTCAAACTCTAGAGCTGTGAGATCATGATCTGAGCCAAAGTCAGCCGCTCAACCGACTGAGCCACCCAGGTGCCCCACTCACTGATGACTTCTAAAGTTATAGCTCTAGCTCCGACCTCTCTCCAGATTCCAGGAGTGTATTCCCAAAACCTTACCTGATACCTCCGCTTTATTTAACAGCCACCAAGTATTTACTGAGCAGCGACTGTGCGCTAAGCATTACTCTAGCCTCTGGGAATACATTAAGGAACAAAACAGAAAAATCCTGTCCTCAGGAAGATTTCAGTCTATTGACAAGAGACAATGAGTTAAGTAAGGAAAATATATGGAATGTTAGATGGTATTACGTGCTGTTTAGAGAAGATTCTGAGAAACTTCTGGGAAATTCTGGAAAGTATGTGTGTGGGGTGGCTTGTAATTTTAAAAGAGGTAGGGTGACATTTGAACATAGTACTGAAGAAAGTGTGAGAGTAAGCTGTGTGGATGTCTGCAGGAAGAATATTTGAGGCAGAAAGAATGGCACTTGCAAAGGCCTGATTGATTGGTTTGTTCTAGAAACAATAAGAAGGCCAGGAAGACTGAAATGGAACAGGGGAGGAAGAGTAAGATCAGAGGGCTAACATGGACCCGATTATAGAAGGATTGGCAAGGACTTTAGCTTTTACTTCAAGCATAATGGGAAATGTCTGAGGTTTGGAAACAACTCCGAGTGAAATGGTCCATCTGACTTATGCTGTAATGGGATCACTCGTTGGATGCTGTTTTGAGCATAGACTGAAGGGAAGGACCGTAACGGGGAGACCAGTTCGGATGATGGCTTGGACCAGAGTGGGTGTGAGTGGTAAGTGGTCAGATTCTGGACATACTTTGATGAGGAGCAGAGAGGATATAGTGGGCAATTGGATGTGGGACGTGAGAGAAATGACTGCCAGGTTTTTGACCTGAATGTTCTGAATGATCCAACTAACATTGGCTGAAATGAGGAACAGGTTTTTATACAATCTAGAGGAAAAAATCTTTTAGGTTTTATTATTATAAAATATCTGTGAAAAGACCTCCCAGTTTTAATCCTTGAAACTTGAGTTCTTAAACGCTTTCTTACAATTTTAATTTTAAGGTAATTTTGAAGGCTGTTTTTTTTTTTTTAATTCTGTCAGGAAGGTACAGTGAACTGAATTTTTAAGCAGCTATGATTTCAATGTGAATCAGATCACTTTTTAATAATAATATGTTAATGTTTATGAATTTTTATCATATTAATATTTTTGGAATTTGGTAAATTCACAACTTTTTCTAACTCGAAATGTAATGCTTAATCCTACCTTGACCTTCCAATGATCTCTGGCTTCTATATGTTACTATATCATAATTCATCTTTGTTTCTAACACTAGTTTAAAAGCTGACCTTTTAAAATAACATTTTTTCTGAATGCAAAAATAATACATACTGATTTTGGACAACTTGAAAAATAAGAAAAAGTATAAAGAAGAAACTAGCATTCGCCTTTATTCCTTCATCCTGCTGTAATATTTTTGTATCCTGATTTTTCCAACCAATATGTGGAGAAAATAATGAGAGCTAGGAGACCACGATGCACTACCTAAGGTAGAGATGGATATTTCAGTAAAGTTTCTCACTTAAAAGAAGATCCCAAATGGTCTTGTGTTTACCTCATTTTCACCAATCTCTAAATAGGCTGCTGATTTATTACAAAAATTTCCCAGAGTAAATGTGCAACAAAATACTTTAGGAAAGGAAAGAAGAATATTCCCTCTGACCCTGGCATATATATTTTATTTATTTGACAAAGCACATTGTCCTTACTTTATGTCAGGGACTGTTCTAAACACTTTATAAATACTAACTTACTCAATTTACCTAATCATCAGAACAACCTCTGAGTTAGGTACTGTTACAATTCACATTTTACGGAGGGGAAAAGTGAAGCACAGATTGGTTAAGTAATTTGCCCAAGATCACACAGCTAGTAAGTGGAACAGCTATGGTTTAATCCCAGGCAGTTTGGCTTCCGAGTCTCCACTCCTAACTACTACTACACCATGATGAATGTGGATCCTTTGCAGTAAGAATCCAAGTTCATTTTTGTTTTGTTCAGATTAACCCAGTATGCATCTAATATTAGTTTTGTTCATATGACCATAATCTGAATTTATGAGGCTCGTGTACTTTTATGCACTATTAGGCTTAGCATGTAGAAGGTACTAAATAAATGTTTATTGGGTGGAGGAATAGATGTACGGTGTCATGTTGTGGGAAACATTGCAGTGATTTCCCCATTGCCTCAGCAGCAATTTTAAGAGTACATTCCCACAGAACATTAGTTCTCTAATATGCTTCTTATAAAAGGGGGTTCTGTGATCAAATTAGTTTGTAAAACTGCATATGCTATTTTGCTTTTGAGATTCACAATGTGTATTGGAATATTAAGAAGTGTAGAGGGGCGCCTGGATGGCTCAGTCAGTTAAGCGTCAGACTCTTGATTTTGGCTCAGGTCTTGGTCTTCCAGTTTGAGAGACTGGGCCCCGCATGGGGCTCTGCTCTGACAGTGGGGAGCCTGCTTGGGATTATCTCTCTCCTTCTCTTTCTGCCCCTCCCCACTCACGTGGAGCATGCATGCTCCCTCTCTCTGTCTCTCTCTCAAAATAAATAAACATAAAAAAAAAAGAAATTCAAAGAAGTCCTAGAGTAAAGAAATCCTTTAAATTTTGTTTAACCTTATCAGAGGTGCCATGTTTTTTTTTCGTGTTATATCCATCGACATCCGATACAGCTAATATTCTGTGAGACACACTTTGGCAAGTAACTGCTTAATAGGATGAAATGTGAAGTCTTAAAAGCAAATGACTTACGAGGCTACATTTCTGGTTTCATTTTACAAATTCGTCATCCATTGTTTCTCTTTATAAATCAGACCTTTCTCTTCACCGTTAACTAAAATGTGCTGTGCATTTTCATTCCTCTAGATTTTGCTGATCCTCTCCCCTCTACATCCCCTTCCTTCCTAATACCACCGTCTCCCAGCACACACATGTGGCAGGTAGACCTCCTTCAATCTGAACTCCAACTCAGTCCTCAAGGGCCAGTTCAAATGTCACCCATGACCCTGCCTTACTTACTCTCTCAGAAAGATTTACTCACCCCCTCCTGCTGGTCCCCTAGCATTTTATGTACAAATATATATTGTACATGTATATTTTGCTTACATGCATGTCTTGCCCTCTAGTTTATGGGTGACCTGAAGGCAGGGATATGTCTTTTAGTCATATTTGTTTCCCCAGCAACTGATCACATAGTTAAATATCCAGTCTTGACAGACAGGCATCTTCTCTAGCTTTCATTTACTTTTAATTTGATGCATTCACCCAAGCCAAGGCACCTGCAAGAGTTTTGTAGTTTTCTTTTTTTGGGTGGAGGGAGGCAACAAACAGATACATTTGCTTTTTTTGTGTTTTTTCATCTATTTCTCTTTGTGAACGATTGGAATTTGTGAATATGATTTAAAATCTACTGAAATATATATATTTTTTAATTTTTTTTTCAACGTTTATTTATTTTTGGGACAGAGAGAGACAGAGCATGAACGGGGGAGGGGCAGAGAGAGAGGGAGATACAGAATCGGAAACAGGCTCCAGGCTCTGAGCCATCAGCCCAGAGCCCGACGCGGGGCTCGAACTCACAGACCGCGAGATCGTGACCTGGCTGAAGTCGGACGCTTAACCGACTGCGCCACCCAGGCGCCCCTCTACTGAAATATTTAGTGTTTAACTGCTGCTGAATCACAATGCCATCATATAGCTGCATGGTCACCCCTAGAAATATATGTTATTTCTTAATAGTCTCCTTAAGATGGAATGAATGTAATCAATGTTCAGAATGATCAAAATAGTTTTCTGAAACCTGCAGATTTCCCTGTTGACTTACAGTAGTTCGAATACTCAGGGAAGGAATAATCTCATCTTAAATGGTTCAATCATTTCCTTCCCTATTCCTTCTGATGCCACATTTGAGAAATAGTACTTTATTTTTAAAGATAGCTGCTTATTTACTTTTTAAACTTCCTTAATAGAACATTATATTGATTTAATAATTTCTCTTATGTGCTCTTTGTATAGGTGTTTTTTATGATCAAATACTTTAAGAGTAAATCTAAATATAATGTGTCAGCTGATTCTTCTTTCAGGGCAAGTAGAAATACATTCATCATATGGGTTCTTTTTTGAAGGACTCCTATAGATTGGAAAGGTATGATCCAACCTTAAATATATCAGGATGATTTACCTGCTAATTAATATATCCTTTTTTATTCTTCATTGTTGAAATAGCTCTCAATTATCTTTCTTTTCTGTGTAGTCATTAATACTCTGTAAAAGGAAAAAGCAGGTTCCCATTTCTTATGATGAAGACCCATCTTCAGTATCCCAAAGTTCATCAACTCACTTACTTTAGACTCTTTGTTGAATGTAGACTTATTTATTCAATGTTTTAACTCCTGGCTCACTTTCACATCTTCAAATACTGCTCCGGCCATGATTCTTTAATGAACACAATCTTTCTACCACTCGAGCCACTTGGTTCCTTGACATCCTTTATTTCAGTGAACTTGTCCTCCACCCTCCCTCAGACATATCCCTGTGTTCATTCAGACCTTATAATAACTAACAGCTGCTGTAATCTCACTTGTAAGCATCCTTCTCTTGCTATAAAGTCTTATTTCCACTTTACTTTCTAATACCCTTGATTCAACAATTCTTTGACCTCTACTTCCCTACTATTCCTTATTTCCTTCATTTTTTACTGTCATGTAAATTAAATTTCATGATTAATCACTGTATTATTCCTTTGCAAATACTCTACTGGGCCATCAGTAGAGTACTGGTTAAATATAACTCTTCTTCTGTTCCTAATCTAGTCTGCATAGCTTCCCAGACTTATTGGTCTCAATTCAAATTCCTGATCACTATATTTGAGTAGACTTATAACGATGTCTGGCAATCATATTTCCCCAGTCCACTCACACTTCCATAGTTCTAGTTGCTTATTTCATACTTTCACCTCCTTCTCCAAAGCTCCAACCTGTCTACTCCATCCTAACTTTAAGCAGATGATGACCTTTCTTTCTATTCCACTGAGGAAATAGAAGCAACCAGAAGAGAACCACCACATTTAACCACTTTCTGCCTTTGTGCCTAAGCTCTGTTGTCTCTTTTGTTAGTATAGATAAAGAAGTATCCACAATCCCAGTAAATGCCAACTGTCTACTTGTGGATTTGATTCCATTTCTCAAATGTGCTTAAGAACATCCCGGCAGTGACTTTCCCTCTTTTCTTCTAATCACTAGTTTTTCCTCCCTAATGGTTCTTTCCCACCATCTTACAAACATACTGTTACAGTCCCATCTTTAAGTTTGAAAACAAAGACAACCTCCTTTTATCCTACTCTCCCTCCCCTCCTGCTACCACTGTATTTCTCCCCTTCCTTTTATAGCAAAATTATTCCAAAAAGTTATCTATCTTCATTGTCTTGGATTTCACTGTCTTCATTTTCTATTGAAACATTCTAATCAGGCTTCTGCTTCCATCATTCAACTGAAATAGCTCTGGTCAAGGTTACTAATGATCTCCATGTTGCTATCTTCAAAGATCAAATATCAATCCTCATTTTATTTGACCTACGAACAGCAGTACTTGACCTTCCATGACCCTACCCTCTGTTGGTTTTGCTCAGAATTCACTTGCCTCTTGTTCTCAGTGCATTGCTATGTATTTCTCTTCTTTTAAAGCTCTTAGTGTCAGAATGCCCCAGAACTCTTATTATTCTCTTTGTCTATTCTCATAGTTTTTGGGATGTCATTTAATCTTATGGGCAGACATGTCATATTCATGCCAATGACTTCCAGGCTTATATTTCCCATGTGTGCCTTTCTTCTGAATCCCCATCATATAACTCCAGCTGCCAGCTCAGTGTCTCCACTTTGGATGCCCAGCACTCATCTTAAGTTTAATGTATCCCAGACTTACCTTTTGATTCCTGCTTCTCTTTCCCAAACCAGTTCTTCTAGTTTTTCCATTTCAGTAAATGCCAATTTTATCCTTCTACTTGTCCAGGTAAAATATCTTAAAGTCCTTCTTGAGTCCTCTCTCTTGTACTTCATATCTAATCTATCGGTAAAGGTGCCATCTTCTCTGTATATTGTATATATTCAGAATCTCGCCACTTCTCACAATATCTACCCACTGTTACCCTGGTTTGAACCATCATGTCTCACCTGGATTATTGGAATCATCTCCTGACTGCTTTACCCATTTCTCCTGTCATTGTCAACACACAGCAGGCAGAATTAAATGTTTTAACTCTAAGTCATGTAATATCACACCTCTCTTCAAAATTCTTCAGTGACTGAGGAACCTGGGTGGCTTAGTTGGATAAGCGTCTGACTTCGGCTCAGGTCATGATCTCACAGTTTGTGGGTTTGAGTCCCGCCTCAGGCTCTGTGCTGACAGCTCAGAGCCTGGAACCTGCTTCCGATTCTGTGTATCTACCACCTCTGCTCCCCGCCCGCTCCTCTCTCTCAAAAATAAATAAACATTAAAAAAATTAAAAAAAAATTCTTCAGTGACTTTCCATTTCATTTAAAGAAAAAGACAAAGTTCTTACAGTGATTCACAAGGCTCACATGATTTGGTGTCCTGTCAGGTCTTTGGCCTTGTCTCCTCTTGCTCTCCCCCGAGTCCCAGTCATACTACTGCTTCTCCGGCACACTGTCCTCCTTCTGTTCCAGGGTGCCCAAAACATTCCTACCTCGATACATTTGCTGTTTCTTCTGCTAGAGACCCTCTTCTCTAAGGTATCATCATGGTCACCTCCTTGCCTCCTTTAGGGCTTGACTCTAATGCCCATCTTTGTAAGGCCTTTACTAAACACTGTATTTAAAGATTTTATTTTATTGTTTTATAATGCTTAATACTATCTACCTACTGGGTAATTAATTGCACTTCATTTAGTTTGTTATTTGTCTCCTTATTTTCCCCACCAAAATTAGCCTCTGCAAGGGTAGCAATTTTTGTCTTTTGTCCACTGGCATTCACCGATACCTGGTACGTAGTAGACCTTCATTGAACTTTTAGTAAATGAATATGTGTATGATGATCACACCAAAGGGATAGCTATTTGTGAGGATCCAGACCAAAGTTCTCTCCAGTAGAACCACAGCTGGGGCTATGAAAGCAAGTCATATAATGTATGATTCATTTGCAGAGTGCAGGATAACCTGATGGTGATGATACGAGCCCCCAAAAGATATACAATAATTCATCTTAAAATAGTTTATCCTTTTTTTTAAATTTTTTTTAACGTTTATTTATTTTTGAGACAGAGAGAGACAGAGCATGAACAGGGGAGGAGCAGAGAGAGAGGGAGACACAGAATCTGAAACAGGCTCCAGACTCTGAGCTGTCAACACAGAGCCCGACACGGGGCTCGAACTCACAGACCGTGAGATCATGACCTGAGCTGAAGCTGGACGCTTAACCGACCAAGCCACCCAGGCACCCCTAAAATAGTTTATCTTAGAAAGTACTTTGGGAAAAAATGTTAAGGATCTGTCAGTGCTCAGATGACCAGATACTACAGAAGGAATTTATATTAATTGATTTCATATCCATTTTCTGATCCCTGTGTTTTCCTTGGTCAGTCTGGTCTTATTGAATACTCATTTTAAAAACCTATACTACTGAAATAAAGCATTTATCACAGAAGAAACATATTTGGAAATTAGAGTAATCTCAGATAAAATTTATACAGTCAATGGAACATATGCCTGGAACAATAAGAAGTATTAGAAAGGAAAACTTAAAGTATAAAAAATACCATGTAAAATAGAAAATTGTCCAAAAGAGGTGACATACATCAAGAATAGATAGTGAGGAAATTCATGCTCACAAATACAAATACATTAGAAGAAGTAAGAAAGAATATCCTAGGAAAAATATGAAAATAAACTTACATGAAAGTATAAGAAAAAAATGTACATCATCAGATTTTTTTTTAACTCATAAAGATGGAGAACAGTTGGTCCAGTCTTTTAGTGTTCATGATTCTTTTGTCACCTCCTGAATCTGTGTCTTACTTTCATTGGCTAATACCCCCTGGAGAATTACCATGGAATAACCAAATCCCTAGTAAATGATTGGGCTACCTTATTTCAAAAGTAACGACTAGTGACTCTATCCTATTCCCTTAAGTTATTTCTTTCCAACTTTACTTTTTAGTATACTGTAAATTTGGTTATATTTATAGCATAGTATTTTTATTTTTATTATTATTATTTTTTTTTATATATGAAATTTATTGTCAAATTGGTTTCCATACAACACCCAGTGCTCATCCCAAAAGGTGCCCTCCTCAATACCCATCACCCACCCTCTCCTCCCTCCCACCCCCCATCAACCCTCAGTTTGCTCTCAGTTCTCAACAGTCTCTTATGCTTTGGCTCTCTCCCACTCTAACCTCTTTTTTTTTTTTCCTTCCCCTCCCCCATGGGTTCCTGTTAAGTTTCTCAGGATCCACATAAGAGTGAAACCATATGGTATCTGTCTTTCTCTGTATGGCTTATTTCACTTAGCATCACACTCTCCAGTTCCATCCACGTTGCTACAAAAGGCCATATTTCATTTTTTCTCATTGCCACGTAGTATTCCATAGTGTATATAAACCACAATTTCTTTATCCATTCATCAGTTGATGGACATTTAGGCTCTTTCCATAATTTGGCTATTGTTGAGAGTGCTGCTATGAACATTGGGGTACAAGTGCCCCTATGCATCAGTACTCCTGTGTCCCTTGGATAAATTCCTAGCAGTGCTATTGCTGGGTCATAGGGTAGGTCTATTTTTAATTTTCTGAGGAACCTCCACACTGCTTTCCAGGGCGGCTGCACCAATTTGCATTCCCACCAACAGTGCAAGAGGGTTCCCGTTTCTCCACATCCTCTCCAGCATCTATAGTCTCCTGATTTGTTCATTTTGGCCACTCTGACTGGAGTGAGGTGATACCTGAGTGTGGTTTTGATTTGTATTTCCCTGATAAGGAGCGACGCTGAACATCTTTTCATGTGCCTGTTGGCCATCCGGATGTCTTCTTTAGAGAAGTGTCTATTCATGTTTTCTGCCCATTTCTTCACTGGGTTATTTGTTTTTCGGGTGTGGAGTTTGGTGAGCTCTTTATAGATTTTGGATACTAGCCTTTTGTCCGATATGTCATTTGCAAATATCTTTTCCCATTCCGTTGGTTGCCTTTTAGTTTTGTTGGTTGTTTCCTTTGCTGTGCAGAAGCTTTTTATCTTCATAAGGTCCCAGTAATTCACTTTTGCTTTTAATTCCCTTGCCTTTGGGGATGTGTCGAGTAAGAGATTGCTACGGCTGAGGTCAGAGAGGTCTTTTCCTGCTTTCTCCTCTAAGGTTTTGATGGTTTCCTGTCTCACATTCAGGTCCTTGATCCATTTTGAGTTTATTTTTGTGAATGGTGTGAGAAAGTGGTCTAGTTTCAACCTTCTGCATGCTGCTGTCCAGTTCTCCCAGCACCATTTGTTAAAGAGACTGTCTTTTTTCCATTGGATGTTCTTTCCTGCTTTGTCAAAGATGAGTTGGCCATACGTTTGTGGGTCTAGTTCTGGGGTTTCTATTCTATTCCATTGGTCTATGTGTCTGTTTTTGTGCCAATACCATGCTGTCTTGATGATGACAGCTTTGTAGTAGAGGCTAAAGTCTGGGATTGTGATGCCTCCTGCTTTGGTCTTCTTCTTCAAAATTACTTTGGCTATTCGGGGCCTTTTGTGGTTCCATATGAATTTTAGGATCGCTTGTTCTAGTTTCGAGAAGAATGCTGGTGCAATTTTGATTGGGATTGCATTGAATGTGTAGATAGCTTTGGGTAGTATTGACATTTTGACAATATTTATTCTTCCAATCCATGAGCAGGGAATGTCTTTCCATTTCTTTAAATCTTCTTCAATTACCTTCATAAGCTTTCTATAGTTTTCAGCATACAGATCCTTTACTTCTTTGGTTAGATTTATTCCTAGGTATTTTATGCTTCTTGGTGCAATTGTGAATGGGATCAGTTTCTTTATTTGTCTTTCTGTTGCTTCATTGTCAGTGTATAAGAATGCAACTGATTTCTGTACATTGATTTTGTATCCTGCAACTTTGCTGAATTCATGTATCAGTTCTAGCAGACTTTTGGTGGAGTCTGTCGGATTTTCCATGTATAATATCATGTCATCTGCAAAAAGCGAAAGCTTGACTTCATCTTTGCCAATTTTGATGCCTTTGATTTCCTTTTGTTGTCTGATTGCTGATGCTAGAACTTCCAGCACTATGTTAAACAACAGCGGTGAGAGTGGGCATCCCTGTTGTGTTCCTGATCTCAGGGAAAAAGCTCTCAGTTTTTCCCCGTTGAGGATGATGTTAGCTGTGGGCTTTTCATAAATGGCTTTTATGATCTTTAAGTATGTTCCTTCTATCCCGACTTTCTCAAGGGTTTTTATTAAGAAAGGGTGCTGGATTTTGTCAAAGGCCTTTTCTGCATCGATTGACAGGATCATATGGTTTTTCTCTCTTTTTTTGTTAATGTGATGTATCACGTTGATTGATTTGCGAATGTTGAACCAGCCCTGCATCCCAGGAATGAATCCCACTTGATCATGGTGAACAATTCTTTTTATATGCCGTTGAATTCGATTTGCTAGTATCTTATTGAGAATTTTGGCATCCATATTCATCAGGGATATTGGCCTGTAGTTCTCTTTTTTTACTGGGTCTCTGTCTGGTTTAGGAATCAAAGTAATACTGGCTTCATAGAATGAGTCTGGAAGTTTTCCTTCCCTTTCTATTTCTTGGAATAGCTTGAGAAGGATAGGTATTATCTCTGCTTTAAACGTCTGGTAGAACTCCCCTGGGAAGCCATCTGGTCCTGGACTCTTGTTGGGAGATTTTTGATAACTGATTCAATTTCTTTGCTGGTTATGGGTCTGTTCAAGCTTTCTATTTCCTCCTGATTGAGTTTTGGAAGAGTGTGGGTGTTCAGGAATTTGTCCATTTCTTCCAGGTTGTCCAATTTGTTGCCATATAATTTTTCATAGTATTCCCTGATAATTGTTTGTATCTCTGAGGGATTGGTTGTAATAATTCCATTTTCATTCAAGATTTTATCTATTTGGGTCATCTCCCTTTTCTTTTGGAGAAGCCTGGCTAGAGGTTTGTCAATTTTGTTTATTTTTTCAAAAAACCAACTCTTGGTTTCGTTGATCTGCTCTACAGTTTTTTTAGATTCTATGTTGTTTATTTCTGCTCTGATCTTTATTATTTCTCTTCTTCTGCTGGGTTTAGGCTGCCTTTGCTGTTCTGCTTCTATTTCCTTTAGGTGTGCTGTTAGATTTTGTATTTGGGATTTTTCTTGTTTCTTGAGATAGGCCTGGATTGCAATGTATTTTCCTCTCAGGACTGCCTTCGCTGCGTCCCAAAGCGTTTGGATTGTTATATTTTCATTTTCGTTTGTTTCCATATATTTTTTAATTTCTTCTCTAATTGCCTGGTTGACCCACTCATTCGTTAGTAGGGTGTTCTTTAACCTCCATGCTTTTGGAGGTTTTTCAGACTTTTTTCTGTGGTTGATTTCAAGCTTCATAGCATTGTGGTCAAAGTATGCATGGTATGATTTCAATTCTTGTAAAGTTATGAAGGGCTGTTTTGTGACCCAGTATATGATCTATCTTGGAGAATGTTCCATGTGCACTCGAGAAGAAAGTATATTCTGTTGCTTTGGGATGCAGAGTTTTAAATATATCTGTCAAGTCCATCTGATCCAATGTCTCATTCAGGGCCCTTGTTTCTTTATTGACCGTGTGTCTAGATGATCTATCCATTTCTGTACGTGGGGTGTTAAAGTCCCCTGCAATTACCACATTCTTGTCAATAAGGTTGCTTATGTTTATGAGTAATTGTTTTATATATTTGGGCGCTCCAGTATTCGGCGCATAGACATTTATAATTGTTAGCTCTTCCTGATGGATAGACCCTGTCACTATTATATAATGTCCTTCTTCATCTCTTGTTACAGCCTTTAATTTAAAGTCTAGTTTGTCTGATATAAGTATGGCTACTCCAGCTTTCTTTTGGCTTCCAGTAGCATGATAAATAGTTCTCCATCCCCTCACTCTCAATCTAAAGGTGTCCTCAGGTCTAAAATGAGTCTCTTGTAGACAGCAAATAGATGGGTCTTGTTTTTTTATCCATTCTGATACCCTATGTCTTTTGGTTGGCGCATTTAATCCATTTACATTCAGTGTTATTATAGAAAGATATGGGTTTAGAGTCATTGTGATGTCTGTATGTTTTATGCTTGTAGTGATGTCTCTGGTACTTTGTCTCACAGGGTCCCCCTTAGGATCTCTTGTAGGGCTGGTTTAGTGGTGACAAATTCCTTCAGTTTTTGTTTGTTTGGGAAGACCTTTATCTCTCCTTCTATTCTAAATGACAGGCTTGCTGGATAAAGGATTCTCGGCTGCATATTTTTTCTGTCTAGCACACTGAAAATCTCGTGCCAACTCTTTCTGGCCTGCCAAGTTTCAAAAGAGAGATCAGTCACGAGTCTTATAGGTCTCCCTTTATATGTGAGGGCACGTTTACCCCTTGCTGCTTTCAGAATTTTCTCTTTATCCTTGTATTTTGCCAGTTTCACTATGATATGTCGTGCAGAAGATCGATTCAAGTTACGTCTGAAGGGAGTTCTCTGTGCCTCTTGGATTTCAATGCCTTTTTCCTTCCCCACTTCAGGGAAGTTCTCAGCTATTATTTCTTCAAGTACCCCTTCAGCACCTTTCCCTCTCTCTTCCTCCTCTGGGATACCAATTATGCATAGATTATTTCTTTTTAGTGTATCACTTAGTTCTCTAATTTTCCCCTCATACTCCTGGATTTTTTTATCTCTCTTTTTCTCAGCTTCCTCTTTTTCCATAACTTTATCTTCTAGTTCACCTATTCTCTCCTCTGCCTCTTCATTCCGAGCCGTGGTGGTTTCCATTTTGTTATGCATTTCGTTTAAAGCGTTTTTCAGCTCCTCATGACTGTTCCTTAGTCCCTTGATCTCTGTAGCAAGAGATTCTCTGCTGTCAGCTATACTGTTTTCAAGCCCAGCGATTAATTTTATGACTATTATTCTAAATTCACTTTCTGTTATATTATTTAAATCCTTTTTGATCAGCTCATTAGCTGTTGTTATTTCCTGGAGATTCTTCTGAGGGGAATTCTTCCGCTTGGTCATTTTGGATAGTCCCTGGCGTGGTGAGGACCTGCAGGGCACTTCCCCTGTGCTGTGGTGTATAACTGGAGTTGGTGGGCGGAGCCACAGTCAGACCTGATGTCTGCCCCCAGCCCACCGCTGGGGCCACAGTCAGACTGGTGCGTGCCTTCTCTTCCCCTCTCCTAGGGGCGGGATTCACTGTGGGGTGGGGTGGCCTGTCTGGGCTACTTGCACACTGCCAGGCTTGTGATGCTGGGGATCTGGCGTCTTAGCTGGGGTGGGTAGGCAAGGTGCACAGGGGCAGGAGGGGCAGGCTTAGCTTGTTTCTCCTTAGGTGATCCACTTCAGGAGGGGCCCTGTGGCAGCAGGAGGGAGTCAGATGCGCTGCCGGAGGTTTGGCTCCGCAGAAGCACAGAGTTGGGTGTTTGCGCAGAGCGAGCAAGTTCCCTGGCAGCAACTGGTTCTCTTTGGGATTTGGCTGGGGGATGGGCGGGGAAGATGGCGCTGGCGAGCGCCTTTGTTCCCCACCAAACTGAGCTCTGTCGTCCGGGGGCTCAGCAGCTTTCCTTCCCTTTGTCCTCCAGCCTTCCTGCTTTCTGAGCAGAGCTGTTAACTTATGACCTCCCAGCCGCTAAGTCGCGCTTGCTGTCGGAACACAGTCCGTCAGGCCCCTCCGCTTTTTGCAAGCCAGACTCGGGGGCTCTGCTTGGCCAGCGAGCTGCCCCTCCGCCCCGGCTCCCTCCCGCCAGTCCGTGGAGCGCGCACTGCCTCGCCGCCCTTCCTACCCTCTTCCATGGGCCTCTCGTCTGCGCTTGGCTCCCGCGACTCCGTTCTGCTAATCCTCTGGCGGTTTTCTGGGTTATTTAGGCAGGTGTAGGTGGAATCTAAGTGATCAGCAGGATGCGCGGTGAGCCCAGCGTCCTCCTACGCCGCCATCTTCCTCCTATATCCTAGTATTTTTATTATTTATAGGTCTGAAAGCCCCCTGAGGTGCTTTGCAGAGGATTAGAGTACATATTGTGTAACTCTTCTGATTTTTAAATATAAGTTTTGGGAGTCTGTATTAGTAAGGATGTGCAAACTAATATAACAAACAGTCCCAAATTTCAGTAGCTTTTATTTCAAGCTCATGTCATAATCCAATGAGCGTCATCAGGAAGTTGGAGGAGGACCCCCCTCCACATAGTCATCCAGAGATTTCATCTTCAATCATGTGGGTTTTGTTGTGTTTTTTTTTTTTAAATCTTCAAGAGTCTCAGAACAATCTACTGGATATTTTTGCATCTGGCCAAAATGCAAGGACCAAGAGCACAGAGGTTTCAGGAACCAGACTTGGGAGTGTTGAATATCATTTCTACCCATGCTGGCCATAACTCAATCAAGAGCTCTTCCTAAACAAGGGGGCTTAGGGAATGTATTCTTGTTGTATCTTTAGAATAAAATAGAATTTGTTGAACATATAGCCTTATTTTTATTCCAGTGTCTGATTTAGCTTTTTCCCATTTTCCTTATATTTGAGATGTTCAGTGCAATGAGGTAAAGTACAGTTGTTCTAAAAAAAAAAAAGCATTTTTTCTTTTAATTTGCTGTCTTTATAGCTAGTGATCCAAAAGAGTCCTAAACATTTGAAAGATTTGTTTTGAGTGCTCCTGACCATATATATTCATTTGCCTCGATTTTGAAGATGCTAAGTTTGAACATTGGAAAACACTCTTTTCCACATCTTGTTTGTAAGTGTGAACTTTCATTGTTTTTTTGGTTGTACCCAAGAATGTTATGATCCATTTTTGCAATGTGTTCTGGGATCTGGCAACCCTGACAGGTATTCGATCAACCTCAGTAGGTGATTATTACTCACAGTCCTCTTGTCAAATTTCAGAGGATTCACAGATTCTTTTTAACACTCTGTATTTCACCAGCACTGTATAGATGGGCCTTTTCATGAAAGCATGTCAGTGATATTTTTAATATTTCTTCGCAGAAAACAACAAAGGACATTTTAAAGTTCTCTGATTCAGTCACTCTTGTGCTTAACAACCTTCAGCAGTTTCCTATTGTTTTCAAAATAAAGTCCAGAGTGACTGTGGCTTTCAAAGCTAGGACTTCACTTACCTGTTCATCCTTATTTCTTATTTGTCCACCTTATCCACCTAAACTAGATTTTCATTCACCAGACAGGAAGGAAACATTTGCTTCTGACGTGTCATCTATCTGAAATATTCCTCATTCCTCTTTCTACCCTTTAAAAACTAACTTAATTATCCTAACACCCCAGGACAAATACTCTCTCCTCTAAGAAAATTCCACTGGTATCCCAGTTAATCTATTGCCTTTGTCCTCTGTGTTCCTCTAGTGCTTTGAATAATTTCTCTCCAGTAGAACCAATTACGTTTTGCTTTGCCCAGTTGTTTTCATGTGTACACACACATGTCTTTGCGACTAGACTACATCTTCCTTTAGGGCACATGGCCTTGGAAATCTACATCATTGTAGCTTTTACTACTCCTGTGTATACCTTGGTCATAGAGTGACTTTAAGAAAT
This sequence comes from Herpailurus yagouaroundi, assembly GCF_014898765.1. Lineage (NCBI taxonomy): Eukaryota > Metazoa > Chordata > Mammalia > Carnivora > Felidae > Herpailurus > Herpailurus yagouaroundi. Next base: position 9,547,803 of record NW_024412407.1, read on the forward strand.
GTTAGTTGATTTTGATTAAAATTTTAAATTACACTAATTTCTGTCATTTATTAACAGAGGGCACTTAATAAAGAGATGAAGATGTTAAAAATCTCCTGTCGGTTTATTTAAGGAAGCCTATAGAGCTAACCTCAGCTGGATATTTTGAACTAAAATATACATTTTCTTCTTTTTTTTAACTCTGCTTTGTATGTCATATTAGTTTACACTAGCATATATATTTAGCAACCATCAAGAATTGCTTAGTTGGATGATTTTTGTGAAGTGGCACAACTTTTAGCCTTTAAAAAATGACATTTTTTTGCCTTCTGATTCAGACAAACTAAGACCTGCCCTGATAGCCTCTCTCCCTATCTTACTGAATAGTAACACTCTTTCAGTTGCTTTGACCTACACAGACATCCCAGACTCTTTTACTTTTTTCTTTCATTGTAATACACTAAATGCTTTATTTTCTCTAGCTTAAATAATCAGACTATAGCACTTTAAAAAACCAAATTTAACAAAATATTTTCTATTTATAAATTTACATGTTTTATTAATTGCTGGATTCAGTGTTTACCAGTGTAGTTATGTTAGATGATAATGTAACCCAGTTGTTTACTCCATCTGTGTTGATGTTATAATGCCACCAAAGAAAGATTGAATGACTCCTTTAAGACTATGACTCTCAAGGTGGAAGGGTGTGCCTTGGGGTGCTGGTACTGGCATGAAATTGAAGGTGGGGGTGATATATGATTTCATACTACAAACTATAGAAAATAGCTAGCTAGAATTTCTTATAAAAAGGGACTTGTCCTATTCTACCAACCCTCTTCACAGTTTCTTTGAATTATAAAAACATAGCAAGCAGTTTAATCAGTTAAATGAAAATTCAGTATGCAATACCATCATTTTCAACTTCTACATCATGTTATCATGCTATCTTAGAAACCAGAATGTAATTGAGGTTTAATTTTTTTTAATGTAAACTTTTTGTATAAAGATGAACTTAGATAAACATTTATTTTATTTGTATGCACTAAATGACTTTAAATTAGTATGGTTTGTAAATTATGATATATTAATTATTAGCAGATTTCCAATTAAAAAATCACACACTCAAGGGAATACCTCAGATTTCGAATTTTGAGGTTTTACAGAAATGGCAGTAATGCAAATATTGATGCTAGTACATCAGGTTAAGTAAATTATTCTACTAGACTATCATTCATCTATGTCATAAATTCAAGGCAAAATGTCAGCAAAGTGAAATTAACAAGTTTAGAAATCAGTACTTTCCCCATTACTTTAGGTGGGACAGAATTTATCTCTTTGCTATAGAAAAGTAAAAATAAAAAGTAATCCACAAAATGTGAAAAATCACCTGTCTGCTTAGCTTTAGAAGATGGCTTAAATTGGAAAAGTCTGATATATTTTTGTTGTTATTAAAACTGATTAAAGACAAAACTCTAAGTTTCAACACTGAGAAATATGAAAAGAAACTTTAAGTCACAGAATGTTTTATCATCCCAAAACGTAGCGTTGGGAACCCATTTCAGGAAGATTGATACAGTATGAATCCTCTCTTTTATTGAGGTGTCGAAATGAGCCATATGGTGAACCTGCAGGGTCTGGTGGTTTAGATATCCTTTTCCTCTGCCCTTATTCTGTTGTCTATAAATCTCTGTTCTTGCTCTTGTCATGCTGTACTGTAATGACTTGCTCACTAGTTCAGTTTTCTAACTCCATATTCCCAGAATCTAGTACAACACTTTCCACAAAGTAAGTTTTCAATAAATTGTTGTTGAAAAAATATATGAATAAGCAAAAGAACAAAGATACTCAAGTAAAGAGAAAAAGACAATATGATAAAATTCCATAGTTTATTAAAGTGTGTTTTGTGACAATTCAACAATGCTTTGTGCATCTTTTTTCTTATCTATCCTTTCTCCCACATATCTGCCCTCATTTACTTCACCTTTGAGTTCCTTCGACTGCCATATGGTCTAAGTTCCATCCCCCATCCCCTACTCAGTCTTTTTTTTTTTTTTCCTTCCTTATTCTCCCTCACCTCCCATCTCTCACCTCCACTGTATGACTTCTTATGGGCAGGAAAATAGACATAAACCTCATTCATTCATTATGTCAGCAAACATATTGAAATCTTCACTGAGTCAGGTGGTAAACTAAGTTTTGGAACCTCAGAGGTGAACAGGAATTCCTGTCCTCAAGGAAGATACATTCTAGGTAGAGAAAAGATAGACAAATAAATAACTTTGTAATAATGATATAGTCTATATTGCACTAGAGGTGAATACTAAGTGCTAGGAATTTGAAGAATTTTTGCAATAGAGACATGGGAGCATCCAACCCTAGCTCGCTCACTCTCTCTTTCTGTGTGTGTGTGTGTGTGTGTGTGTGTGTGTGTGTGCGCACGCGTGTGTGTGTGTGCGTGTGTGTAAGGGAGGTGATAATCATGTGAGTCTTGAAAGACAAATGGAAGTTCATCGGGCTGGGTACGGGGTGAGAGTGGGAGTGCAAAGTGAGAGGTGAAAAGCTATTCCAGATAAAGAAAAGGTCATTAATACAGGCAATTTAATTGCTTTTATACTGTTGTCCCAATTTGGCTTCTTTATTCATTTGTTTCTGCCTTCCCTCCCATCCTATCTCACTCCCCTACTCCTTTATTGCTTTTCTTTTTCTGCTTCCAGAGGGCTCAGAACTGAATAGTCCCTAGAAGGAGGAGGCATTTATACTACCAAAGTGAGGGGTCATTTTTCACTTTGCTACTTAATGAGTCTGAAAATGTTATTTTATATTTTTTTCCTAAAGATATAAGACATTTTTGTGGCTCTACTCTGTAAACTGCTGTAGAAAAATTCTGTTCAGTGAACATTTATTGAACACCTGCAGTGTTCCTGGCGTTTGACATTTCATGATAAAAGAAAGTAGACATGGCCTCTGTTCCTATGGTGGTTATGTTTTAGAAGGGAACATAGACATTAAATAGGTATAAAGAGTATAGAGTGTAAAAGGGAAGAGAACACGGGGTATTTATATATGACCAAAGTATAAAGAGTGAGGGGAAAGTGGCATGAGACAAGATTGGAGAACTGAGTGAGATATGGATTTGTGGAATTTTGTAGATCAAGGTGTAGTGCCAGTTCTCAACTGTTTATAATGGGTCTACATGAGGTAAATAAATAACAAATGTCTAGCAACACTTTTTGCACTTTGATTATTACCGCAATATCTAAGCATGTGACCAGTGTCAGCCAATGTGGTTTATAGCTTAAGTTTTATGTGCAAGTATCCTCTAATGGTGCAGCTGCAATGATAGACAAGTGTTCTGGAATAAACAGCCAGATTGAGAAGCTTGTAATTTAATACTTTCACATAATTTCTCCTTCACTGAGAAAGTCTTGTTAATGAGAAAAATGTCAGCTGAACTATACAGTGTGCTTAGTGTCATAGTAAGCATTTCGAGTTATGTTAAGGTGGTGGTGTTTAATTCTACTGCATTATTCTCTTTATTATGTGATGATGTGAATGGTATGAAAACTGATCATAAGAAACTGTTTTTGCATGTTGACTTATAATGATTATAGAGGGAAAAAGTTCTGTTGAGAATATTTGAACGAGGAAAGGATCTCTAAGTCTTTCTGTAAGATAAGAAAACATTTTAATCCCAACATTTTGTTTTATTAAAAAAAATTTAATGTTTATTTATTTTTGAGAGAGAGAGAGAGAGAGAGAGAGAGAGACAGAGAGAAAAAGCATTAGCAGGGGAGAGGCAGGGAGAGAGAGGGAGACACAGAATTTGATTTGAAGCAGGCTCCAGGCTCTGAGCTGTCAGCAGTCTGTCAGAGCCTGATGTGGGGCTCGAACCCATGAGCTGAGAAGTCATGACCTGAGCCGAAGTCAAACCCTTACAGACTGAGCCACCCATGTGCCCTTTATTTTATTTTTTTAAATGTTTATTTATTTATTAGGAGAGAGAGAGTGCATGCATGTGCATGCATGCACATGAGGTAGGGGCGAAGCGAGAAAGATAGAGGGAAAGAGAGAATCCCAAGCACACTCCATGCTGTCAGCATAGAGCCCAATGTGGGGCTCTATCTCATGAACTGTGAGATCATGACCTGAGCCGAAATCAAGAGTTGGAAGTTTAACTGACTGAGCCATTCAGGCACCCGGTTTAATCTCAACATGTTAAAGTTGTGAATTGGACAGTATAAATTTGTTTATATATATGACATCATTGGTATTTTCAGTGACCTAAATACATCCATGCAAGGAAGGAATACAAAATATATTTCGGTAGTAGATAAAACTGAAGGGTAAAATTGAGAGTTAGAAGCTTAGAGGAATAATTTCTATAAATTTTTATGACATATTACATAATTTAACAGAAAGTATAAGTGAGATAATTGATGACCTGGGCATTGCACATCTGTGAGTGCCTTAAAATGTTTGGAATTTTACTTTGTATCAAAAGAAGACACAAGCATCAAAAAAAAATAGTGGATCCAACATTCTTTTTAATTTTGAAAGATAATATAAATTTAACCATGACTTTACACGATAAATTGTTGCGGCTGTTTACTGATAAAAGATTAAAGATGGATTTTGAATATACAACATTACTTGCCTCACTTTTGATAAAAATTAAAAACAAATATCCTGAGCTTACTGTAATTCATATTCTTCCATTCTTGTCAATTTACTTTGTGAAACTGATTTCTTTGTTATAAATGTTAATAAAACAAAACATAGATGTATATTATCCCCTGAGAGTAGCATTGTCATCAGTCCAACCTAGATAATTAACAAGCAGAAAATAGGTTCAACTATTGATATACAGTGTTCATCAAAGTGTGAGGAAAGCAATTTAATACAGGGAATTGCTATTTCCTCTATAACTTTTTGTTTTTTGATTGTGAATGACAAAACTTATGAGTCTAATCAACATTCTCCATTTTAATCTTCAACATACATACTTTCAATATCCAATGTATGTGGTTCCTATAATTTTTTCCTGTTATGTTTGTTCTGATTAGATTTATTGAAATGCAATTTTAGGTCTGTTGAGTTTGTATATCTTTTAAAACATAGTTTTCTAGAAGTTCATTTCATTATACCTTGCAAAGATAAAATCGAAAATCTTTAACCTGTTGGTTCACAATGGATTAGAGATTAAAAATCAGTCTGTCACTTTAGTAAAACTGGAAAAAAAACAGTCTGTCACCATGGTTTGAGAAACACTTATGTAGGCAGGTTTAGGATTGTGGATGTAGGAGTAAAGGCAGGAAAAACTTTTGAAAGTTCGATGATAGCTGTTACTCTCATTTAGGATGCTAGATAGACATTTATAGTTAGGGGGTTTTGGAGACCCCAGCTGTCTGACTTGCTTAGATGCTGAGAACAGGGGCACAGCTCATCTCAAGTCCTATAGCCAGCTTGCCTTAAGATAGTATAGTGCCTCTTCTGTAATCACTCCTTGTGTGCAACCTTGGCCTGCTCTGAGCAATAAAGAAGTATCAGTCAGATCCCAGATGTTAATAATTGTCATTTAAGGGAAGCTGACCTTTCATGCTAAATTATTATTAGCAAACTCATGATTATATGTGTATGTATATTACTGAATATGTGAAGGGTTATTTTGGCTATGTTTTATTTAGAATAATAGACTTTTGGAGCTGTGAAGGACTTGATGTGTTTAACTTAATTTCTGATAGAGAAAACTCATGAGAAAACTGAGTCTCACAAGGGTTTGATAGAAAGGACTGATGGAGAGTTTGGGAATTAGATTAGATTGTTAGATTTAAGAATTAGAATTAGATTGTTAAGATTCAAAGCCCAGTTATGCCCCTACCTAATGTTGACCTTATCTAAGTTACTGAATTTCTCCATGCATTGGTTTCTTCAAATTATTTTTTATATTTGTTTGTTTATTTATTTAATTTTTAAAAACATTTTAAAGTTGATTTATTTATTTTGAAGAAAGAAATCATGTGGGCAAGCAGGGGAGGGGCAGAGAGAGAGAGAGAGAGAGAGAGAGAGAGGGAAGGAGAGAATCCCAAGCAGGTTCCATGCCATCTGCGCAGAGCCTAATGTGGGGCTCCATCCAATGACAGTGAGGTCATGACTTAAGCTGAGATCAGGAGTTGGACACTAACTGACTGGCACCCCTCAAACTAGATTGTTAGGATTTAATTTTTTTAATGTTTATTCATTTTTGAGAAGGAAAGAGAGAGAGAGAGAGAGAGAGAGAGAGAGAGAGAGAGAGCGAGCATGTGTGTGCAAGTTGGGGAGGGGCAGAGAGAGAGGGAGACAGAATCTGAAGCAGGCTCCAGGCTCCAGAGCCCCACGTGGGGCTGAACCCATGAAATGTGAGATAATGACCTGAGCCAAAGTCGGATGTTTAACTGACTGAGCCACCTAGGTGCCCCTAGATTGTTAAGATTTAAAGTCCAGTTGTGCCCTTACCTAATACTGACCTTAGGTAAGTTACTAAATTTCTCTATGCTTTGGTTTCTTCATCTGCATTAGTTTGATGATAATAATAATGGTCTTTACCTCATAGGTCTTTTGTAATGATTGAATGAAGTAATTCATGAAAGCTGGTAGGCATTTGGTATGTGTTAGATATTTTTAGGACTGTGATGAGGATGGTGGCATGGGGCAGTGATGGAGATCCATTGACTTGTCCAATTAACAAGTGGCAGAATTGGCGGTAGAAACCTGGAGTGTGGTCCGTCAGCCTGGTGATGTTTTACTCTCTACTCCAGTACCCCGCTAAACTGTTCACTCATGCACCTTCACATGCTGTTCCTTTCTTCAAGTGCCCACATCTTTGACAAAAATTAAATCCTACTCGGAAGCACACCCATGTTCTCTCAACTGGGTGACAGCCTCACCAGTTTGCCAGATGCCTTACTCCATGTTGAACAATTACTGGGGGTGAGAAAGAAAACTGCGGCATCATGAATATGCTATTGGAATAAGCTAATTCCATTTCTGAAAGATATTTGAAAGCAAGTTTTCAGTCTTCAATTGTAGTGTACTTTGCCAATATATTCATTAAATATATAGATATAAATATGTAGATGTATCTATATATTTAATGAATATTCTGAGGTTCTCTCAAGGCAGGAGTATGGAATCATAATATAATAAATTGAATAAAAAAAGGGAGAGGAAATTCAATTTCAATTTGTTCAAAGAAATATGCATTGAACCCCAGACTTACGCCTGGCATTATGCTTGGCTCTGAGTGCACAGTAATGAATAAGATAGACATAAGACTTGCTCTTACAGAGCTTTTAGTCTAGTGGGAAAGGTGGAAAAAGCTTTTACTGTATAGAATCCTGATCACAGAAGAAAAAAAAAATCATGGAAATAAAAACTATTTATTTATTTCGTTAGAAATAAATTTTATAAATAAATAAATAAATAAATAAATAAATAAATAAATTTATAAATAAAGTAAAAAAAAATTTAAGTGGTAACACATGACCACTTAAAAAAGTCAGAACTAAAGGGAGCCTGGGTGGCTCAGTTGGTTATGAGTCCAGCTCTTGATCTCAGCTCAGGTCTTGATCTCAGGGTCCTGAGTTCAAGGTCCACACTGGGCCCCATGCTGGGCATGGAGCTTACTTAAAAAAAAAAAATTGAATTAACAAAATTCAAAAATTAAGGAGAATTAACAAAATAAAATAAGAATAATAACAACAATAATAATATAAGAGGCTTTGGCTCTTAAGGGACATGATCCTGATGAATATGAGTTCCATCCGTGACAATGGCTGAGCTGAGAACAGAGGACCCATTACCAGGACGTCTTGCAAAAAGAATGCATATTGCATATGGATCGCATTTTCTTTTTTAAAATTTTTTTTTCAACGTTTTTTATTTATTTTTGGGACAGAGAGAGACAGAGTATGAACGGGGGAGGGGCAGAGAGAGAGGGAGACACAGAATCGGAAACAGGCTCCAGGCTCCGAGCCATCAGCCCAGAGCCTGACGCGGGGCTCGAACTCACGGACCGCGAGATCGTGACCTGGCTGAAGCCGGACGTTTAACCGACTGCGCCACCCAGGCGCCCCTGGATCGCATTTTCTAGCAACTTTTAAAAGAGATCACTGTAGTGGAGTGGCTGGGACAATCAACTCTGGCATCACACCACCTATATATGAATCCCAGGTCTCCCACTATCAGCTATATGACCTTAGTGAAGATATTTAACTTCTCTGTACCTGACTTTCTTCCTCTGTAATATGGGTATCTCATTGGACTAATATGAGAATTAGTAAGATGATTCTCTTACAACAATGTCTGACACGTAGGAAGCACTCAATAACAGTAGTTATGTTTTCATCAGGGAAAAATGAGGTCTTAAATTGAATATGAGGTACAGAAAATAAAATTACTATTTTGAACACCTGGGTTTTGTCAATTAAAATAACATATCATCTTCAGAATGAAACAGGATGCAACAGTAGTCAAGCCAAAAGGAAAAAAAAAAAATTTGATGTGTGGATAAAGAGAATAGAAAAGCAAAAAGTTGAAAAACATACCTGAAATGTTGGCAAAATAGTTGTCAGTAACAGTGATACAATTTGCTGTGTATGAGGGAGGAAACTAAAGACAATGGAAAAAAATATGAAATGAAAAAAGAATGTGCTTTATCCTAAGTTGGAGGCATTTGAGGCATATTCTTATGTACAATCAATAACAACCTGAAGTACTGAGATAAATAACAAGCGAAAATAAGTTGTCAATTTCTTTTCGTTGCTAAAAAAAATTATGATACAAAACTGCTGCGAATTTTACACAGGAGGTTTTGCTCAGAAACTTAAGATCTCCATAAAAAAATCATTTGTTGAACCCATTTTGAATGTATAGTAGTGATCTAGAGATAAAAGAAGCAGGCTTTTGTTATATCTTAGCAACTAGGAAGAATGCTCTGTAGAAGTTAACGAGGAGATTTTGCATGCCCTAGAGGATTTTGTCCTCTTGATCAATAGCTTGCATAATTTCACTATAGCAAATTCTAATAGTAGCTACCATTTATTGAATGCTTACTACATGCCAGACACATAGTAGGCATGTTTTTATTCGTTATTCTTGTATTCAACAAATATTTCCTGACACCTACAATGTGCCAAGCACTGTGTAAGTATTAAGAATAAAGCAGTAAATACACCTGTAAAAATGGAGCTTAGGTCATGGAGTGAGGGGGGGTGCATTGGCAATACACAAGTAAATATATCATAAATATAAATTAAGGGAGGGGGTTAGGAAGTGCTTGGTATGTATGTTGGGGGGTTTTGCAATTGGAAATCAGATTGTTTGGGAAGACCTCACCGAAAAGGTGAGAAGGTGACTTTGGAAAGAAGTAAAGCAGCTGTGCGGGAGAAGAGCATTCCAGACAGCAAAAACTGGGTATGTGACATTCCTGAGGCAGGAACATACTGGGCTGGTTCGAGGAACACCCAAGATGTGCTGAAGAGAGTAAGTGGGGGAGATAGTGAAAGATTTGGTCAGAGGAGTATAGGTTGGCCCTGGGTAACATTTCATGTAGCTGTTCATGAAAGTCCAAGGGGATGGCATATCCTTTTCTCAGAAGATCTAGTGGCAGCAGTTATATTTTTAGATTAGTCTGTGGCTGTTCATAAGGACTCTTTTGCCCAAGTGTGCCTGGACCATGGTTGAGATTTGCTCATCGGAGGCACAGAGCCTGGTGCTCATCACATAGGTGGACCTCTACAAATACCTGTTGAATAAATGAATAAATTAAGGCAACGAATCTTATGAGCTGGCTCTGAAATTAATTCGTTGTGTGATTTTGAACAAACTACGTGACTCGTCTTTGTCTTGGTGTGCAAAATTAGAACTTCCCCAGCTTCTGCTGTGATTGTAAGTGATGGCCAGTCTTCCCAGCAAGTCCCTTACTTAGCACTGTGAATGTTAACAGTCAGCCTGCACAGGGAAAGAAGGATGGCCCCAGCACCCCTCACCACTCGCACATTTCTTTTCCTGCTCACTCAGCAACTCTGTCGTTCAGTTTGCATTCTCAGCTCCAGCCTTTGGCCAAGACAGTAAAGCTGGAAATAGAGGCTGGCCCTGGCATGGTGACAGAACTCTTGAAGCATTTCTTCCTGTCAGAGGGTTTGATGATATGTGTGCACAGACACTTTGGCTGAGCTCACGCTGATTCTGGGTCCCTGCCAGACTCTTAAGATACTAACATAAACTTATCTTTGTTCTCAAGCCATGTATTTGGGAAACATGTTCTGGACTTTCCATCTAGCAACTACATGTTCATCGAAAAGAAGATTCTAATGTCAGTAGCTAAGCACTAGTAAGAATTATGTGATGAGTCAGGGAGGATTTTGAATTATTGTGTCTTGAGGTCTGAATTTAAGAGATGTTCTTTATTTTTTTTTTTAAGTTTTTTTTTTCAACGTTTATTTATTTTTGGGACAGAGAGAGACAGAGCATGAACGGGGGAGGGGCAGAGAGAGAGGGAGACACAGAATTGGAAACAGGCTCCAGGCTCTGAGCCATCAGCCCAGAGCCTGACGCGGGGCTCGAACTCACGGACTGCGAGATCGTGACCTGGCTGAAGTCGGACGCTTAACCGACTACGCCACCCAGGCGCCCCTAAGAGATGTTCTTTAAAGGTGTGGGTTCTGTATAGCCTTTGAAAAAAAAAAAGAGAATGATTTCAGATGATAGCAGTGGCAGAACCAAATAAAAATCTTCCTTTGAAAATGAAATTCTTATGATGTCTATATTTACCATTTCTGGAGGTGAGTTCATAGGGTGAAGGGAGAAATCTAAGTAAAACTAGCTTTTGGATGTCACTAACAATATGCTAGCCCTTAGCCCTTCTAAGGAGGGTTACTTTGTCTCTTAATGCTAGACAAAGCCCTGTCTTTTAATAGAAAACCTTAAGTAAGGCCAGAAGCCAGCAGACTGGCTGGGTCCACGTGGATGCTTTATTCTGTTTAGATGAACAGTAAGTATTGCAGTGTTTTGGCAAAAGCAGCCAATGCTCACTCTGCTTGTCCATTGGCAGTTAAAAATAAGGGCTGTGTGGTGGGATAAGTTTTTAAACCAGTGACTCATAGCTCTTGGAGACTGATATCATTTGATAAGGCAGTAAATCAGTGCTGTGCTCAGAACACTATATATATATTTTTTAACCAAAAAGGCTCACAATAGTTTGTTAACCATAATCACATTTCCAGTTCTCTTTTCCTTGCTTATTCCTATGGACTAATTTTAATCAGCATTATTTTGCATTATGATAACTGAATCATTAAGGTGAATGACATAAACAGGCCAACCCTGATGTGGCATAGTTTAATATGACAACAGGAAGAACTTGCATTTAAATATTGCATAGTGGTTTTTTAAGTGGACTTGACCCTCCTCAGCCCTGGGATAGATAGGCTTTAGTTATTATGCTATCCTTAAAGCAGGTGCAGGGAGGTTGTGTTTGGCTCAGGAAAGAGGTGGGACAAAGCCTTGACCCAAAGCTTCTGAGCAAGTTCCAAGCTTGTATCTTTCACCATGCTGTCTCTAGAACTGTTTGAAACAACATTTGTCTTATTTTTCTTAGAAAGTTTCAGTTGAGGTGTGTGAGTAGTTCAAAGTGTGTAGAGAATGTAAAGAATGTTGACTGAAAGCTAACCTTCTCTCATGTCCCCAGTGGGCATCTCTTTTACCTTCCACTGTCACAAGTGAGCAAGAGTGTGCTGTGGAAGGAAGGGCATCTTTGTTATAAAAATTCTGTTTTCCCCACTTACCATCCTTTTTTCATATCATTCTCCCTTTGAGATACTGCCTCTTTATGCTGATCTTTTTGCTTTTACACTTTTTCTTTTTGCTATTTAATGTTATCAATCTCCTTTTTCTCTTTGTACTGCGCTTAGTCCAATTCTCCTTCCAGAATCATTTTATTATTTTCTGTGGTCCTATTGTTTCAACAAAACTTCATAAATAGTCTTGAAGTGTGAGGCCCTTTCAAGCTACATGTGGAGTAAGGGAGATGTCTGAGTGTGTGGTTGGCTAAGCAAATCTGAACCACTCTGCCTTGAACCCTGGAGTAGAAACCAAGATACTCTGATGATTTTTTTTTTAATGTTTATTTTTGAGAGAGACAGAGATGGAGTGCAAGCCGGAGGGGAGGGGCAGAGAGAAAGGGAGACACAGAATCTGAAGCAGGCTCCAGGTTCTGAGCTGTCAGAACAGAGCCCAGACACGGGGCTCGAACCCATGAACCCCGACATCATTATCTGAGCCTCAGTCAGCCACTCAACCGACTGAACCACCCAGGCACCCCCTCTGATGGTTGTTAATGTAAAACGAAGGGAACAGAGAAAGAGTCCAGAATCACTCCGTCATCATCCCAGGCTTTGTGACAGTCAATGTGTGGAAGAAACATATTGTTGCCTGCTTTCATTGTTCATTGTACTTCATTGCTAAGTAGTGTTCCATCGTATGAATTTATCACAATTCATTTATCCATTTATTAGTCCGTAGATATTTGTGCTATTTCTACATTTGGTTAAAATGAATAAAGCTACTATAAACATTCAGAGATGGGCCTTTTTGAGGAAATCTGATTTTATTTTTCTAGAATAAATACCCAAGAGTGAGCATTTCACTTTATAAGAAGTTTCTAAACAGGTTTCCAAAAAGCCTGTACCATTTTGATTCCCTCCAGCAAGAGTCAGAGTTTATGTCAGTCTGCATCTGATTGGCACTTGGAAATGACAGCCTGTTTAATTTTAGCCATTCTGTTAATTCTGTATTTCACTGTGATTTTAATTTGGGTTTTCTTAATGAGTAATGATGTGGGGAACTTTCCATGTACTTTCTTGCCATCTATATATCTCTTTTTGTAAAGTGTCTAAATATTTTGTTTTCTTTTTTAATTGAATTTTTTGTCTTAGTGAAATATAAAAGTTCTTTATATCATTTCATTAGAAGTCCTTTATTAGATATATGTTCAAGTATCATTGTTAAAAAATTATCATTTATCTGGGTACCTGGCTGGCTCAGTAGGAAAAGCATGAGACTCTTGGTCTCAGGGTTGTGAGTTGGAGTCCCATGTAGGGTATAGAGATTACTTAAATAAATAAAACTTTGAAAATTATCATTTATATCTAGATGAGTAGATAAAGAAGATGTGATATATATATATATATATATACATAATATATTATATATAATGGAATATTACTCAGCCATAAAAAATAGTGAAATCTTGCCATTTATAATAACATGGATGGGTGTAGGGAATATAATGTTAAGTGAAGTTAAGTCAGTCAGAGAAAGACAAATACCATATGATTTCATTCATATGTGGAATTTAAGAAACAAATGAACAAGGAGAAAAAGAAATAAACCAAAAAACAGACTCTTAGCTACAGAGAACAAAGTGATGGTTACCAGAGGGGAGTCTGGGTGGCTCAGTTGGTTGAGTGTCTGACTCTTGATTTCTGCTCAAGTCATCATCCCGGGTTGTGGGATTGGGCCCCACTTTGGGCTCTGCGCTGAGTGTGGAGTTTGCTTAAGATTCTCTCTCTCTCTCTGCCCTACTCCCCTGTTTGTGTGTGTGCTCTATGAAAACAAAACAACCCCCCACCCCCAAACTGCCCCCAAATCCTTATGGTTACCAGAGGGGAGGTGGGTGAGGTAATGAGTGAATTGGTGAAGGGGATTAAGAGTACACTTATCATGATGACACTGAGTAATGTATAGAATTGCTGAAACTATATTGTACACTTGAAACTAATATAATACTGTATGTTAATTATACTGGAATTAAAATTTAAAAAATTATAAATTATCCATTGAAATATCTATGCTTTCATAAAAAATCAAGAAGCATATATGTGAGTCTATTCCTATGCTCTTTGGTTTATTCCATTAATTTATATGTCTGTCCTCATCCTAATATTGTGTTGATGTATAGCTTTATAGAAGCTTGAAGTCAAATGGTGTGAATCCTCTAATTTTTCTTTTTCTTTAATGTTTATTTATTATTGAGAGAGAGAGAGACAGAGTGTGAATGGGAAAGGGGCAGAGAGAGAGAGAGGGAAACACAGAATCTGAAGCAGGCTCCAGGCTCTGAGCTGTCAGCACAGAGACAGATGCAGGGCTGGAACCCATGAACCATGAGATCATGATCTGAGCTGAAGTTAGATGCTTAACTGACTGAGCCACTCAGGCACCGCTAATTTTTCTCTCTTTCAATTATTTTTGGCTTTTCTATTTTCTTTGCCTTTACATATAAATTTTAGAATCAGCTTATCAATTGCTATCAAGTAGCCTACTGGTATTTTGACTGGAATTGTCTTAAATCTGTAGATCTATATAAGTAGACCTACAGTATTGTTACCTTAACATGAAATCTTCTTATCAATGAGCATGATAAATCTTTTCATCCATTTAGACCTCCTTTAATTTCCATCAGCAATGTTCCCTAATTCTCAGTGTTAAATCTTGTCTATAGATTTATCCATTTGCATTTTTGTCTTTTAATGCTATTATAAGTGGTATTGTTTTTTATTTATATTTTCAATGATTCCTTTCAACCATGTAGACACACAATTGATTTCTGTATTGTTGACCTTATATTCCGTAACATTGCTAAATTCACTTACTAGTTCTAATAGCTATTAGAATAGCTTTTTCAAAAAAAAAAAAAAAAGAATAGCTTTTTCAAAGATGCTTTTGGAATTTTTAAATGTAGATGACCAAATTGTCTAGGGAAAAAAATTATTATTTCTTCCTTTCCTACCTGAATGGTTTTTATTTCTTTTTCTTGGCTTGTTAATGCAGGATCTTTTAAAATATCCTTTATTAAATTGAGAAATGCCCTTCTATTTTTATGTCACAGTGGGTTATTTATTTTGTCATCAATAGTTGAATTTTGTCAAATGCTTTTCTTGCATCAATTGATATGATCATGTGATTTACATTTTTTAGATTGTAAAGTAGCAGATTACATTGATTTTATTTTATTATTATTTTTTTAATGTTTATTTATTTTTGAGACAGAGAGACAAAGCACGAATGGGGAGGGTCAGAGAGAGAGGGAGACACAGAATCTGAAACAGGCTCCAGGCCCCAGCTGTCAGCACAGAGCCCGACGCGGGGCTTGAACTCACGGACCATGAGATCATGACCTGAGCCGAAGTCGGACGCTTAACCGACTGAGCCACCCAGGCACCCCAAACATTAATTGATTTTAAAGTGTTGAATCAGGGGAACCTGGGTGGCTCAGTCAGTTAAGCGTCTGACTTCAGCTCAGGTCATGATCTCACAGTTCGTGAGTTTGAGCCCCACATACGGCTCTGTGCTGACAGCTCAGAGCCTGGAATGTTTGTTGTTCTTTTTATATATTGTTTGATTTGATTTACTAATATTTTGTTGAGGATTTGCATGTATGTTCAAAAGATACGTGTTCTGTCTATGTTCTATTTTGTTTTTTGTTTTTCGTTGTCTTTGGTTTTGGTATGAGTAATGCTAGTCTTTTAAAAAGAGTTGAAAATTGTTCCTACCTCTTCTATTTTGTGGAATATTTGTGTCTTCCTGATGTTATTTCTTATTTAAATGTTTGGTGGAATTTGGCATTGGAATTATCTGGGACTAGAGATTGCCATTGATTATGAGAGAGGAATGTAAGAAGTTTCTAAATAGAATTGTGGATTTGTCAGTTGCTTCCTTCAGTTCTGTCACCATTTCTCTAGGGCAAATGCTTCATATATTTTGAAGCTTTGCTATTATGTGCAGACACACTTATGATTATTATGTCTTCTTGTAAATTCATCCTTTTATTGTTGTGTAATGTACCTCTTTTTTCCCTGGTAATTTTCTTTGATCTAAAGTTTACTTTTTTGACATTAATATAACCACTTGAACTTTCTTTTGATTGATGATTGCATAGTGTATTTTTTTCTTATTCCTTTTGCCTTAAATTTACCACATTATATTTTAAATGAATTTTTTAATAGCATATAGTTGTGTTATATTTTTCAATTTCATTCTGACAACCATGGTCTTTTAATTGTTGTGTTTAAACCACTTATATTTAATGCCATTATTGATATGTTTGGATTTTGGTCTACAATTTTATTATTTCTTTTGTCTCTATTCCTTCTACTTGTCTTAACCCTTTCCTGCCTTCTTTCAAGTTATTTGAATATTTTTTCATATTCCAGGTCATCTATTGTACCTTTTAACTATATCTTTGTATAACTTTTTAAATTAATGTTCTAGGGGCGCCTGGGTGGCGCAGTCGGTTAAGCGTCCGACTTCAGCCAGGTCGTGACCTGGTCACGTGAGTTCGAGCCCCGCGTCGGGCTCTGGGCTGATGGCTCGGAGCCTGGAGCCTGCTTCCGATTCTGTGTCTCCCTCTCTCTCTGCCCCTCCCCCGTTCATGCTCTGTCTCTCTCTGTCCCAAAAAAAATAAAATAAAAAACGTTGAAAAAAAAATAAATTAATGTTCTAGATAATAAAATATACTACTTAATTTTTCCTGTCTACTTAGAGTTCATATGTTACCACTTCAATTAGAATATAGAAACTTTACCACCATATTGGTTCCTTTATCCTCATCTCTTTATGTTGTGATTGTTTTATACATTAAATATATATACTTTGAAACCCCTTTAGACAATTTTACTTTATTAAATTAATTTATATTTTTTAATATTTATTTTTGAGAGAGAGAGAGAGACAGCATGAGCAGGGGAGGGGCAGAGAGATAGGGAGACACAGAATCTCAAGCAGGCTCCAGGCTCTGAGCTGTCAGCACAGAGACAGATGATAGCTTAAACTCATAAACCACGAGATCATGACCTGATCTGAAGTTGGACACTTAATGGACTGAGTCACCCAGGTGCCCCTCCCTTTAGACAATTTTAAAATAATTCTTTCAATCAGTATGATAACCAGGAGAATGTCTCTTTTTTTTTTTTTTAATTTTTTTTTTTTAACGTTTATTTATTTTTTTGGGACAGAGAGAGACAGAGCATGAACGGGGGAGGGGCAGAGAGAGAGGGAGACACAGAATCGGAAACAGGCTCCAGGCTCTGAGCCATCAGCCCAGAGCCTGACGCGGGGCTCGAACTCACGGACCGCGAGATCGTGACCTGGCTGAAGTCGGACGCTTAACCGACTGCGCCACCCAGGCGCCCCGAGAATGTCTCTTTATAGATGTCCACACCCTAATCCCCAGAACCTGTGAATATGTCCCCTGACATGAAAAAGGACTTTGTACAAATGATTAAGGGTAAAGGCCTTCAGGTGGAGGAATTATCCTAGATTATCCAGATGACCCCAATGTCAGCATATAAGTGCTTAAAAGCTGAGGACCTTTCCAAACTGTAGTCAGAGAAACAGAGGATGCACTGTCAGAAGGATTTAGTCTGCTGTTGCTGGCTTTGAAGATGGAAGGGGGTAATGAGCCAAGGAATGCACTCTCTAGAAGTTGAAAAAGGGTTTTCCTAGAGACTTCAGAAAGGAATACAACCTTATCAACACTTTGAGATTAGCCTGATGAGACCAGTATCAGATTTATGACCTACAGAACTGTAAGATCATAAATTTGTATTATTTCAAGCTGCTAAATTTGTGGTTGTTATACCAGCAATAAAAAATGAATACAACCATCAAACATATTTTACAATACTCAAGAAAAGAATAGTCTATTATGTTTACCTAGATATTTACCATTTCTGTTGCTATTTCTTGATTTCTGATATGCTAGTTGTCTTTCAGTTATTATTTCCATTCTGTTTGAAGAACTTCCTGTAGCAATTCTTTCAAAGTAGTCCTGCTGACAACCAGTTCTTTCAGCTTTTCTTCATCTGAGAATATTTTTTTCCTTCATCTTTATTCCTGAAGGATATTTTCACCAGATACAGAATTCTGGGATGACAGTATTCTTGAACACTTTAAAAAATGTTATTCCCCTCCATCTAGCCTTTGTGGTTTCTGATGAGAAGTCTGTATTCATTTAAATTGTTGCTTCCCTATAAATAATGTGTCATTTTTCTCTGATTGCTTTCAATGTTTTTTCCTTTGTGATAGTTTTCTTTTTTTATTGTTTTCAGCAGTTTAATTATGATATGGTTGGTCATGGATGACTTTGAGTTTATCCTCTTTGGGATTTACTGAGCTCCTTGAATCCACAAGTTTACATATTTTGACAAACTCAAGGAGTCTTAGGCCATTATTTCTTGAAATACTTATTTTGGTATTGAACTCTCTCGGGATTCTGATGAAATAGTGTCCTTTTGATTTCATCTCACAAATTACTGCTGCTATATTAATTAAAAAAATTGTTCCCTCTGTTGTTCAGATTGGATAATTTCAATTGACCTATCAAGCTCACTCTTTCCTCTGTCATCTCTAGTACTGAGCTCATTTTAATGAGTTTAAAATTTTTGGTTATTATGCTTTTCAGGTCTAAAATTTCTACTTTTATTTATTTGCTACCACTTTCTGTCTTCTTATTTGTTTCAAGAGTATTTGCCTTTATTTTTTGGGAGCATTTTTGTAATAGCTCTTTAATGTCTTTTTTTAAAAAATTAATTCCAATGTCTGTGTCATCTTGGCATTAGTGTTTGTTGATTATATTTTTCTCATGTAAGTTGAAATTTCCCTGGTTTTTCATATGCTAAATAATTTCAGATTATATCCTGAATATTTTAATTTTGTTTATTTATTTATTTTGAGAGAGAGAGAGAGAGAGAGAGAGAGAGAGAGAGTGAGAGTGAGAAAATAAGAGAGACAGAGAGCAAGAGAGAGAATTCCAAGTAGGGTTCTCAAGGTCAGCACGGAGCCTGATGTGGGGCTTACCCTCACGGACCATGAGATCATGACCTGAGCTGAGATCAAGAGTCAGATGCTTAACTGACTGAGCCACCCAGGCAGCCCCTGAATATTTTAATATTATGTTATGAGACTCTGAGTTTTGTTCAGTACTATAGAGAATGTCTTTTTCTTTCTTTCTTTCTTTTTTTTTCAAGCAGGCAAATGCCTCAATTGGATTTAGACTGCAAATTTTGACTAGCCTTTTATAGGCAGTCTGTGACTTGGGTGGTGGTTTATTCTTAGAAGTACTCAGTGCCAGTATGGTTGTACTTCAAACGCTGGTCTTCTTTCTCAGTTTGCCTGCTGCTATTTAATTTTCTGAGTCCTCAAATACTACATGCATTCTGTCCAGATTCGATAGCATTCAATGGGAGAGAGAGAGGGGAGTGTGCTTATTGCCTCTTACCCAGAATTAGAATCTCATATCTTTAACTTTTGAAAGATTTTTACTTGTTGCTTAAATATTTCCTATAACGGTGTCTGCTTCCATTCTCTCTAGTCTCTTATTCCATATCTTTTAAGTAGTTTGTGTTGGATCTTCTAACTCTAATATTCATAGATTTTTTTGTGTGTTTCATCTTATTCTTGGTGCATTCTCAGTTCTCAATTTTTGTTCTCCATTTTTTTGTTCACTAATTTTCAGGTCTATTTTATCTGCTGCTTTTTTTATAGCCATTTTTTTAAAGTTTATTTATTAAATTTTGAGAGGGAGAGAAAGAAAGTGGGGGAGGGGCAGAGAAAGGGGGAGAAAGAGAATCCCAAGCAGGCTCTGCACTGTCAGCCTGGAGCCCAATGCAGGCCTCAACTCACAAACCACGAGATCACAACCTGAGCCAAAACCAAGAGTCAGGTGCTGAACTGACTAAGCCACCCAGGCGCCCCTAGCCAATGTTTTTTAAATATTGTTTTTAAAGATACCTGTATTTCCAGAAGTTCTATTTGATTTCCTTTGAAATCTGCCTAATCGTGGGGCGCCTGGGTGGCGCAGTCGGTTAAGCGTCCGACTTCAGCCAGGTCACGATCTCGCGGTCTGTGAGTTCGAGCCCTGCATCAGGCTCTGGGCTGATGGCTCAGAGCCTGGAGCCTGCTTCCGATTCTGTGTCTCCCTCTCTCTCTGCCCCTCCCCCGTTGATGCTCTGTCTCTCTCTGTCCCAAAAATAAATAAAAAACGTTGAAAAAAAATTAAAAAAAAAAAAAAGAAATCTGCCTAATCTTTTCTCATACAATTCTTTTTTTAAATTTTTTTTTTTTCAACATTTATTTATTTTTTGGGGACAGAGAGAGACAGAGCATGAACGGGGGAGGGGCAGAGAGAGAGGGAGACACAGAATCGGAATCAGGCTCCAGGCTCCGAGCCATCAGCCCAGAGCCCGACGCGGGGCTCGAACTCACGGACCGCGAGATCGTGACCTGGCTGAAGTCGGACGCTTAACCGACTGCGCCACCCAGGCGCCCCAACAATTCTATTCTTTCATTATTTTTTTGTATTCCTTCACAAAAAAATTGGATCATTTAACATACTTATTTTATACTTTCACATTTTTATGATATTCTGAGTTCATGAGATACTAATGGTCTTTTTCTGTGTGGTGTCTCCTGACTGTCTTTCATGGTACTTTATTCCAGTGTTGTTGTCGTCGTCGTTGTTGTTGTTGTTATTATTATCAATATTATTATATTGTGATCTTATCCTCATCAGAAATTTTCCTCACATGCTAGAGGTGCTGGAAGGTCCCTTAATAGAAGTTTTACATTTTCTTCTTCAGGACACTCTGTGGGTCTTATTCTAATTTCTGTCTGTAGAATTCCTACACCAGTAGGGAGTGTAATTTTATACTGTGTGTCTGCAAGTGGCAAGGCTTGAGATTTGACATTTATTATAGATGACTTTATTTTCCACCTGTGGTCATGTGCAGCTGGAAGGCACTTTTGTCACATCTTAGACAAATGTACAAAATTTTTTAAAGTTTCTTTTTATATACAGTATAATCCTTCAAAGCTTCCTATTTTTATCAGAGGGACCACTAACACCTTCACCTCTTCTGGCTTTGGCCATAATTCATTGTTTCCAGTTCTTGTGTGGATATTAAAATCCTACCCCATTGTCTTAGGGCCCCCATTGAGTCTGAAGCCCTATGTCCTGCCCTCGCCCAATCGTTGAATTGGCTACTTTGTTCTCTGCCAATCTCCAGCTACTTTTTTCCTCATAGCATCTGAGAAATTTCTTTCTTCTTTTTTTTTTAAACTTTTTTTTAATGTTTTATTTATTTTTGAGACAGAGAGAGACAGAGAATGAGCAGGGGACGGTGCAGAGGGAGAGGGAGACAGAGAATCCAAAGCAGGCTCCAGGCTCTGAGCTGTCAGCACAGAACCCAATGCAGGGCTCGAACTCACAAACCGTGAGATCATGACCTGAGCCGAAGTTGGATGCCCAACTGACAGAGGCACCCAGGAGCCCCTCTTTCTTCTTATGAATAAAAAAATATTAAACATTTTGTTTAGGTTTGTATATGGTAGAAGGGAATCCTTTCAGGGTCAGTAGAATCTATTATTTCAATTGAACTTTTCATTATGTGGTGAGTATTTACCTTAGTTTTCTGTGAATGCTGAAACAAATTGCCACAAAGTTAGTGGATTAAAACTGCAAAAATTTATTATAGTTCTATAGCTCAAAAGCTTCAAATGAATCTCACTGGACTAAAATCAAGGTATTGGCAGGGTTCTGTTCTGCTCCAAGGATGTAGGGGGAATCCTTTTTCTCATATTTTCCAGCTTCTTGAGGCTGTGCACTGACATACCTAGGCTCACGGTCCTTCTGTAGTCTTCCATCTGCATAGACAGCAACAGCAAAACAAATTCTTCTCATTTTAGGCCACTCTGAACTCTTCTGCCATTCTCTTGCACATGTAAAGACTTTTGTGATTTTATTGGTCACATCCAAACAATCCAGGATAATCTATTTTAAAGTCACCTGAATAGAAATCGTAATTCCATCCTCAACCTTAAATCCCTTTACTAGGTGAGGTAACATTCACGAGTTCTAGTGATTAGGACATGTATTTTTGGAGGGTGGGGAAGGCCATTATTATGCCTCCCATAGTGACTTCAAGCAAACGTTTTGACATTATCTGAAGGAAGTTTCAGTGTATGCTGATTTAATACATAAGGCAACGATAACATAAAGGAAGATAAAAGGACCAATATCCTGGTAAAGTTTCCACATTCCAATGGAAGTGGTAGCATAGAGACTACCTCATACTTCATCTACCATAGAGGATATGGTGAAAAGTTAAGTATGTGTGTTGTATTCCCTAGAGCATCAATTTAAGAAGCTACACAAAAAGGTATAATTACAGGACATATAGATAAAATGAAATTTTAAAAATACTGGCATTAAGTGGATAGAGACCAGGGATGCTATTAATCATCCTACAAGGCACAGGACAGTCCTAACAAAGAAGTGTCCAACCTTAAAATGTCCATAGCTCTAAAGTTGAGAACCCCTACCCAGGCTGATAACCCTGCCGTACCTAATACAATGACTTACCTTTCTTACAGGTTTCCAAAGCTTTATACTTTAGTTTTATAGAAATAGCTCACTCTTCTCTGTCTCTCTCTGTAGTCATATTTTAATGGCTTCCATTACTTTAATTAGGTCACATAATTATAGTAGCAGTTTCAACTGCAATAATTTTGGATACGAAATACCACTCTTCTGGAGAGAGCATAAGTGGGGGGGGGGGCTAGAGATAAGCTTACTGACCATCAGCTTTCAGCATATAAGAGGTGAGCATCAGAGAGATTGGAGAGTATTCCTGATTCTGTGATTTGGTTGAGAACATATAGGTTGGGAGAACTTCTACGTGTAAATATGTATGTATATGTATATTTACTTTTCCTTCTTATTAGAATATTAAATAATTCCATTATCTGAAATTTATGTAACATTTATAGATACTTATTACAATCCAATATTTCTGATGTACTCCTATAGAAAAATCTTTATTTTCCTGATGAATAATTTCCTTTGAATTAAACAATTCAACTAGATTATGTTTTTTTTTTCAAATTTAGGAAATTTCATACAATACTTCCTGTAAGTACTGGAATATTTCTTTCTTAAAGTTTAAAAAATTTCAAATAGATTCAAGTGGAAAATTTGATAGAGAAAATTAAAAATTAAACTGAAAAAATGTCCAGATTCTGTTTTTTTCCTTAAAAATTCCAAGAATAGAGCTAAAACATCCCCCTCATCCCATTATAGTATAATATAGTACATATTTCTCTACTGGAGACTCAGACTGTACCCTATAGTTATTTTGGTAACTAGCTGTGCAGCATCCTGTTAGAGAATTCAGAATCTATTTGGATGGAAGGTTAAGAAACTCAATCTTTGGAGCAATTAACATTTTAATCACTTTTGAAATTCTTTTCAATATGGGCATTGAATTTTGTTATTTGAGATTTACCTCAGAATTTTAGGGCTGTGTTGAAAAATATGTGCAATTGACCTTGAATATACTTTTGTGCGTTGAGAATTAGACCTCAAATGACCTCGCTGTTATGGTCCTAGCGTGTAAGTGGGAAGGGTGTGTAGAGCCTGCTTGAGTGCTTGAGTGTGGTCAACAATGGGAGCAGGGCGCTCTTCTTTCTTGCCCAGGCTCTGCCTTCCGCTTATTTCTCTCTTCTCTCTCTGCTCTGTTTCTCTTATGCATGCATGGATCCATCCATCCATCCATCCGTCTGTCCATCCATCCATCCATTTATCCACCTACCTATCATTTCTTCTTTTCAGCGTGGACAGGCACACTCGCTCTGCTGCCCTTGTCTCCTGCTGTGTGCTGGTCCTGGAGAACCAAGAGTCCGGTTCTCGGCGCTGTTTGGCAGGGGGCGCTCTAGGTCCCGGAGCTGTCCAGCAGTTCCAGGATAAGTTCTCCCCGACGCCTTCCGTGTCTGGGAAGCTCTCCAGCGCCCCGCCCCGGGCAGGGAATCTCTCCGTTAGGGCTCGCAGGGATTTCCAGGCTCGCCTCCCGCCTCCCCCTGTCTCTCTCTACTTCGTCCGGCCCCACCAGGAGAGTCTAGTTGGCTTTGGCAGCCCTCCGCCGCAAGCCCCAGAGAGGGAGTTCCTTTTCCAGTCCCCGGGGCTGTTTCGGAGCCCAGTACACAATACGCGGGCTTCCCTCCTTTGCCTAAAGGGCGGGCGAGCGCGTCTCTTAGCCTTGCCTTCTGCGACTGGGTGGTCCTTTCTCTCCCGTCTGTCTTTCAAGACACGCGTCCCAAATCAAGGGGTGAGAGCAAAGACCGCCCATCAACTTAGCACCTTGAATTTAGATCTTTCGATCCCGAAAGGAGGTTGGCTTCCCCGGGGCCAGCGAGTGAGGGCGGGGGGTGGGTGGGGGGGATAGGAGGGCGGGGCTGCAGCAGCTCCGGGGCTCGCTAGACGGGGCTTGGAGACCAAGGAGCCCCGTGCTGGAGAGGGACGCGGAGCGCCTGGCCTCGCCCTCGGCGGTCCCTCCCCACTCCTGGTCTCCCCGCCTCCCCGGGCCTGCCCCTCCCGCTCCGGGGGAGCCGTCTCTCCTCCGCGCGTCTCCGGCGCTCTCTCCATTGTCTCTGCTTTTACAACAGGTTCGCGCGGTGGGGAAGACGGGCGGGTGCCGGGCAGCCTCACCCCCGGCTTTCTTGGGGCCGCCTCCCTTCCTCTGGGGGTGTCGTGACTTCGGCTGCTTTTATTCAGCTCCGGAGCTAATTCCCCGGCGCAGCAGCCCCCGGGCGAGCCCGACCCCTCCCTCTGGGCCCCCGGCTCTGCCGGCGCTGCCGCCTCGGCTCTGCGTGTGGGAATGATGTGCGCATTGGAGGGTCCAAGTTCTTCACGTGCCTGGGGTGTCCTCCCATTTTTTTCTTAGGGAACCAATTCATATTAATCCTACTAATCAGTAAATGCGAGGCAGCGGCAGGAGACACAAACGCTATTTTCCCGCTTGATTCCGAGAACCTCTTCGATTTTTATTTTTATTTTTATTTTTAAAGAGGGAGACGATGGACTGAGCAGATCAACACCATGGAGTCTCGGGTCTTACTGAGAACATTCTGTTTGATCTTCGGTCTCGGAGCAGGTGAGTGGCCCAGAGATGGGGCGGGGGATGGGATGGCCCCCGCCTGGGGGCAGCCGGAGCTGGTTGGGGACGCCTTGCTTTTCCTCAATCCGAAGTAGGTCTGGAGTGGGAAGCTTGGAGTAGGGGGTGGGTTTGCATTTGGATTTTTCTGTGCTTGCCTTGGAGACGCTAGGGCGGGTCACACCCCTAGTCCGGGGTCTGAGGGCCGAGGGGGAACTTGGCACCGAGAGGGGTTTAAAGTAGGTCAGGGAAATGGGACTGGGTGCTCCGCTATTTAAAGCTTGGCTGCTGATCTCAGGTAAGGCTTCGCACGGCGGAGGAGGGAGTCGCCTCCCTCATCAGTTCCCAATTATTATCTCTTAGACTCGGTTCTTTGCTGCCCTGGAGGAAGAGGCTTGCATTTTGATGGAGGTTTTTCTTTCTCCCCCACCCTCCCACCAGTTTGGGGGCTTGGTGTGGACCCCTCTCTACAGATTGACGTCTTAACAGAGTTAGAACTTGGGGAGTCCACGACTGGAGTGCGCCAGGTCCCCGGGCTGCATAATGGGACGAAAGCCTTTCTCTTTCAAGGTATGGAGTGCGCGCCGAGTCCCCAGTGCGGTTTCAGTTCCGATAACCCAGGAGGGAGTTGTCCTCGCAGCTCCTCCTAACTTCTGTATTGCCTCATGGATGATGACAGTAATCTGGACCTGAGATATGGAGGGGTTAACGTGACAGACACACACCTTCCATATCTTTTTAAGTGGTTTGGTTTTTCTCCCCTCCCGCCCCCACCTCCTTACTTTGTACTCTTGCCAGTTCTAATGGATAGTTCCTTAATTACTGTACAGAAACTCCGCTGGCAGATGGTTGATTTTAGAGTCTGGGGAACAATGAATTATAGCACAAACGCCTCATTTGGGTGAAATTGATTTAGGTAGAAAATAGGATAGCTTAATCTTAGTTAAGACACTGCTCTCTGAAAGTTTCAGGTACAATGGTGCCTGGTTGGGAAGAATTTCTTTATGTGGAGTAGCTTTCTGGAAAAATGAATACCTCTCAATAATTTTATCTACTGTATATCACAAACATACTATATGTAAAACGATTTCTTATTGAAAGATCACGATTCTACTCTAACAATGTCAAGAGAAAGAATAATATTCTTTTAAATATGATTTTGAAAATCTTTCAAATAAATTTTAATTCAAAGGTATATCTTGTATCACCATTAATTGTATACTTAATATAATAAAACTTTTCTTTTAAGTCAGTGGACGTTGGCCATACACGAATGTCTACATTATAATTTATATATAAAAGTATAGTTTGAAGCAAATTCCAATACATCAAGCTGTCACCTTTGATTTACCAAAGCTTTTGAATATTGCTTGATTTGTGGAAAGATGTAATATGAGATTCTAAAAGGTAGCTAAACACATACAGAAAGATTCGTTTCATATATGGTGAAGTACAGATGAAGGCAAAAGAGAAATGAAGTTTGGTGTAACATAGCTGATGAACTGACTAAGCTAGCCACCCTGAGTTTTCTTGTGTGATTCTGGTGCCATGGCTTCATAATTACTAAAGAGTTGGATGTGCAAAATAAAACCACTTCAGCAAATCTGCCACCAAGAAACAGAAATAAAATAAAACTTGAATGTCTCTGTAGTGGTGTTGTTGCCTGACATAGCCAGTATGTGTCACCATGGACAGTAGCACTAAAGCTTACAACCGGGAAAAGGAGGAAATTGACATGTGCTGCAGTTATTTAAAACAAGCTTACTCTTATAAAAAATGTAATTTTCTGTTTTAATTATGGTGAGCCCACTAACTATTTCTATTGTGATAAATATTTGTGATGATGTTTTATTTACTGAAACGTCTTTTGGGGGGAGGGGTAGAGGTGCAGCCTAGCTATCGAATCCTTTAAAAAGAATGACTAAATCTAATAAAGGAAATAAAACTAGACTGTCAGCAATATTCACAAAGTGGAAGAGAAGTGTCATTAGGGATAAGCTTCTGGCTTTTTCTTCCTTTTTTCTTCTTTTTAAAACCTCTGATTTTCAGTCCCTGTGAACTGGAAGCGAAGTTATTTCAGGACTGCTAATTTGAGTAACTGAAAAGCTTTACAGAAGCTAACGCTCCTAATAAACAAATGATGTTGAAGTGCCCTTAAAATTTCCAAAGCTCCTTTAAATTATACTAGTGTTCTTAGTTTTCTCAGAAGAGTATCTGAGCTGTCACAACTAGAAACCTTCAGGACTGTGATTTTATGTTCTTATGCTAGACAATTAGACAATTTCTAGGAAATAGTCTCAAGGCACAAATATCTTTTCCTGGTTACTTTTTTTAAAGCAATATTTAGTATTCATCTTTATTTAAATTGCCAGTTCATCAAGGTAGGCATTGTGTTGCAAATGAATTGTCCACTGTAACTACTTATCAATGCATATCAATGAATTGATTTTATTTCCTTGTTGGTACTAAAGCCCTGCACTGAGTAAATGCCTAACAAATCTAGTTTTTGAGAACTGAAGATGTAAAATTTCATTTCCTGCCAAATTATGAGCTTTATTTCATATAGCCAATCAATCAGCAAGTATTTGCTACCTGCTGTGTTCTCAGTAGGCATATGTTACTGATCTATTGATTATGCTCTACTAACTTCTTTTATTCTGAGATTTAGATTATCAATTGACAACAGGTGGATCTTTGGCTCTGCTTGGTAGTTCTGCATTACCTTGGAAATATCTTTTCTCTGCTATTAGAAAATATTGTTAAGAAGCCACTTCTAACTTCTACTGCTTCACGGGGATTCCATGGCTTTTAGAGAGACAAAAGCTTTTAGACTCTGAAGATTTGATGGATTTGATTTATGGTCAATTGAGGGTGTTGCAGATATTTTCGTATAGTGTGTCAAATATCATAGCAGGATGGTAACAAATTACAAAACTTGTGAGATGCTCTCAGATTTCACATGAACCTATCAGATAAGTTACTTTGTGCTATCAAATATGTTCTATATGTTCTATATTTTGAACCATTAAATTTCTCCTGCAGTGATAAAACCATCTTCTTTTGTCTCTTAGCTTTAAAATAAAGAAATCTGAGCATATAATTTCCCAATGATTTTTGCTCATTTAATATTGCTTCTCCTTTTGACTACTTCATTATTCTCTGTGGTGCTATTTAAGATGCTTGTAATTCAGTGCTTTTTGAAACTATAAGTAACTTTTGTAAATTATTGTGCAATATGAATCTATATTAATAATTATATTTTATTATATATGATAATAAAAGCAAGTGGGAATATATTTCCAAGTCATATCTGGTTTTTATCATAATAGCAACTGTATCACTAAAAATTTAGTATCACTAAAATTGTTTTGTTGTTGTTGAAATTTGATTTGTAGCTGAATTGGAAATTGAAGTAAGAAGATGCTAAATTAGATCATCCTTTAATAAATGTGGCTTTTTATGTGTGCCAGTTATAATCACTTTCAAAAGGAAAAAGTATCCAAGCAACAGTTTGGAATCTACATCAAAATCTAAGTATTTCTAGCTTCAGTCTGACTCATAGCCACAAAAATATATTACATTTTTAAAATATAGAGGACTGAATGCTGACAATGAAAAAGACCTCTGAAGGCTTGTAAAGAGTTCTGAAATCTTAAGGACTAGTGTAATTGTAGATAGAATTCTACCTACTTACCTTGTTTAAAGTCTAGGAAATATTTGTAATGATAATGTTCTTTCTTCTCTGTACATGGGAGACCAAGAAAGAGAGCATAAGAAACACAGTTCTAGCACTTTCTAGCAATGTGAGCATGATTTTTAGATCTTTGGTTTTAACACTTTCTTTGGCCAGATTCCCAAAGTTGATAGTTTCATCTGTTGGTTTAATAAAATTTCTTCTAAGGTGTTCACAGATTTTATGATATCATTAATCCCCGCAAGAGAAGATAAAATCAAAGCATATTTTCTTCCTGAGTTGGTAATTTAAAAATAAGCTTAGTAGTTATTTTTTTTTAAAGAACTTTAAGATTTTAAAGGGAAAAAAACGTCCACAAGCCTACTCTTAGGTCAGTATTTAAAAACAGGACTGAAATTGGGCATTTGGTGTTAGGCCATTGACTTTATTAGGTAAAGGTAGCTGCATTAAGGAAAGCAAGCTTGTAATGAGTATTTGTCAATATGATGGTCAGTGGACATCCATGGACTAGGGACAGTGGTCATTGGTGCCCCAATAGAATAGAATAACACAGTGACAAAGAGATGGGCTTAGAAGTCAAGATAGACCCAAGTGGAATCTCATTAGTTGTTTTACTATGGTGAAGTTACTCAATTTCTCTGAATTTCAGCACCCTCAATTATAAAATTAATGTTGTTATCGGGATTAAAGGAGATATGTTCATTCATTTAAATAAATTTTTGTTGTGCAGTTGTATTCTGCTAGGTGTTAGGCATGAAGCAAAGGAATAAGTTAGAACTTTACTTTCAGAGTGTCTTAAAGATAGTCATTAAATAAATATTTACACGGATAATAATTTAATCACTGTTAAGGTAAATGCTATGAAGAAAAACTAAGAGTGCAATGGGAATCTGTAATCTAGGGAGTCACAGGATCAGGGAGACTATCTTTGAAGAAGAGTCATTTAAGCTGATAGCTGAAGGATACTTAGTCTGTAGAAGAGGGGCTAGGGGGATTCAGAGAGGGAGAATCACAGAGACAAAGGAAATAGCATGAACCAAGATCCCAAGCCTGGAATGAGCATTGTGCATTTGAAAAAAATGGAAGAAATTCAGAGTAGTGGAAGCATATGGTTGTGATATGAAATGATCACAAATGAAGAGAGCAGAGACCAGATTACAGGGTAGGCCATGTTAATAGAAGAGAATTGAAAATTTGTCACTACATAAAGATATATTGTGGTAGGCAGAATAATGCTTCCTCAAAGATGTTCATGTCCTAATACTAGGAACCTGATACTGTGTTATGTTACCTGTCAAGAGGAAATTAAGATGTATGTAGAGTTGCGGTTGGTAATCAACTGACCTTAGGGTAAGAACTATTCTGGATTCTATGGTTAGTCCCCATGTAATCACAAAGGTCCTTTAGATCTGGAAGAGGGAGCTAGAAGAGTCAGTGTTAGTGATGCAATGAGAGAATGACTCAACCTGCCATTGCTGCCTTTGAAGATAAAAGTAGGCCATGAGCCAAAGAGTGTGGGCTGTCCTGAGAAGGTGAAAAAGGCAAGAAAAGGGATTTTCCCTTAGAGTGTCCAGCGCTGCTGACACTTGATTTTAGCCCATTTCTGACCTCCAGAACTGTGAGATAATAAATTGTGTTGACTGAAGTCACTAAGCTTGTGGTGATTTTTTATAGCAGCAATAGGAAACTAGTACAGATTTTGATATGTGGACGTGGGGGCTGCTGTAAGAAATACCCAAAAATGTGGAAGTGGCTTTGCAATTGGGAAATGGGCATAGACTCGAAGAATTTTGAAGAGCATTATAGGAAAACCTAGATTGTCTTGAATAGACTGTTAGGAACAATATGGTGATCGCAATTCTACTAGGAAGGATTTAGAAGAAAATGAAGAGTGTGATAGAGAAATCCTAAATCACCTTAG
Organism: Herpailurus yagouaroundi; assembly: GCF_014898765.1. Taxonomy (NCBI): domain Eukaryota; kingdom Metazoa; phylum Chordata; class Mammalia; order Carnivora; family Felidae; genus Herpailurus; species Herpailurus yagouaroundi. The sequence continues at coordinate 9,578,416 of NW_024412407.1, forward strand.
AGAATTCTTAAATTGTCATGAACTGTTGGTTATGTGGACATTAAAGACACTTGCCCCTGGGAGCTTAGATAGAAATCAGGAACATGCTATTGCAAACTAGAGGAAAGGGGATCCTTGTTATATAGTGGCAGAAAGCTTAGCTAAATTGTGTCCTGCAGTTATGTGCAAAGTAAAGCTTGTAAATATGAACTTAGGTATTTAGCTGAGGTGATTTATGTGCACATTATTGAAGGTGCAGCCTGGGTTTTTCGTACTGCTTCCTCTAGTAAAAAGTGAGAGGAGAGAGGCAGATTGAAGGAAAAACTATTAAGCAGAATGAAACCAGAACTTGATATTTGGGAAATTCTCAGCCTCCCAGATTGAAAATGTTGCTAAAGTGAGGAGATTCATTGTCAGGAATGCCTGCCTTGGAGAGAAAGCCGATGGTTTTCTAGGGAAAACGTTTTGCTAGGGTCTCAGAAGTAAGGTCAGAGTACTCAGTCACATAGAGGGCTCTTTGAAGAAATTGAACATGCAACTCATGGATTCCCTCAAACATCTCAGCAGAAGCCAGTTACCGAGATAAATGTAGCCAAGAAATATCTGTGGAGGAGCCTCTTGTCTAATGGAGTAAATCACCATGACACATATGGGGGGACCCATGTGGTTCTTGAGAATACTATACCAGCAAAAATGCAACTGGCTGGGCCTGAAAAGGGAAGTGAGGATGTAGTAAAAGAAGGTTGTTGATCCCTAAAATTCTACAAGCAAGAAACAAGCTGATTAATCTACTCAGCTGCAAACACGAACCACCTTTTATGAAAAAATAAGGTTGACTAAGAGGGTACAACTGAGAGCCCAGAAGGCACAGCTGAGATCCCAGAGGGTGGAGCCACGACCACATAGGATTATTCCTAGACTTTGAAATCAAATATAATTTGCCTAGCTGGATTTCAAAGTTGCATGAGTCTGATGTCTAATTTTTAAACTTCTATTTTCTCTCTTTTTGCATGGGAATGTCTATAATTATTATCCCATGTCTATTGCACCATTGTATTTTGGGAGCAGACATCTTGTTTCTTGAGCTTGACAGGTTCACAGATGGAGAGGAACTGTGCCTCGGGATGGATGGTACCCAAGGCCTCATTTGTACCTGATTTAGGTGTTGACATTTGGGGCTTTTGAATTAATAAGATTTAGACCAGATTTAAACTTCGAGTTGATATTCTACTGAGTTGAGACTTTGGGGACTTTTGGGTAGACTGAATATATTTTGCATGTGGGATGCATATGAATCTTTGGGTGTGAAAGACGGGCTGTTGTAGTCTGAATAACGGTCTCCCAACCGTTTACATACTAAACCCTCAGAACCTGTAAATATAGTATGTTACTTGGCAAGGGGGGGATTAAGGTTACAAAAGCAATTAAGGTTGGTAGAGCGTCCGGGTGGCTCAACTGGTTAAGCGTCTGACTCTTTATTTTGGCTCAGGTCATGATCTCACGGTTCATGGGTTCAAGCCCCAAGTTGGGCTCTGTGCTGAGTCAGCTTGGGATTCTCTCTCTCTCTCTCTCTCTCTCTCTCTCTCTGTCTCTCACTGCCCCTCCTCAGCTCATGTGTACTTGCTCTCTCTCAAAATAAACCAACATTTTAAAAAAGGAAGTAGTTAAGGTTGCTAATCAGGTGACATCAAATATGGAGATTATCCTGGATTATCTGAGTGGGTCCCATGTAATCATAAGGATACCTTAATTTACGGAAGAGGGAAGTAGAGGCATCAGTGTCAGTGTGATGCATTGTGAGAAAGACTTGATAGGTCATTGCTGGTTTTGAAGTTGGAAGCTGGTTGTGAGCCAAGGAATGTGGGAAGCTCCTAGAAGCTATAAAAAGCAAAAAAAAAACAAAAAAAAGGATTTTTCTTTTAGAACTTCTAGGAGAAACACAGCCCTGCAAACACCTTGATTTTAGCCTAATGAATTCATTTTGGACTTCTGACCCTCAGAACTGTGAAATAATAAATTTGCATTGATTCAGCCATTAAAGTAATATGTTACAGCAACCATAGGAAACTAATATATATGTTAAACATTAGCATCCATTTGTTTTGTAACTGAATTAAATTTTATTTTGAGGCCTCTCTCTACTATGCATGAGAGTGTGTTTGTAGGGTCGTTGGAAACTTGAATTAGCTGGTTCAAGTTATGTTAGTCATTTGTAGTTTAAAATAGTTTCTGGGGCATCTGGGTGGCTCAGTTGGTTAAGTGTCTGACTTAGGCTCAGGTCATAACCTCACGGTTTGTGAGTTTGATGCCCGCAGGGGGCTCTGTGTTGACAGGGCGGAGCTTGGAGCCTGCTTCAGAGTCTGTGCCTCCCTCTCTCTCTGCCCCTCCCCTGCTCGCTCACTCACTCGCTCTCTCTCTCAAAAATAAATAAACGTTAGAAAAAATTAAAATAATTTCTTAACGTGTAAAGTCAGAGGCTTCATACTGAATGCTGAGTCTTTAAGAAATTCTCTTCATCGTTTAGCTATGAGATCATTCTGGGAGCAAATAACAAAATCAAGCACCAGGATTTTTGATTCTATTTATTTAAAAAAAATTGTTTTTTAACGTTTATTTATTTTTGAGACAGAGAGAGACAGAGCATGAACGGGGGAGGGTCAGAGAGAGAGGGAAACACAGAATCCGAAACAGGCTCCAGGCTCTGGGCAGGTCAGCACAGAGCCCGACGCGGGGCTCGAACTCACGGACCGCGAGATCATGACCTGAGCCGAAGTCGGCCGCCCAACCGACTGAGCCACCCAGGCGCCCCGATTGTATTTATTTTTTAAAAATAGACCCTTCCTCCCTCAAAAGGTTAATTCAGAAGCGGAGGGGGGAAATTAGCATGAATATTTTAGAAGCAGAATGGATAACACTTAGCATGGTGTTTGGCACCCAGTGAGTGTGGTAGGCATAATTATGGGCAGGGGCAAGCATAACTGGAAGTCTTTATCAAAAGTGCCAGGGATTTCTGTGGGATGCCAACTAGGTTTGGTTTGGGAGGAGCTGGAGCAGTCTTGACAATGTCCAACAAGTGGGTGACTTTGAATGTCATGGCTGAGACATACCCTGGATAGCAGTTAAAGTGAAGAGCCTCCACCTTTCTTTTCCTTTATTCCGTCTCCCACTGGCTCCTTGTCCTCATGTTAGTCCCAGAATCCAGTCTTGTAGACACCTACCCTCTTTCCCATTCTTGTTAATACCTGCCTATAATTCAATACCTGCTAACTGATAACTTAGGTATCAGACATTAAGGCCTTATAGTGTGATATGTCTCCTGTTGATTTTACTTCAATTCTATTAGTTGTTTTTTGTTTGTTTGTTTGTTTGTTTGTTTTGTTTTTTACTGCAATGCTTTTGTGTATAAGAATGGGGCACACAGTATAATGGGGGGGATGTTTACATAAAATATTAGAGGAGGTAAAATAGGAACTGAGAATTATAAATAGTGAAGAAGATGATGGGCATTGAAGAGGGCATCTTTTGGGATGAGCACTGGGTGCTGTATGGAAACCAATTTGACAATAAATTTCATATATTAAAAAAATAAAAAAAATACTGAAGAAGGAAGTTTGGGACTTTATCTTAAAGAATGAAGCTAATTCCGATTCTGTATCTCCCTCTCTCTCTGCCTCTCCCCCGTTCATGCTCTGTCTCTCTCTGTCTCAAAAATAAATAAACGTTAAAAAAAATATTAAGAAAAAAAAGAATGAAGCTAAAAACTGTGAAAATTGTATGTCTCAGTGTATATATGGCTGAGTGTATGTAATCATTTAACTGAGTTAAAAACAGAGCAAATAGAGCAAAATCAAGTGGTGTGTGTGTGTGTGTGTGTGTGTGTGTGTGTGTTTGCAAAAACATGTGAGGGCTCTCTCTTTATCCTTTTAATGCAAAACCATTATGTTTTGATGTTTGTCATAATGGTAAAATTTTTATTTTTTATTTTTATCTACCTGTGTCAGACCACCAGAAGTAAGTGCCTTTGTGTGTCATTTGAGCACTTTTCTCACATGGTTTTTTATAGACTCTGTGAAAATTTTCATCTTTTGCTAGCTAGGTTTCAGTTAGAATCAACATTGAAGAGGTAGATATATATGCAAACTCGTTTTATAAGCAAACGCTTTATTACTGGATATTTTTTGTAATGATGACTTTTGTTTCACTCTGTAAACTCATTTGTTGGAACTCAGAAATGTGCCACTGTAATTAAAAAGAACTAGGGAGAGAGCTGGTGGGAAGAAAAGTGGAGCCTGACTCTTCCCTTTCCTGTTTGGCCTGCTGCCAGCCATTGGGCCCTCGGACAATTGTTTACCGAGTCATTCTTAATGGTGCCTCTGCTGACGTTCTTCATTCTGGGGAAGGGATGGGGAACCCAGGCAACCACATATCTTTCTCTACAAAGGGAGGATTTAGAATGAGGACAGCAGACCACTGCTCTGAAAGGTCATATTCTAATGGCCTGGACATAGGGAAGAAATGATGGAAGGGACTGTAAATTCATAGTGAGACGCAGTAGTAGTTGGGTCCATGGACTCCAGAGCTGGACATGTTGTGTTTGAATCCTTTGTTCACTAGTTGCATGACCTTGATCTTGTTCCTTAACTAATCTCTGAGATAAAAGCAGCACTACTTCTTAGAGTTGATGTGTAGATAGATTGTGGATGAAACTGTGTCTGACATTTACCAAACATCTAATGTATTTTAAGTATTTTTTTTGATTTTCGAATTAGCTTAGCAGCAAACCATGCTCCTTGGATTATTTTAGGGGCTTCCTGGTAGAAGCGGTGGGTTCTGTGAGGGAGCTGAGGTGAAGTGATTTTCACATGAGGCAGAGAAGACACATGAAGGTAAACTGAAGTGGGGGAGAAACCGGCCCTGAAACATCTTCTGTTCTGTTTTTAATGTCTTGGTTCTATGGGTGGAAGAGAATATGCAGATGTGGGTGGAGAGGAATGAGAACACATGGCAGATTTGGAGAGGAAGGAGTGTAATTTGCCCTGTTGCACCACTGTTCAGAAGTGGGGGGACCAGAGAGAAAACCCACAAAAGAAGATTCATAGCATAGCTCCTCTGTAGGCACCCAAACACACTACTTTCTAGGCATATTGAAAGTTTAGCTTAGTGTTTGAGTTGTGACAAGTGTTAGCAGTTCTGAGGAACAAACGACATGATGGGGGCATTACTTGGCTCTGTTGGGGTAAGCTTGGCTTTCCTCGGCAAGGTGGGAACTGGTGGTGGAGGATAATATTTCAGGAGTCTTCAACGTTAGCCCAGGAGCCAGTGTTAATGTTGACAGAACTGTTGGGGTGGTCTTGTGGATCCTCTGTGAATTGGGGTCACTTTCCTTCCATTTCCTGCTACTTCTTGAGTATCTTGCTGGCATATATTCTTTACTTCTATAGTCCAGAGTCCCTGTGTCAAATTTTTATCCCAGTGGCCCCCTGAGACCCTGGTCTTGAGTGACTTGCTGTATTGTTTCCCTATTAAGACTGTAAGATCCCTAGGGAACTGGTCATGCTCTATGTTTCTTCTGGCCACCAACAACTCTATGCCAGTTCCTTCTCTGGTTCTTCCTGATTTTTTTTTTTTCCTTTTACATATTATTCAGGAGTCAGCTAAGCTGTCACTTTGACTACAAATCCTTCCTTTGGTGGAATTATTGTTTCTTCCTCTGTGTTCTCTTAGCATCTTCTATTAAAACAACCATCTCACTGTATTACTTTATTAAAGCTTTCTTGTTTTTATGTAAAAAAATCTGACCAGTTTTCTTTTCGTTGTTACCACTTTCCTGATCCAAGCCACCACTATACGCTGGATTACTGTGGTAGGCTCTTATGTGGTCTTCCTGCTTATGCTTTTGCTCCTCTGTAGGCTGTTCTCAACAGAGTTGCCAGAGTGATCTTTTATTATTTTTATTTTTTAAATGTTTATTTATTTATTTTGCCAGTGAAGGGTGAAGAGAGAGGGGAGAGAGAATCCCAAGCAGGCTCTGTGCTGTCAGCAGAGATCCTGACCCAGGGCTCTATCTCAGGAACTGTGAGATTATGACCTGAGCCGACATCAAGAGTTGGACGCTTAACTCACTGAACCACCCTGGCGCTCCCAGAGCAATCTTTTAAAAATGCAATGCATATCATGTTACTGGCTTGTCCCATTCAGTGGTTCTTCATTTCACTCAAAAGATGAAGTTCTTATTATGCCCTACAAAGACCTGCATAATCAATTCCACCACCCCATTACTTTTCTGGCCTAATCAGTTCATCCCTCCCTTTGCTCACTTTGCTTTAACTCCACCGGCTTCCTTGCTGTTCCTCAAACAGGCCAGTTACTCTTCTGCCTCAGGGCCTTTGCACTGGTTGTTTGCCTGGAATTCTCCCCCCCCCCCCCCCATATATCTGCATGTTTTCCCCTATCCTTCAAATGTATTCTCTAATATCAGTTTTTTAAAATAAGGCCTACTCTTACCACTGAGTAAAATTTCAGGTAGTCCTATACCTCACAAGTACTCTTGATACTCCTTGTTCTGATTTGTTAGTGTTCGTAGCATTTATCATCTAACATGCTATGTAATACACTTATATATCATTTGCTATCATTTGTTTAGCATCTGTCTCTCCTGCTAGAAATTAAGCTCAATAAGAACAGGGATTTTTGAATGCTTTATTCACTGATATGTAACCCAACTGTCTAGCACACAGTAAGAACTCCATAAAAATTTGTCCCATGGATGTATTTATTTTGCTGACTAGTTTGTGATCTCTTTAAGGCTTGTTTCTTCTTGTAGTGTCCTATCATGCACATGAGCATAATGTGCTCAGGCAAATATCGGTAAGTGAATATTTGTGGCATTGAATTGAGTCCAAGTATTCACTGCAGATCTGATTTTTTTGGGGTGACATTGTTATGTTTTATATTTATGTAACTTTAAAGAAGGCTAAAGAACTCTTCTTTTGAGTCAAAACACCTACTACTTTCTTCTTTAGTCATGGGAAAAGGTAAGAAGGTTGAAAGACATGGAGAAAAGGTAGTTCTGCTTAACTTAGTTCTCTGAATTATTCTGAGAGGTCTCTTCTGCATTCTAAAATAGAGTGTGGTGCAGAGGAAATATAAGCATGTTGAGGAACGTAGACATCCCTATGGTTGTTGACAGTGAGAGTTTACAATTTGAGTCTGAAGTATTGTGAATTCAGCATTTAGCAGAGGTGCTCGTATTCATTTGAAAAGTACTGAGAAACATTTCAAAGGCAAATAAGGATTAATTTGGATTATCTATGCTGTAGTACTTCTCACTACTGCAAATAAACCAAACTGGAGTACGTCCAGAGGAAAGCAACCAGGTAGTTGAAAGCTTTGGAAACCATGTCAGATGAGGAATGGTTGAAAGAGCTTGGAATTCAGAATTTTTAGCCTGGACAATAAAAGATAGTGGAGATATGACTTTTTTAAAATTTACATATTGGGAGGATAGTCATGTATAAGGGGACTTAGATTTATTTTGTGTTGCTCTAGAGCAGTGATTCCCAAATGTCAACCTGATGATCAATGGTTTATTGACTGCCTTGTTAAAAATGACTCCCTGACCTTCCTAAACTAACTAAATCCATATCTCTGGGGGTGCATCCTAGGAACCTATATTTAAAAAAATTCTGTGATTTTGATGTTCAGCCAAGTTTGTGAACCATTTTCTAGAATTGAGCCATCTATAAATATAGTAGCTACTAGCCATGAGTAGCTATGGAGTACTAGAAATGTGGCGATTACAAACTGCAATGCAATGCAAGTATAAAAATACATACAGGGTACTAAGACAGTATAAAAAGAATGTAAAATATCAATACTTTTGTATTGATTATATGTTGAAATAATATTTCTGGATATATTGGTCAAATAGATATATTATTAAAATTAAAATCACCTGTTTCAGTCATTAAAATTAGCTATCCATCCATTTATCCATTCCATTCAATAAACACACTTCTAATAATATTCAAAGAGAGTTCAAATGACCTATTTTAGGAAAAAGGTTCCAGTGGGGTGGGGGTGAGGATTAGACTAGATACTTTCCAAGGTCACTTTAGTTCCTACTGAAATTAAATTAGTCTCTTTTCCCTTTGAATTAACTGTTCATTTTATTGTAACCTCTGATGTCCAGAACATCTTTTTCATCTACCTGATAATCCTTAACACTCTCGTCAGAACATTACCTTTTCAAAAGGATCTTGGATCGTTCCACTGCTCTTATTAAAGTTTTCTACTGAGAGATATCCTGTCATTTACTGCTGTGTATCTGTTTTATAAATGTTCATTCTTAATGGTAGTGATCCACATTAGTTCTTCCATAAACCGATGTTTTAGTATTTAATCTATTTTGCTTGTCTATTTAAGTAGAGAATCCCCTAGGCAAGCACTATGTCTAATTCTGTATTCTTACAGTCTAACATATTGTACTGATGGACCATTAAATGTCCCAGAAAAAGTGCCAAATAGATTAAGTATTTCAGAGAGGAACATAACCTATATTTTTAGAACTTATTTAAATTTCCAGCAGTAATTGGTAGCTGAACATCCTCACTATGAGTTGTGTGTGTTGACATATACTTGTAAATGAGCAGGGCTCTTCCTAGAGACTGACAGGTTGTTAAAAAGAAAATAAAAAAGGTATATAAAAATGGTTGGTCTGTGCTACCAATGAGATGCAGTGCTCTGATAGTCCCTGAATGTTGAACCTGTCGATTTTGGAGGAGAACATTTTGTTCACTAATGTGGTTTGCTGTATCCTTCCTATATTTCATCAAATTGCTAATTATACTATAAATATAGATTCTTTTAAAGTGTCTGAGTACTCCAGAGAGACAGCTTATTTTATGATACTATCATTCATATGTTTGTTCTTCCTTCAGAGGCTGATTTTCAAAAGTTCTGTTGAAATGTAAGTATTAGTGTTATTGCTTTTGTTAATACTTTCCATCCCCTGATGTTCAGAGTGAATTTATATAGGATGCTTAATGGATAATTTAATTCAAGCATCTTAGGGAAATATTGTGACTCTAGGCTTTATGTTTTTGCCTTTCAAATGAAAACTGAGGGACTTTTCACGATAGAAGAAGAAACATTATATACAAGTAAAGGGGAGAAATGCTTTAAAATATCTGAAAGAAGGGATTGTTGAATCCAAATTTTAGTCCAAAGAATCCAAACTTGGGCTTGTGTGGGGTTTTAGTACACTTAGTGTTTCATTATTATTATGAAAGAAAACACACAAATGACTTTACCACATCCTTTTACTTCAAGTTCAAAGGTCAGAAATTGGAACTCATTTTATTTTAAAAATTTTTTTTTTCTTTTTTTCAACGTTTTTATTTATTTTTGGGACAGAGAGAGACAGAGCATGAACGGGGAAGGGGCAGAGAGAGAGGGAGACACAGAATCGGAAACAGGCTCCAGGCTCTGAGCCATCAGCCCAGAGCCTGACGCGGGGCTCGAACTAACGGACCGCGAGATCGTGACCTGGCTGAAGTCGGACGCTTAACCGACTGCGCCACCCAGGCGCCCCGGAACTCATTTTAATTAGACTTTTAACATTTCTTATTTTTTTTTGGTAACATTTATTTATTTTTGAGACAGGGAGAGACAGCATGAACAGGGAGGGTCAGAGAGAGAGGGAGACACAGAATCTGAAACAGACTCCAGGCTCTGAGCTGTCAGCACAGAGCCTGATGTGGGGCTCGAACTCACGGACCACGAGATCATGACCTGAGCCGAAGTCGGACGCTTAACCGATTGAGCCACCTAGGCGCCCCAGAGTTTTAACATTTCTAACTCAAATCTAGGTCTCCATTTACCATATCCTTTACCAAATTCTTCCTGAAGTGCATCACTAATTTCTATAGTAAACAATAATCCTGAAGAGACAGGACAGTGTTTTAAGTTATACTTTTTAGAAGACTATTATGTTATGCGTTGAAGTGAAGGATTGTTTGAAGTTTAAACGGATTGGGTATAAGAACTTGAGCTGGACCGGGAAGTTGCAGTATGGGAATTTGCAAGAAGTCGGCCCTGCAAAGGGAAAGAAAAGAACACAGAAAGGATGTGTGTTCATTGCCACTCACCTTGAAGGCACTAAGACTCTATGCAGAGGTCAATTTTTAAAAGTCGCTACAAAAATTTCATTATCCTTATCATAAATGTTTCTCTACAACAAAGCGTCTCATAGTAGATTTTCATCCCTTTGCTGCTGTGGGTCCAATTTTTAATAATTGGTTGCATTTACAGTGAATATAGTGTAATTTAAATTGTTCTTTGATAACACACTTCCAAATTAGAACATGTTTCAGAGACTAATGGAAAAAAATGAGTGTTCACTCTGTGAATTATTGACCAGGCAGGAAACTGTCAAGTGGGGAAGAACCCACCTATTTAATGGATGATTACTTTTTCTTATTTTGGTCAGCAAATTAGTAAAGTCAGAGGGCGAAGTTGGGAGCAGGCCAGATAGGCTGTGGAAACTTGCAGGCTCAGTCTTATTTCTAAAACTTCACAGGACTGATGTTAATTACACAGGCATCAGACAAGAAAAAGTAAGGTTTTAAGTAAATACTATCCTAGCTGCCTTATGAAGAAACTGGAGCCATCTGTGTATAACAAAGCTTTTCTCTCATGGGAAAATATAGACTAGAGGAACAAATGCAGAACTACCTCATTTTAGACTTTCTGAAGTTATAATATAACCATGCAACAAATGTGTACTACTGAGAGATATTGGAGGATTCATTTTCTTCCCCACACTATCTTAATGGAAGGAGTTGGTAAGGAAAATACAATTTGTTAACATTTTTTTTTCAATCTTGTATGTTGATATATGACTCCACAGAAGGGAAATATCAAATCATTAAATTGAAATAGAGTGTTTCAGGTAAAAGTCTATTAAAAAAAAGAGGA
>NW_024412407.1:9589381-9605518 GCF_014898765.1 Herpailurus yagouaroundi
AATCAAATGCTCTGTTGATGTTGATGACTATTACACAGTGAACACATTTATATTTTAGTGGATTAAATGAAAGGACTCAAGATAAATCTATACATCAGAGGGGACAATGGGAAGTGTGAAAGAAATGTTTTCAGTTCTCACTGCAAGAGAGACTTGTTTTTAATTAAAGTAAAATGGAATGTACTTCCAAACAAAAGATCAAATGTTTTTGAAAGGTGAAATCTGTCCTTGTGGCATTGTAGATATTGAGGAAGAGCAAGATATGGCATAAGACTCCACAAAACAGATTCAGCTGTCAGGATGTGATGCATGAAAAGACCTGGGTACTGCTGGCTCTGGAACTGGGGCTCTCTGGCGCAGATTGATGCTAACATTTGAAACTGAAATAGGCCATTTTGCACATGGTGCATCATCCTTCTCTAGGAGAAATGGGGCTTATAATAAATGTTAATCAGCCACTATTCCCTCCTCCAGATAGACTCGTTAAGCATTTTTGCATTTTGATTTTGAAAGCACTATTATCTTTGGAGCTATACTTTAATTTTATCTGTAGCTATAGCTGTAAATAAAAAAAATACTGGTAAAAAGTGAGAATCACAGCAAAGGGGCGCCTGGGTGGCTCAGTTAGTTGAGCATCCAACTTCGGCTCAGGTCATGATCTCGTGGTTTGTGAGTTCAAGCCCCGCATCGGGCTCTCTGTGGTCAGTGCAGGGCCTGCTTTGGATCCTCTGTTCCCTTCTCTCTCAGCCCCTCCCTCATGGGCATGCTCTCTCTCTCTCTGTCTCTCTGTCTCTCTCTCTCTCTCTCTCTCAAAAATAAACATTAAAAAAAAGAAGGTGACGGCAAAATCATAAGCAGGATGCTAGAAAAGATTGAAACAAGGTAATATTTGACTTCATCTATATCATTCTGTTTAATATTACCATGTACTAACAGTGGTTGGTTACTGGTTGGTTATTTTTTTTAATGTACATTTCTTGTTATTGACATGCAATCATTAGCAAAGAATACAAATATGGACTTGTCTGAAATTTTATTCCATTTACTTTTTCACATTATTCTGAAAGAAAATGCATAGCAATGATTTTGCCAAATCTCTTACCAAATTCTTCCTGAAGTTTACCATTAATACATATTTATGAGTGTGAATTCTTTACTCCTCTTGATTTATGGTGATGGGTGGTGGTGGATGGGTGAGTTTGGAAGACTAACCCAATCAGATGTTGTGTACTATTTCCAGGACAGTAGTGTGCTGACCAGATTGCTTTAGTATTTCTATTATAAACAATAACTGTTTAGGGCTCCCTTGTTGATTCTTTGAACAAAAGAGGAAGCACTGCTGAATTACTCGATTAATATGATATGGATAGCATTCTAGCCTAATTTCATTCATAGTCTTATAATGTACATGCAATAGAGATATTTTAAGGATACTGTCTGTGAGATAGACTCCCACATTTTCCTAATAACCCCAAAAGCAAAATCCTATTTGTTTCATCTAATCTCTTCATCTGGATTCACCACTTTCCTCCTAAATATCACTTTCTTCTTCCTGATCTCTTTGACTGTTCTCTTTCATTGATGTCTGTGTTATTGTCATCATTGTCACAGGTTTATAGAGTTCCTACAGGCTCCATTTAATGGTGTTTTCAGGGCTTTGTTGCAAGTCCCTATCATTTCAAATTATTTATTCATTTTAATTACTCTTATCTTGTATTTCAAGTTGGTAAACTTTGCAACAACTCTGAGAAATTCAAGTTTTATAAACTTACTTTATTCAATGAGCTGTATCAATTCCTTCTGGTGTTAACTTTTTACAGAGTAAAGCATTATTATTTTGTATTTATACTCCCTTTGATAAATGAAGGCTTACTCTCTCTCAATGTAATCTTTAAAATTATAACAAATAACCTTTAATAATGATTTGTTTACAAAATGATTACTATAGCTTTAGAGCAAATCAAAATATTTTTAAAATGTACTGATACCATTAAAAAATTACCAAGCAGTGTATAGAGTAGACATTCTTCTTACTCCATCTCTTACACTTTTCCACTTATACAGAGACTTCTTATACTTAATTCATTTTTCTACTGTTGGAATTATTTATGTCAACATTACTTGTATAATCAGGAAAAAATAATATATTTTTAGAACCATTAAGTTAGTAGTTTTTTCTCTCAAAATGATCATTATTCCCTATGGAATTAGGTCCATCTACTTTTTAATTATAAATATTTTCATTGTGACATAATGAATGTACAAATCTTTAGTGTTTGAGGGGACCCTGAGTGGCTAAGTTGGTTAAGCATCTGACTTCGGTTCAGGTCAAGATCTCATGGTTCGTGAGTTCAAGCTTTGTGTTGGGCTCTTTGCTGACAGCTCAGAACCTGGCCTGGAGCCTGCATCAGATTCTGTGTCTTCCTCTCTTTTTGCCCCTTCACCTTCTACACACTGTCTCTCTCTCAAATATAAATAAACATTAAAAAAATCTTGAGTATTTGATAAATTTTGATAATCGGGTAATCATGTAATCACTACCCAAAACAAGACATAGAACATTACCATTTCCCCAGAAAGTTCCTTCTGTCCCTTTGCAGTACATTTTTCACCCTATCATCCACATAATTTCTTATGTGATAGATTGAGTGCCTATATTTGGGTTTTATATAAATGGAATCATGCAGTATGTACTTCTTGGTGTCTGGCTTCTTTCACTTAGCATAATGTTTTTGAGATTTATCAATGTCATGTGCATCAGTAATTCATTCCTTTTTTTGGTTGAGTATTATTACATTATATGAATATACCACTATTGCTGAGTATTATTTCGTTGTATGAATATACAACTGTTGATAAGCATTTGGGTTGTTTCTAGTTTTTGGCTTTGTGAGTAAGGCTGCCATAAATTTTTTTGTACAAGTCTCTTTTGGACATAAGCTTTTGTTTCTCTTGGGGTAAACACTTAGGAGAGAAATTGCTGAGTAGATGTAGTTAACTTTCTGAGAAACTGCCAAACAGCTCTCCAGACTAGTTGTACCATTTTGGATCATTCTGGACTGATATAGAAATGCTCCACATTTTCATGAACATTTGATTTTGGTTGTCATTTTTAATGTTTATTTATGTATTTTGAGAGAGAGAGAGAGAGAGAGAGAGAGAGAGAGAGAGAATGAGTGGGGGAGGGGCAGAGAGACAGGGAGAGAGAGAAAAATCCCGAGCAGGCTCAGTTCTGTCCATGTAGAGCCCAGCGCGAGGCTTGAACTCAGGAACCATGAGATCATGACCTAAGCTAAAACCAAGAGTTGGCTGCTTAATCAACTAAGCCACCCAGGCACCCCTGTAGTCTTTGATTTTAGCCATTTTTGTGGATGTGAAAGGGTATTTCATTTTGTATTTAATTTTCTTTTTTGTGATAATATTATATACTACTCACTGACCACTATATATTTTCTTTTTGTGAAACATGTGTTCAGTTGTCATGCCCATTTAAAAAATGGGTTTTCACCCTTTTTATTGTAAGATTTCTTTGCATATTGTGACTACAGATCATTAGTTAATATGTTTTGTGAATATATTCTCCCAAGTTTGTGGTTTGTCTATTCATATTCTTAATAGAGCCCTTTGATGAACAGGGACATTTAATTTTTATGAAGTCCAGTGATAAAAAATTTATCATTTCTTTATTTTATGGTTGGTGCATTTTGTGTTCCACCCAAGAAATCTTACAGCCATCTAATTTTACAAACCTCTTAATTTTAAAAACCTCTTAATTTGTGAGTTCCTTTTTCCAACATATAAATTCAGCAGAAAGAAACATCTAAATTATGTTAAAATTTCAAAGCAGTCTCACATAATTATTGCTTCCATGGTCCAGGCACATAACATAAGTCAGTTCACTGAATTACATATGAGATTATAAGGAGTAGTGAGGTCAGTGGCTAAATGGAAAAAGTTGAAACTTCACTTAAAGCTATTAAAATTCAAATTATATGTTTGGAGATGTATGGGCCATTGGGGGGCTGTGACCCCTGCCTTAACAAATTCTTGAAATAGAGTGGTATTGAATGATTTTTGTCTAGTGGTCATTCCTTAAATCATGAGCTCTTTCAGGTGAGAAGGAGTGATCTGTCTGTTGGAAAAAAAAACAGTTTTTCAGATAGTCTGCCACTTCTGCTTTTTTCTACCATAATGATGAGTTTGTCTTTGGGAGGCTCATCCTCTGGTTCCTCTATCTGTGGTGTGTGTGTGTGTGCGCGCGCGCGCCCGCGCACGCATGTACGTGTATGTGTGTGAATGTGCTATGTCCATCCCTCTGCTGCTCTATGGAGTGATGTCCCATGCCTACTTTTTGCAGGCTTTTAGCAGTGCTGTTTGCTCTGCTAGCAGTTGTGGCTCAAGCGTATGGCTGCTGTCACTTTTTACACTGGCTTCTTTGTCAGTTGGTCAGAACCTGGCTGACCACCTTATTTCGGTGCCGGTGCTATAACAGCACCATGAGGTGTGTGTCTAACTCCCTTTTGACCCTAGCCTGAGTGGTTGGCTCCTTTGTATTGCTGTCTGTAAAACCATGTCACTGCTTCTCTGGTAGGCTCTTTGGCAAGGTCCCCAACCAGACCTTGGGAAAGGTAAGTCTCAGTACATCCTTTCTTCTTAGCCCGCTGCACTACTGAGTTTGCTTTGACGTAGCTGGACTCCAAGCTGATACAGTTTTGGCAGTCCCCCAAACCATCATCTCATGTTCAAAGGGGAGTGGGCAAGAGGACTTCTCTGTTCTCTCTGATGCCCTCACTTGGTTAATGAAACTCTCTCCAGGCCAAAGCCCCACAGAGGAAAACCTTTTTTTCTTCTTTGCTCCTCTTTTTATTTTCTTCTCAAGCCTTTCCGGTCTTAAGGAATGTTTTTTTATTTTTATTTTTTTTATTAAAACAATCTTCTTGCTTCTCCCTCCTGCTCCTTTGCTGTCATTGGTGAGAAGGGTATATTTAGTACACTGCTGGGGAGCTCTGTGAGCCACATTCAACAAGCTTGGCTCTTGGTATATACAAGGAAGATCTTGAGAAATTTATAAAATCCTCTCTGGAGATAGTTAGGGTTGCAAGGCTGTAGTCTTTCTGCAAAATCCCATTTTTGAGTTACAGAAATTGAATATTACTTAAGATTGTTTGTTTGTTTGTTTGTTTATTTATTTATATGTATTCTGTACTGAGCCAAAATCTTCGTTCCAGGCAGAAGGATGCTTGAACTAGCTAAGGTGAATGCCTTCAGAAAGGCTCATTAATAATTTATAAAACATTATCCCTGTTGCACATAAGAAAATAGAAATAAGTCCACTGTGTTATATCCACTGTATTAGTCTCAGCAGAGTTAAATAGTACATAGTAATAGGATATGTGATTATAGTACTTAAGGAACATGTGCCTTGGTTGGGAAGATAGGAGTAAAATATACATATAAATAAGATAATAATGCAATACTCTTACTTTATAAGAATAAAGATTCACATGTTTGAATCCTTACCATATCAGGGAGCCTGGCATGGGGTGAGAGTTACTGTCCTGCCAGTGGTAATAAGGTGATGGTGGTGACTGTATGGCCGAGTCCCTAACCCACTCCTGTGGTCCTTTTTTGTCCTGGCCCATCAGTCTGGAAGCTATCTGAAGCACAGACTGTTGTATAACCTGAGTTCTAGTATCAGGCATTGTATAATGTGGAGGGAACTTTTCCCTGCTGATAATCAGCTTCTCTCATGTTCCTGCAAGATATTCTGAGATTAAAAAGCCACTTTCAAAAGACCCGTGGCTGGTATTGGCTTCAGGACGTTATTGTTTCTGAAATGTCAGAACACCAGGGTAGATAATTGTGGGAAGTGGTGTAACTGAAAAGCCCCAGTAACATTTGTAGGTATCATACAGGTCATATCATATCACAGGGGTCAGATGTACACTGAAACATCATTTGGATAACTTCAAAATTACTGGCCTGAGAAAAAAGCTAGAAAAAATATGTTTTAAGATTTATTTTGCATCGATCATCTTAAATGGGCTCTGTTGCTTACAATAAAATGCCAAAATGCTTTGGTATACTGTCTGAAAGCGGAGAGTATAGAAGAAAACTTAGATTTTTTTTTTTTCCACCTGGAACATGGGCTAGTCTTCTATTGCAGCAACTTAAAATGCAGTAGATTGCAGCAGGAGCAATATTGACATGACAAATGATAATGGTTCCAGAGGAGCTGTGCTGATCAATATTGTTAGTGATCCGTAAACTGAGGACTCTTTTAGTGGGGTTTGATATGATTAGACCACAGTGGCACTAAAGAAGCCATTCCCTTCTGTGGCATCAAAAATCTTCATAAGAACAGAATGTTTGTGTTGATGCTGACACCATAGACTGCCTGGCAATGTGGGAATTTTTCTTTAGGATAAATGTGTCATTAGCTATCACGGCTCCAGAGGAACTTTTGTGGTCTTTGGGGGTCAATAATCTCTAAATACGTACTAGCATAATGAGCCACAGCTGCTATGAGAGCACTTTTATAGACATCTGGTCTATAAGTTATTTCTTAAATGGCCTTCAACCATGTACAAGGCCAAGTCAGTAACTTCAAGGGATCCACTCCAATCATTAGTCCATATGGTTATTTAGTGCTATTGGTGTAAATGTTCTAAGTCCGTTTTCATTGTATTAGCAGCTTTTAAGTCCAGAAGAAGTAAGTACTGTCTTCAGCATGGAACTTTGAGTCATTTTCTAATCTAAAATCTTGACTTTTAAAAGTCTTCAGGATTAAATATGTGACATAAATAGAGACTAACTGAGGCGGTCAAAGAAAAAGTACATCTTGGATTAAAGACTTCCTGGAGATGGAGGCACATGGTATCTTGCTGCCACAAGGTCTTTGGAGTGACTGTCATGTGTCCCGAGAGTAGATATGGTAGTAACACTGATTGACCTTTAGTTTTTGCCTGAGGGCTGTGTGTGTCTATCATGTATGTGTGTGTTTATGAAAAATCTCTGGTTCACAACATTTCAAATCTTAATCCTTGGCACCGGGTTGTTTCCTTTGCTTCATAATACTTAGTTTCCATTGAATTTAAAATTCAGCTTTTACCTTAGAACTGCCTTCTGTCCCCAGCTCTCTGAATCAGAGCTGTCCAATAGAACGATGTGATGGAAATGTCCAGGATGGCAGCCAAAGCCACATGTGCTTCTTGAGCACTTGAAATGTGACTAGCGTGAATGAGGAACTGAATTTTAAAATTTTATTTAAATGTAATAACTTAACTTAAATTTAAATTTAAATAGCCTCCAATGGTTAGTGTACTGTTCTAGCCCAGTATATGCCACACTGCAGGCCACAATATATACTTCTCTGTATTGTGTTGAATAGCACAGCTCTAAATACTGTCCCTCATTTCTGTTAACCTTCCTTGTGCTTGGTGGACCTTAAATCAGTCAGGAATCATATTCGATTAGGAAAGGCTATAACCAGTTAATGTCTCCATCCCTTTGTATATAAATATATACTCATTTGTGATGGGGAACATCTTTTGTTTGCCATATACAACAATAAATAGGACAGCTGGCGTTTTAAGATAAAATTTGGAGCCTAAATTATTTAATCGCAATCTCTCAAGTTATAAAATGATCAAAAATTTAATTTTTTCTAGTTTGTATAGAAAAACAGAGACTTGCCCCAGATTTGGGAAACTTTATTAGGGCTTTAGTTTGGAGCTCTTATTATTTCCATTATGAATAAAAAATGTAGGGGATTAAGAAGGATATGTCCAAAAATACTCAGTAAGGGACAGGTTGGAATTATCTGGCAGTTTATGGCTTGCCAGAATTAAAAGAATAGAATGGTACCAATTGTGATTTGAAAAAACTAGACTCCTTTTGTATCAATTGTGCACAATGATAAACTCCCTTCTAGGTGTAGTTCTTCACTAATAGGAGAAAAGGGAAATAGCGGTTTGCTGTGGTCAGATCTTCAGAAATGTAGACTTCCTACTAAATTAATGGTTTGTTGAAGACGTTGAACTGAATTTTAGGGGCACCTGGGTGGCTCAGTCAGTTAAGCATCTGACTTTGGCTCAGGTCATGATCTCGCAGTTTGTGAGTTCGAGCTGACAGCTCAGAGCCAGATCCTGCTTCAGATTCTGTGTCTCCCTCTCTCTCTGACCCTACCCTGCTCATGCTCTGTCTGTCTGTCTCTCTCTCTCAAAAATAAAATAAACATTAAAAAAAATTTAAAAAAAGATGTTGAGCTGGATTTTAAAATTGAGTAGACTTATATTTGTGCTCATCTTTAAAAATATTTTTTACATTCAGTTTACATATAGTGTAAAACACAGACACTAAGCCTACAGCTCAGTGAGTCTGATAAAAACGTATACTCTGTAACCCGTATCTCATCACTCCGGGCACTCCTGAATTTGTCACGTAAAAAAGATTCCAAGCATCTTTGTGCCTCCTTCTGGATGATCCCTGCCACTCCCCCTCTGTCACCCCAACCTTTGAGGACACTCCTGACTTCTATAACCATAGCTTAGTTTTGCTTGTTCTAAGTGCTTTGTAAAAATGGAATCATATAGTATGGAGTTTTTTGTGTCTAGATTTTTGTTCAGCCTAATGTTTTTGAGTTCATCCATGTTGCACGTCTGAAATTTGCCCCTTTTTATTGCTGAGTAGTATGTTATATAAATACATCACAACTTATTTTTCTATTCTTTTGTTGGCAGATATTTGGATTGTTACCTATTTTTGGCTATTACCATTAAAGCTACTATGAAAATTCCTGTACAAATCTTTTTTTGGACATATGCTTCCCTTTTCCATGGTGAATGCATAGGAGTGCAATTACTGGCTCATTGAGTAGGTGTATATTGAACTTAGTAAGAAAGTATTGAATTGCTTTCCTAAGCAGTTGAACCATTTTATATTCCCACCAGCAATGTCTGAGAGTTCCAGTTATTCCCCATTTCTCTTACATGTGGTGTTGTAAGGGTTTGTTGATTTTGGCCATTGTAATGAGTACATAGTATATATCTCCTCTGGCTTTAATATTCATTTTCCTGATGATGAATAATGCTAAATACCTTGCCATGTGCTTTTGGCCGTTCATATGTCTTCTTTTGGGAAATTGCAGTTCAATTCTTTTACTTACTTTTTTTAAAATTGGGTTGAATTTTAGTTTTCATTCTTTACATATTCTGATTACAAATTCTCGATCAGTTTTATATATATTATCAATAATCTCATCTGTTGTTTGCCTGTTTTCTTAGTGAAGTCTTTTGATGGACGGAAGTTTCAGTTTCCTGAACTGTTGCTGTGAAAAACTGCTGCACACTTGGGGGCTTAAAACTACAGAAATTTATCCTCACAGTTCTGAAGGTCAGCAGTCCCAAACTGCAGTGTTTGCAAAGTTTCTTTCTTCTCCCTAGCTGCTAGTGGTTCCTGGCAATCTTTGGTGTTCATGGGCTTACATTCATATTATTCCAGTTTCTGCCTATGTTTTCACGTGGACTTTTCCCTCTGTGTGTTTGTCTCCCTGTTTCTGTGTGTCTGTGTATCCATGTGGCCTTCTTATAAGGACATCCATCACTGGATTTAGGGCCCATCCTAATCTACCCCAAGCCAGTATGATTTCATTTTAACTAATTCCCAATAAGTTTGCATTCTGAAGTTCTGGTGGACATGAATTTTTGGGAGATGCTATTCAACCCAGTAAACTTCACTATTTCTTTTCTTGATGAAGTCTTTGGGTGAACAGAAGTTTTTCATTTTGATATAATCCAATTTATCTATTTTTTAATTTTATGGCTGATGGAATAAATCTTTGCCTATTCCTAGTTCTCATAGATACTCTCCTGTGCTTTCTTCTAGAAGTTTTAAAGTTTTTACTTTTATAGTTTTTACATTGAGTTCTATAATGCATCTTGGATTTATTTGTTTTTATGGCATGAGATGGAATTCAAGGATGATATTTTTTCCATATGGGCATCTAATTTTTCCAGTGTGATTTATTGAAAATATTACCTTTTCCTCATTGCTTTGATATTTTTGTGCAAATCTATTGAACATATAAATATGCCCTGTTTCTAGACTCTCTGAGCTATTCTGATACCACAGTGTCTTGATTACTGTGGACTATTAGTAATTCTTGGAATCAGGTAGTGAATGTCCTCTCTCCCTTTCTATCTTCCTTCTTTTTCAGAATAATTTTGGGTTTTATAGGCCTTTTGCATTCTATTGAATTTTGTTGTCTTACTCTAAAGAATTCTGAGGTGTTTTTTTTTTTGTTGTTGTTGTTGTTGTTTTCTTATAGGCAGTCACTTTGCTGGAGGATTGTCATTATTCCACTAAGGTTTGGCTTCAGGATGAATTAAGGTAGCTCTAGAGTAGCCATTTCTGTAGAGCTAGTGTGGTTCCACTCCTAAGGCGTGGCCTTTCTGGGCTCGAATGCTCTTGATGTTTAGAGAGGTCTCTCCACTCTGGATGGTCATAATACAAGGGCTTCCAGTGCTGTGTGACTTCTGGAATCTCTATTTGGTCTTACTCCTTAGGAGCTGTTCTCCACCAGTCTATTAGAGTCTTGCCCAGTGACTGCACAGCTTAGTAATTTGCCCACTTGGGAAGTTCACATGGTTCTTGGGAACCCTTTACAGATTCCAGGAGCTCTTCTTCTGCACGTCTCTCTTCTGCTTCTGTGCAGTAACAATTGCTACTCTCTCTTTGAGCTCTATCCACTTCCCTGCGCTTCAATTTGGAAAACACACCTAAGAAAGCCAAGGTTCTCTCAAGGAGCATAACCCTGTACTATCTGTTGTCCAGTGACTAAATTTAGTTGCTTTCTATATTTTGTGTAATTTTATAGTTTTATATAGTAAAGGATAAGTATGGTAGCCATTGCTACATTATGGCTGGTGCAGGAAGTCTGTGCTATCTTTTGGAAAGAAAGGTGTAAATAATATTCCCAGTCAGTTAGATTTTTGAAGTGATGTAATATTTAAGGATTTTATCTATGGAGAGTTGAAAGGAGGTACATGTTATAGAAGTAAGGAATGTGAAATGGACCATGGGGTACATTTAAAGAAGTTCAATTATTTGTGGCAATCAAGGAGATTGCAGCAATTTGAAATGTCATACTGGAAAGCCTGCCAATTTCTGTTCTCTTCTATCCATTGTACATTCAGTTAATGGATTTTTGAGGCATTGCCCAGTGCACAAGTGTTCACTGGTCTATTTGTTTTAAGCTGTTGAATTTTAATAAAATTATTATGGTTTTCCCCCAATAGGTCATTATACCAACAAAAAGTAGTACTTTCAGAATATTAAAAATACCAAGCTTAGGGGTCTGCCTGCTCATAGTGTTTTGCAAAACCACTTGTTATCTCCTCAAATTCAGACACATTAACAACTGCCTTAGAAAGACATTTTCAACATTAAAAAAATTTTTTTTAAATGTTGATTCATTTTTGAGACAGAGAGAGACAGAGTGTGAGTAGGGGAGGGGCAGAGAGAGGGAGACACAGAATCTGAAGCAGACTCCAGGCTCTGAGCTCTCAGCACAGAGCCCGATGTGGGGCTCGAACTCAAGGACGGCAAGATCACGACCTGAGTTGAAGTCGGACGCTTAACCGATTGAGCCACCCAGGCGCCACAACATTTTCAACATTTTTAAAAATATCTCTTTTATGTGTATTTGATATATTCCTACCTTGGAAAAAAGGAGAGAAAATGAATTGCTACATTTCCTATAGCACCTTTGACTTACTCATATTACAATATTTTTTAAGCTAGAAATCTAGAAAAAAGATCCATTCCAACATACACATTTTGAAACTGTTCTGGACCAATTTGGGTTTTGACTTTTTGATTATGGAGAGACATTGACTAGTTAAAAAAGAGCCACTGTATGAAATGACTGGAATGATTTAGCCAGTATCTCTCAACCATGTATTATATAAAAAGGAAAAAAAAATTTTTGTTGACTCCCATTATACACCTAAATTATGTGTATTTTACTGTTCCTTAAATTTATCTAAGTGAAAAACATTTAAATTCCTTGGCTAATAATATTTATACTACTTTTAAATCAAGGCAGATTTACAATTTAAACACAAACAAAGCTATAAATATAAATTAACAATATTAGTTTAATATGATGGATAATGTTTTGCTGAAGAGCTAAATTGTTGTTTACAATGTAAATATGGTAGTGACTGTTAGCATGCAGATTCTTTCAAGCCCAATGTATGCACTGTGCCATGACTCAATTCTTCTATCACTTTGCTGTGTATATAGCATATGTGAATAATGCTGTGGATACAGTATTCTGTGATATAACTTAGCCATCTCTTGGCTCAAAGTCATCATTTATGTGTGTTACTTCCATATATCTTTATTTTAAAAGTTTACTTATTTATTTTGAGAGAGAGCAAGTGAAGGAGAATGAGAGCAAGAGGGGGAGGGGCAGAAAGAGAGGGAGAGAGAGAGAATCCCAAGCAGGCCTGGCACCATCAGAGTGGAGCCCTATGCAGGCCTCAAGCTCATGAACTGTGAGATCATGACTTGAGCCAAAATCAAGAGTCGGACGCTTAACCGACTGAACCACCCAGGCACCCATCTTTTCACATTTGTTTGTGACAATTACAATAATACTGCTGAGGTTAATGCAGTTATAAACAAAAACATAAGGCAGGTACTGAAATTTCCTGACCGTTCTCCAGAAGGTGGTTTTCCAGATGTTCAAGAGTACATTAATATTAATCTTAAACGTTAGTATCATAACCAGTTACAAAAAGATACAATTCTTATAGCTGACCTAAATACTCTTAGGAATGCATCCATGCTCATACAGTTTAATAAACAATCTTGTAGAGGCTACTGGGTGGCTCAGTCAGTTAAGCGTCTGACTCTTGATTTCAGCTCAGGTCATGGGCCTCAGATTCTGCGATGACAGTGCAGAGCCTGCTTGGGATTTTCTCTCTCACCCTCTCTCTCTGTCCCTCCCCTGCTTCCGTGTACACGTGCTACTTCTCTTTCTCTCTCTCCAAATAAATAAATAAACGTTAAAAAAAATAAACAATCTTTTAGAATGATGTGAAGAGGCAGGGGACCAGGAGACTATTGCAACAATCTGGAAGTGGGATATCAAGATCTTGAACCAGAGTGGAAGGGGTGGAAAGGAAAAGAGAGCCAATGGATGGTGACAGATCACTACCTCCAGTATTTCAGTGTATTTGAAAGATTTTGTTTGTTCATTCAGTCATTCATTTCTCCATTTGTCCATCCATCACCAGGGAGGCTGTCTTCTGTGGTGACTAAAAATCTGGTTTTTGTTATCTGTCATTTCCTTATGAGATTGTTGAGTGAGATGAAAAAATGTAAAGTCATGGTACTTAGTAGGTTCTTGATAAATAAGGATTATTACTAATCCATTCATATTTATTGAGTTTTAAATTATGTCAGGAAGAAAACTACATGGGGATAGATTAAGACCTGAGTACAGTACTGTTTTCAAGATGCTCAAAGTATAGTGAGAGATACTGGTGTGAAATCAGTTAAATGCCCTGCAATATGGTAAGCTCTGTGGTACTCAGTGGACTGGCATTTTCTACCAACCCTAGTGGGGACTTTAGGACTGCCTCCTGGAGAAGGATACTTGATTGAGCTGGAACTTGGAAAGCATTTACGAGCTTGTTTGACAGGCCAGTGAGGTAAGGGAGGGCATTCAAGCTTCTGAGCACAGCATTTGCAATGGTATGGGGAATCCAGGAGTTTGGTGCGCTTGGAGGTGTGCACGTGGTGGCTTGGTGTGGACGGAATGCAGCACGCATACGGGAGCGTGGCCAGGGGTGAGGTTGAAAGGGCAGCAGTGATAAGACAACATTGAAAACTGAGACTCAGAATGGAAACCTGACCTTTGGTGTCTGTCTGGCCAGTGTGCTGCCACTGCTCATGGGGGGAACTGAGAAGGCCTGGGTGTAGCAGTGTAGCCAAGCCCAGCTGCCAGGGAAGCAGCAGAAAGCTGTGTCCCCAGGTGGCAGGCAAATGGTGTTGTCATGGGTGAGAAGAGCAGAATTATTATGGTCTTTTTCAATGACAGCAAACTGAGGGAATGATAGTCTGTAAGTGAAAACTTAACTAAGTAAGCTGTATTAGAAGTTTGGAAACCATTCGAGTAGCAGAAAGAGCTTTGATTTAGATTATTACAAATACACATTTCATATTACTATTTCTACATAGAACTGAAGAGACTTTTTGGGGAAGCCTTTTTGTTTTTTGATATTATTTGGATAGTGATATTAGTCTAAGGATAGTGCAGGATTTTTCTGGTTTCATATACTAATGCTCATGTTCTTAATTGAACTTATGAAGAGAAGTCTTCTGGATGCTTAAAACATTGATTTGAGTCATTGCTACAAATAATCCTTTTTTATGACTTACGTTGCATATCATTTGTATATAATGGATCATCTCTGGTCTCTCCCAGTACAATTTTCTTTTTCTTTACTACCATTGTCATAACTAACATGAAAGCATAAACATAGACTGGTTTTTCTAGTAGTGATTATAGTGTCTTAATGTTTAAAACATTTTTTTGCTTGGTGTTACTGAAGTTACCAAAGAGGCACCTAACTATGCTGCAGAGGCATAATTAGTACAACGGTAGAGAATAATCCTTTACAGATGGTATAAAGGAATAAGGAAAATTTTACCAAGATCATAATGAGAACGGGAAGTGGTGTAATATAAATCACTCATGTGCACAGATTGGAGTGTGCATCGGGAGGTGTGGGGGATGTGCAAAGTTGAACCCCCTCATCACATACTGGAAGTTGCTATCCTGCAGTCATCAGGTTCTCCTCCTTCTCAGATGTTGAAGCTATGCTTTCAGACCAGGAGAAGAAAATTTCATGGTTCAATATATTCCCACTCAGCTGATGAACTCACTTACAGTTGTGGCTATTAAAAGCTGATGATGTGCATATTGAAATGACTGTTCATATCCGTATCTATTAGGGGAAGTGTTCTGTTCTTCCTGTGACTTTTCTGTCACTCATAATGTAATAAAAATATGAGTATTTTGGTTCTGCTGTAAGAGTTACAGACATGTCCAGTTATCTGCCATTGAGGCTTTCCTAGATATTTATTCACACACACCAATTTGTTCATGCATATCAATTTTAATTTTTTGAATATCAAAGTGTGTGTGCCTGCATATGTATGTGTGTGAGACAGACATACTAATTGGGCACTTATTATGAGCCAAGTACTTTTCTAAGTGGTTTATATATATATTAATCCTGACAATGGCCCTATGTTCTATTATTATTCTTCCCATTTTACAGGTAGGAGCCAAGGTTACCAAAGCCCAAGGAGGTTGAATAACTTTTTTAAACTAGAAAATGATGGAAATGGCATAGAAACTCAATAAACATGGATTGCAAAGTGCATACACTTATTCAAAAATGTTTATTAGGGGCGCCTGGGTGGCTCAGTCAGTTGAGTGTCTGACTTCTGATCAGGTCATGATCTCATGGTTCAAGATTTTGAGCCCCGTGTCAGGCTCTGTGCTGACAGCTTGGAGCCTGAGCCTGCTTTGGATTCTGTGTTTCCCTTTCTCTCTGCCCCTTCCCCACTTGTGCTCTGTCTCTCTCTGTCTCTCAGAAATAAATAAAAATGTAAAAAAAAAAAAAAAAGTAAAATAAATAAATAAATAAATAAATAAATAAATAAATAAACAAACATTAAAAAAAATTTTTTTTAATGCTTATTTAAAATGTAGGTACAGGAGTTCCTGGGTGGCTCAGTTGATTAAGCATTGGAGTCTTTATTTTGGCTCAGGTCAAGATATCACAGTTGATGAGATCGAGCCTCGCATTGGGCTCTGGAGCCTGCTTGGGATTTTCTCTCTCTCTCCCTCTCTCTCTCTGCCCCTCCCCTACTTGTGCTCTCTCCCTCTCTCTCAAAATAAACAATAAATAAATTTTAAAAAATGTAGATACATTTATGCAGTGAAAGATTGGTACTCATAATTTGTATATTACCTATGTAGTTCATATTGACATTACTTACAAAAAGCATTTTTTAAATGTTTATTTACTTTCGAGAGAGAGAGAGAGAGAGAGA
>NW_024412407.1:9605528-9628865 GCF_014898765.1 Herpailurus yagouaroundi
TGCTACATCTTCTAAATACTAAAGACAAGTAAAAGGATGTGAAATTGAGGCCCTCGGACTTCAGTTTCTAGATAAATTTTTTAAATGATGGAGATGAGCTCTCTGGGTTGTGGTTTGCTTGTGTTGCTCTTAGAGAGCCGAGGCTTCTGTGAAGCATGTTTGCAGCGTTAGTCAAGCAGCCTCCTGTGCAGCTTTCACAAAGGCCATTTTACTCTTGGAGCTCACATCTTTAGGAAGCTGTTCTCCAGTGATTTGCACTTCTACTTTAAGATGATTTTAGGATATTGTAATACAACCAGAGCAATATAAATCCCTAATGCTGCATAGAAATCTGAATTGATTTAATGTGGACAATTTAATCCATTTTTGGGTTTTGAAAGGAACATTGCTGTTACCAAAAATCGGACAGAAAAGTCAGGGCCTTAGCAATCAAAAAACCAAAATGTAGTTCTGAGTCCTTCAAAAATATTTGAAAAAGTATCTGGAAGATATGAATCAACTTGTTAAGAAAAATGCTTTGAAATTATTCTTCTGTAGTGTGTAGTTTCAAAGGTAGCTATCCACATGCACAGCTATGGTGATAATGAGATGAGATTGATGTAGGAAATAGGAAAGCGCTCAGCGTGATGCCTGGCTCATAGTAAGCAGTCACTAAATGCTGGCTGTAGTGTCCTCGTTCCGCAGCCGTAATGCAGAGGTTAAGAGCACAGGACTCTGCTCCTACCACTTACCGGCTAGAGAGCCAAGGCAGTGGCTCTCAACCAGGGCCAATTGTGTCCCCCAGGGGCCATTTGGCAATGTCTACAGACATTTTCAGTCGTTGCCATTGGGGGTGGAGTCCTACCAGAAGCCTGAAATGCTGCTAAGCACACAATACTGGGGACAGCCTCCCACAGCAAAACATGATCTGGTCCAAAATGTGAGTAGTGCTGAGGTTGAGGAACCTTGGCCGAGAACTCCATCTCTGTAAAATAAAGACACTATGAGTGTCTAGTTAGCTAACACAAAGGAGGCACTAGTAAATGCTAGCTCTTGTTCTTCACTCAACAGATATTTGTAGAAGGTTCACTGTCTGACAGGCACTATCCTAGGCGCTAAGTATACAGTGGACATGAAAGTGAAATAGGCCTGGTTCCTACTCTTGGGAACTTGCTGTTTCTGACTGCAGGGTGGCCACAGTGGCGGCCCATGCTCCTTAAGGGGCAGCAGCATCTAACACTGTTGGGGCCACCTCATGCTCTCTATACCTCCCTCCTCTTAAAGTACAAGGTCCTTCTTCATCTCTTTAAAAAAATATCTCTTTTACCTTTAGAAGAATCCACCAAAAGAAGAAAATTATTAGCCCCAGCTTCCCCATCACGCTCACCCAAACCTAAGCATCACAAACCTCTCACCCCGATCCATGTGTGGACACTGCCAGTCTGGCCAAACATACTTCAAGAGTGGGGATGTGTCTTTCATGCCAGTGGCTCTCCAGTTAGAGAGTCTCCTTCACTCCAGGACTACCTCTCTTTCTTCCCCGCTGCTTGTGAGTGTTCTAGTCTTTCTTCATCAGTGCTGGGGTCCTGGAGTTTCTTCACTCTCCTTCTGCTGCCAGGAGCAGCTAGCTCAAGTTCTTGCTTTTGCTCCTATAGCCTACTGTGGGTCAGAGAAGGAGACTCTGCATTTTCTTTACAGGTGCTGCTTAGGGAGCAGACATTCTTAGGGTCCTAAGTGGGAAGTTTGAATGTGGTTTCACGGGGAGGCCAGGCTGTAAAGGGTGGTCAGTGTCAACACTTTTAAGCTTGGGTACCCAAGGCCTTGCATGCTGATCATTCTCGGTTCCTCAGCCAGTTCTGACCAGGACAGGAGTCTCACTCCACTAGTGCCGGGCACAGCTGATTGGAATTCTCTGTGCTAACAACTGGTGCCTGGTTTTCCCAAGAAAAGCCTTGTGCTGTCACATGCCTGCTGAGTCATACTTGATTCCTTATGCCCCACTCTCCTGGCCCACTTCATATGACTGGGCTTCTGCTTGGTTTCATCTTAGCTTTGCAGTTCTCTGAGTAACACAGTGTCTCTGAAAAGGCTGATCACAGAACCATGATCTGTTCCTAACCACCTGTCTAGACTGCTTCCATTTTCCACCTCCCTCCCTCCCACACACCTTATGCTACAGCAATGTAAAATACTACTCGATCCACGAATGGACCGTGCTTCTGCACGTCTCCACGCCTCATGCATACTGCTTCATCTGCCTTCATCTCCCAAGGTGAGCCAAGCCTGAGTTCACGTTCATGTCTTTGACTATCAGATATGAACTGTTGGCTCTCTTCTTCAGTATCTAGTCTACACCTTCTTTAGTTATCCCTTCCCTCTATCTTATCTTGGCTTCCAGATTTCTCCCTTGTCCATCGAGGTGCCAGGAATTTCTGGGTTCAGCCTGCTGGATCCATGATACTGGAATCTAGTGGGTTCAAATCAGCCACAACATACTGTAGTAGGTTGCATCTTCTGAGGACCTAACCGTCATGTATAATTATTGCTTCTGTGTAAAAAAGCAGGCCACAGTCCTAAAAACTGATTGACCAATGATGTTTTGGAAATAGTCACATTTATGAATCATAAATTGACCATACAAAAATGTGTATGTGTGTGTGTTTGTATGTGTGTGTATGTATAACATGCTCACACACGCATACACACACGTATTTATATACTGTATTTATATCTTTTGCATTTAGACACATATTTTATGAAACAGGAGGGAAGAATGAATAAAAATGCTAAAAATAAGAAATCAGAAGGAAAACAAAATTAGAGTATATTTTTAGCAAATGAATATGAAATTGTACAGATAAGAGAGAGGAGGTATGTAAATGAGGAAATATGTGATTGGATCACTGGATGGTGGTATTAAAATAGGAAATATACTATTGATATTGGGCCTAATTTCCTAAATTAGAAATGGAAATATATCTTTCACGTATCTGTGTGTAATCCAGATCTGTCTAAATGCGGTATGAGGTAGGAAGACTCACTGTATCTTCCAAATTCTAGTAAGAAAACAGTCTTGTGGAAGTGGAGTATGAACCAAGAGGAAGAAATATCTGACCTGGAATAGCATTCACGTAGGAAATTCAGCTGTGAAAGCAAACGGCTGTCTTAAGCTACATTCAGGTGTTCTAGTTTCAATAGAATTTTAAACCCTAACCATTTTTTCCTAGCCTGGACTAATGAGATAGTGGACCTGTTAATTAGTATGGGCCGTGCCTCCCAGGACCGCTCCATAAACCTTTGTGCAGGATAAAGCGTGTTTGTGTGTGAGATGATCAGGTATCGCCTAGAGTGACACAGTGAGCCCCGGGTTGTAAACCCTGCTTCAGTGGAGAATTAGGAGGGGAGGAGAGCGGCCCCTCCTTACACTGCCGAGCTAGGTTTGTTTTACCTTCCCAACTTTGAAAAGGAAAATTAATTCAACTCTGCTCCACACATATTTATTGTACTTCTGTCTTAGGTTCTAATTGCTGGTAGTTATTGGGATAGGAGAAAGTGTGATATACACATCTCGCTTGCCCTCAAGGAGATTAAAATTGATCTTTCTGAGGATGTAAGACTGGTATAGAAAGCAATTAGACAAGAAGCAGAGAAAGATATAAGGCAGCACAAAAATGCCACACTGAAAAATCATGAAAGTGCATAGTAAACCATCAGAGCTATGGGCTGTCATGAAAGGAAAAGAATTGTTGCAATATAATTCCCAGATTATTTTAATGCCTAGTTCTCTTCTGTCTTAAAGAGGATAAAACATAGAGAAGAAATGATCTATAGACTACTGTGTAGACTTCTTTCCTGAAATTTTTCCCAATCTAATCTTACACGGCAAAAGAAAAAAAAAATAACAAGAACATTAATTCAGTAAGTGTTCTGAACATTCTTTGTAGGTCAACACACAGCTTTCCCCAAAACTGATGTGGAGATGAAAGAAGACAAGTGCTTTCCTTTGGCTCTGGGAGGTATTTCTGGCCATTCAATTAAAAGTTATTTTCTCTGACATTCTAGAAATGTCTAACATTTCTAAGAAAGTACTCAACCCACACTGTCAGCATCCAAGGGGAAAGTTTTGAATTCGCTATTTTTCCTTTTTCTAGGAACATGCTCATCTCTGAATGCTACAAAGGACTAAGTTCTTTTCGTAAATCTAGGATCCCCACGCAGACTTGCTGGTTCATATTCCAAGGGGAAAGGAGAGAGTCTTTGGTCTAAATACAGAACAATATAAAACAGTATTGTAATTTTTTTTTGTATCATTTCAGTTTAGTTCATTGGGATTATCCTTTACTCCACCTTATAAATCATAATGTTAAGCTAGGTGGCGATGCAAAAGAATATTGGAAAGCAAAAGAAATCTGTAACCTTTACTTAGTGACTTGAACAGACAACAGTACCTTGTCATTAAAAGGCATAGAAGTAGGTGGAGAGTCATCAATGGACAAGACAATTGGCCACGCTTATTGATTGTTTTCTGCATGGGCTGTGCCTACAAGGAGAATGACAAAATCAATCCCTGCCCTTGGAAAGCATCATAGAATGAGAGAAGATAGGATATGCCCCGAATGTACATATCAGCAGTAGTGATGAAGGCAAGTTAACAGGCAGAATTTACCTCCTTCCTTTTCTGCTTGCACAGCATCTAGACTTTCTCTTGCTAAGCCTTTATCACATTGTATTTTCTCCCTTTCTAAACATAAACATAACTAACTAAAGCTATAAAGTGAATATGGGAAATTAAATCTGTTATTTGTTGCTTACAGGGGTTAGGAAACTATGGTCCTGTGGGCCCAGTTTGAGGCCTAGTTTGTACGGCACCTTGAGCTAAGAATGGTTTTTAACATTTTTAAATGATTGTAAAAAAATAATAAAAATAAATTTAAAAGAATATTCAAAAGAGATGTATGTGGCTTGCAAAGCCTAAAATAATTTGCTATCTGACCTTATGAAGAAAATTTTGCTGATCCTTGTTTTAAAGAATCCCACTCAATTCTGAATGAGTCATAGGAAACTTGGGGAGATATATTACTTAGGAATAGGCTAAACTCCTGTAAAAAAGACACCCAAAATGCCTTTCTCAAACAAGAACATCTCAAAGTGCTCAAAGCAAAGACATCTATATCTCTCTCAGGTAACAATCAGAGGTTCCAGGGATATTGGGTGGCTCTGCCACATGAGGTTATTAGTTTATCCCCTCATTGCCCTTGTCCTCATTGAAGAGCTTGGCTTACTACCTCAATATCCCTATTCCAGACTGAGGGTAAGGAGAATGGAGGGCAATGAGTTTCCTTTCTAATAATAAAATCTGGATTGTAGCATAGGTCACTTTTACTTATATCCTGCTGACAAGAACTTTTCACCTGGCCACTTTAGTTGCAAAGAGAACTAGGGAATGTGGTTTCTAGCTGGATAGACATGTACCCAGATATATGGGTGTTTTATTACTAAAAAGGAGAGAATTACTGCCATTGGAGGACAACTAGCATCTCTGCGACAGTAAGGTAGATGGTTCCTAGTTTGGATTGTTCTTGATCTTCATTTTTGAATGCTCAGCACATAGCAAGTGCTCAGTTATATATTTGTTGAATTAATTAAAGTGAATAGGAAACTGAAGGCAATCCTTAGCCCTGGAATGGGCACTTAGGGAGAAATCCAAGCTTGAAATGGGAGAGACACTAGCTTGGAGGGATTAGATTTAAGGCTCCTAAAAATGGATACATTGAGAGTGGCAATTTTATAACTTCTGGTAAGGTGAAATCCAGAGATTAGTTTAGTCAGTAAGTGAATCTCCTGTACTTTATCCAGGGATAGTATCAGCATTTAGTGAATGTATTGTATAGAAATTTATAGGGGTGGGAAAAACTCCAAGAGGGAGTAAGATGGGGAGGGTATGAGGATGAGTAGGAGTTGGGGGTGGTATCTAGTCTGGTAAATGGGACAAGTCCAGTAGCCCCCACAATTCAAAGTCAGGCAGGCATCATTTGATGGATCTAGCATTCTGACACACTTTAGCAGATTCATCCATTCCAGAGGCACAGCAGAGAGAATTGGCAAGTTCCTGGCAAAACACCAGAACTTGAGATTGGTGTGCAGGGCAGAGCTGAGAGTTCTAGGTTGGGAAAGTGAAGCAGAAGTTCAGCCTTGTAGTTGGGGCCAATGTAGTGGGGCTAGGAAATGATTAATTTTAGAGGCTGTACAACTTTTCAGAGCTCTTTGTTTTTTTAATCCCTGAGAAAAATAACTTAATTCTTGATCCCCACTTCTGATTTTCTGGCATCATTATAACTGGCCCAGAAACTGAGGGGAGGCAGATACGGGGCCTGGGGAGACAAGGGCAGGAGTTGACATGGGGCTAGTGTCTGAAACTGTGGATTGAGAAACTGAGTATTCTGTGCTCTGTGTCCTTTTGTACCTTATAATGCTGTGTTCTTTGTTGCAGTGAAAATGATAATAGTAAAAAAAAAAAAATGTAGCACAATTTTGATAGGGTGATTAATCATGGTAACTGATATTTTGGTGTCTTGTTATTCTAAAATAATTTGATTATTATAATTAAAGAAGGATAAAGCAGAACAAACTCCCAAAATTGATGTCTCAGGTCAAATTGGCCTATTAGGTGGAAGATGAAATTGTGCATTTCAGCATTTCAGCTCTGCATAATTGATGGGGCACTACATCCTATCTCTTTGGCTATTCAGCAAAGATTCTGTTAGAATCTGCTTGTGCAATCTGAGGTTGTAGAATGTATAACCATAACATTTTATATAAATGTGTAAAACTGTATGTTATAGATCCCTATTCCTTATTCTTGCCGATTAATAGGTGTCAGTCAACTATTAAAGATATATAGTAGAGATCTCACCTTGATCCTGTTAGTTTTCTTTTCTTTCTTCTTTTTTCTTTTTAAGTTTCTTTCTTTTTAAGTTTATTTATTTTGAGAGAGACAGAGACAGCGTGAGTGGGGGAGGGGCAGAGAGAAAAGGGAGAGAGAGACTCCCAAGCAGGCTCCACCCTGCCAGCACAGAGCCCAATATGGGGCTCGAGCTCACGAAACCACAGGTCATGACCAAACCAAAAGTTGGGTGCTTAACTGACTGAGCCACCCAGGCGCCCCTTCTTTCTTTTTACACTAATAATTTGACTAAAGCCAAGCCAGAACATCAGCACACATGTGGATAAAAAGATAGCCAGATTTTTTGAAGGGACATATATATTGTTTTTCTCTCTTATCCTTCTCAGGGACTGAATGAATCTGATCAGACTTCAAAGAAATTAAAGGAATAACTTGTGATTCAGTTTTCACTTAAAAAATTAGCATATGTACATTTTTCTTTTGCACTTATAGTTACTCTCTTAATACATATGAATACTTTATGAAGAGTAATTATATTTGCACTTAAGATATATATATATAGATATATATATATATATATATTTGCACTTACACACACACACATACACACTCTATATAGGATACTCTATATAGGATAATTTACAAGAGGGAAAAATGATGTAGTTCATGAATTTATACAGTTTAATGCTAAGATGAGTAAGTTGTTAATTTAAGCAATACTTCATACACTGATAACGTGTCAGTATATGAAGATGCATTTGAAACCTTGATGTACTGCTAAGAGTAAGCCCAGTGAAAAAAGCCCAGTGAAAACTCAAGTTTTTTTCTTTTTTTAAAAAGACATTCATACATTTTATTTATTCAAGGTTTTAATTGCTCTAGCCAAAGCAAAAGCATAAAAGCATAAAAGCAAAAGCATAAAAGTTTCATAAAGTATGATAGTCCATGAGTCTAATTTTACTTACGTATTTAAGACATTGGCTTTGATATTAGCGGACAAATTGTGCACATTCAGTTTGGGTTCAATTTGATAATACATTTCATTCAGATTGGTTTAAATAAAGATCTAGCAAATTACTGATTCTTAAGTCTGCTCCATATATTCAAATGATGTTATTGAGACTGCTATCTACAGATAATGAGGCAGTCTTAACACAGGAATACAGCCAGTCTATTAAGGTTGTAGATGACATTGTCATCTACATTGCCCTCACTGTCGTTGTCATCATCCCTGTTATTTACTTAACATTTCTACCCATTTAATCTTAGTCTTGAGCAGTATTCCAGTTGGGAGTAGAGATCATAAAGAGGGATATTGTTTTGCTCATTTATCCTCTTAATTTTTCTGGTAACAAAGCAGTTGGTAATTTCACTGGTGAGGTTCTAAGGAACTGCTTCACGCAAGCCAAAAGCATTAATCTGATTACATACTCAAGTGCTGATTTTAATTTTAATCTACAACAAAGATTATAACAGTGAACTAAACAAGAATACCCGTGTAGTTAATTACTACTGCTGTCTCTGAAGGAAAATGTACCTGGGAAGCCGAATTATTATCAGAAAGTTGCTTGTTAACCTAGACCCAAAACAAAATGGAATACTCTAAATAACTTGTATTATATGTGTTATGTATAAAATTTTAATACTGTAATTTTAAGCTCAAAATTATAGACATTTTATTGTTTGTCACCCTCCTACATCCTGATGAAATTTTGTTGCACTTCATTAATGAAAATTCCCACAGATGAGTCATAAATGATTTGCTTAAAGTAAACCATTTAGTTGCTAACTCCAGGAGTAGAACCTGCTATTTGTTTTTGTTTCTTTGGATGGTGCTGAAGCTTATGTTTTAAATCTGATTGTATTCACATTTGTATGTTTTTATGTGGTTGGATATTCACAGCATTAAGCTAACAAATAATTTTGTAAATAATACATGAGGATATATATGCTTATTGTGCATTGAATCAAATTATAATTAGCTGTTGATTTGAAAGAAACTTTTGAGATGGATTTGGGATTTAGCTCACTAAATTTTATTCTCAAGTAAAATGTAGAAGAGGAGGACGTTGGCTTTCCAAGAGTATGCACTATACTAACCTAGTAATGTAAAGGGCATATAGATCTCTGAAGGGTGAGGATGGGCATCATTAGATGGGGGTTTGCCCCATTAAAAACTTGTGGGTACTCACAACATTTTGCCCAATAGTTTTTTAAGGAGAATTGTTTCAAAATTGTCTTTTAAAAAAGGTTTCGGTGTGGCGCGTGGGTGACTCAGTTGGTTAAGTGTCCGACTCTTGATTTCAGCCCAGGCCATGATCTCATGGTTCATGAGATTGACCCCCATGTCAGTGCATTTGGGATTCCCTTTCTCCCTACCTCTCTGCCCCTCCAACTCTCTCTCTCAAAGTAAATAAATAAACATTTGTTTAAAAAAAACTTTTGGTTTTGATTAAAAGTACAGTTTCTATCTCAGTAGTTTAGATTCTCTAAAGATTATATATAGTTTTGTAGATTGGTGTAGCCTAAATGAATCTGAAGATCAAGAAAAAAACGTATTTATCTTCAGAATATATTTTTATAAAAGTTAACTTAATATGATAGTTTATTTACTCTCCAGAGTGTGCATCACCATCATGTTAGTAGGACACTATTGTGTAATAATAAGAAGCGTGTTGGCTTGGGTTGAGATCCCAGCTCTGCCACTTGAATTTGGTGGGTTTGTTCATTTATCCTATCCTAATTGCTTTTGATAGTTCTGTTAGAGGAGGTGAGGAGAGGAGGTGACCCCCAATTGACCCTTGAGCTGGCCCTGGGCAATTGGAGGCTCCTTACCTCATCCCCTTCCTTGAAATGTACCCTCTGCCCTCCGCCCTCCATTCCCACAATGGCAGTCATTTTCAGGGATGCGGCCATGAGAGAGCAGTGTGTTGTTGAGACCATCTGGATTGGTATAAACTGAGTGAATCCAGTTAAGGCTTCTATATAAATTTATGATTTTTGCACGCAGATGTAGAGATCTGTGCATCTTGCGGCTGCCCAGGGCAAGCCTCTAAGTTCCCTTGCTTTATTAAAACTGCCCCCTCCCAATCTGGAATGGCCTGCCTCTTTGTTCTGTCTCTCCTTGCCCTTTATGTTCAGAGCTTGCTTCAGATATCACCGGGGAAGCGTCTGAGGTTCGAACCAACAAGTTTCTAATATAGTGAATTCACAGAAAATGAGCTCCGATTTTGAGCCATGTATGGTGATGATGGCGAGTTACTTGGCTTTTCTGTGCCTCCCTTTCCTCATCTGTAATTTCTATTACTTTGGAGCAATAATCCCATTTATTCAATGTTGCTATGAGGCTTACATGAGATTATTCATGTTTAAGGACTTTGCAAACTGCATATATAGTGTTAATCAAATATTAATGGCTTTTAAAGTTGTAACCATTACTTTGCCTTGCAAGTTTGCAGTATAAAGGCATGAATATATTGAAGGGAGAGTAAGAGCGATGGATAGGAACTATACTAATAGTTCTGACTTCGTATATTTCTAACCTGAATTCAGAAGATAACAGCCTTTCATAGAGACTGAAGAAAAAAGTAATTTGGTGAGTTTTGGCACATTCTAAGTCAACCATCTTATGCTGGAGATTAGACTGTTTTTATAATTGAATTTGTACTTTGTATTTGTATTAGTCTGGTTATGTGGGGGGAAATCAATTTAGGTTCTATACACTGCAGATGGGATAGAGACCTGTCAGTGGCAGAGACTCGTGCGATTCATGATGGCAATTGTAGTAATGCAGTTTAAGTGCAAAAGAAGAAAATAATTCTTGCCGGTTTGTTATTGGTAGATGGACAAATCCCTTCTCTTTACTTTTGCTAACACACTAAAAATACTGAAAGAAGCTCCAGTCTGACTCTCTTTTTCAGTAAGTACCCATGTTTGCCATCACATACATTGTTCCATTAATCTACAGTCTGTTTTTTTAAATGTTTATTTTTTTCTTTTGAGAGAGAGAGAGAGAGCAGGGGAGGGGCAGAGAGAGAAAGAGAGAAAATCCTCAGCAGGTTCCATGCTCAGCATGGAGCCTGACTTGGGGCTCCATCCTATGACCCTACGATCATGACCTGAGCTGAAATCAAGAGTTGGACTCTCAACCTGCTGAGCCACCCAGGTGCGCCTACAGTCTTATTTTTGAAATAAACCAGTTTCTCTCTCTCTCCTGTATCCCCCTAACTGTGATGTATATGGGGAATCCATAGCACATGGTGGAAATCCCTAGAAATGGTTACTACATCCACACAGGAATGCATCACTCCATTCTGGTAGTCCCATGACAAAAAAAATGAATATTTTGATGTAATTGCTTCAGAACAACTTCATTACTTATTAATAACTGCTTTAAAATGCCATGAATTGTTTCTTATAGTGGGATTTTTTGGGCTCTGTACACAATAAAAATGGAAAACATTGAAACAGAGTTTTGTTTTAAACCCAAGCAGTTCTCCAATTAAAAAGATTTACTCTAGCATGGGTGTGTTGATAAGTTTTTCTGTGGGGCTTTGTACTAGTGTTTAAAGGCCACTTTTATCAGCCTGTTTTTTGTTTTTGTTTTTGTTTTTTTTTCCTGAAGAGGCAATTCAAATGATCTCTGTCAGCCCTTCATTGAAAAGAAATTCAATTTACATTGATTTTTGTTCGTAAATGAATGATCACTCATTGTTTTGCAGAAATAGAGAGTGGTAGGCAGGATTTTATCTTAAGAATAATTTGATTGCCAAAAACATTTATACCAATTTCGAAATGTGGAAACTGATCATTTATGGCAGAGTTGGGGATGCTTAGTATGAAAGTAAGCTCAGAAATCACCACAAAGGTATCACGGCTGTTGGTAGTTTTGTCTGATTGCACAGTCTCACTGCTTGGAAGAGTAATAATGATAAGTATCATAATCCTAATGGCCAACACATGGTGTTTACTACATGCCAGGCATAGCTAATAATCTGCATAGCTGGCATTGAAATCTTATTCTTCTGGGCTCCAAGTTCATTCTGATAGCCACCACACTTCATTTTTCTATGTTTGGTTCCTTAGCAGGAGGCCTTGTTGAGAAGTTGCTTCACACATACCTATATTGAGTTATTAATTCTAAAATTAACTCTTACATGATGGTTTCTTTGACTTGATTTTCCGGTGAAGACTCGAACTGGGTCTATACTAATAACTGTGGGAACTCAGAAGTCTCTCTGAACATTGTATAATCCTTGAGATGAAAATGGAAGGTAGGAATGTTAATTTTACAAATTGAGAAACAGAAATGCAAATGAGGAATGTGACCTTTCTTAAAATCACTACTAAGCTAGTCACTTAAAGAACTAAAAATGTTATCTTATATCATTACTTTTTTTCTGGATTATTTTCTATGTTGGTGCTCTCTTATTTGCATGTATATTTGTGAATGGCAGTTAAGCGTGGATAAAGCATGCCATGTTCAGGAGGCAGTATGATTTAGTGGAAAGAACACTGGACCGGAAATTTTCATCCCCATAATGCCTCTGGCATTATCACCTCTGTGGGTGAATCACAGGATTGTTCCTTGGCTTGTTTTACTCATTGAAAAAGGACGTAGTAATGGTTGTTCCTGTCTAGTTTCCAGAGCTTTGTGAGAACAAAATGGAATATGGGTTCAAAGGGTAAAATATATCATTATACATTTTTGAAGGATAAATGTTGTATAGTAGCAGCTGTGCAACATTATATATGTGTATGCAACAGATTTAGTTTTGAAAAATTTTTATTCTGAGAGAGTGACTGAGGGAGGGGCAGAGAGAGAGAGACAGAGACAGAGACAGAGAGACAGAAAGACAGAGACAGAATCCCAAACAGACTGTGCCATCAACACAGAGCTGGATGAGGGGCTCATAAACAATGAGATCACGAATCCTAAATCAAGAGTAAGATGCTTAACCTACTGAGCTACTCAGGCACCCCCAGATTTAGTTTTTCTGTGTTCCATCCTTCATACCCTCATTCTTGTGTTTCCTATGATTTACTCAGGCACACCTATTATTTTAGATACTATATTCTGATGACTTCTAAATCTATATTGCCAACCTTGACCTCTCTCATGAGATCAAGTTCTATAGTGCCCACCTCCTATTGGACACTTCCACATATGTGTCCCAACCATTTCTAAAAGTGAAATCCCATCATTCTGCTACTGCATTTCCTTTCATCTAGTCTCTCAAGCTAGAAACTTTAGATTCAATTAACTTCAGTTTTCTCTCTTTCTTTTGCCTTTTGCATGTGTTTTATCACTGACCCAGTTCTTCTGTTTTCTAAAACTCTCTTGAATTCTTCCTCTTCTATTTATTCTGATGCTTTTCAGAGAGTTCAGACTCCCATCAAGTCCTTCCTGGACTCAAGCATGATGAATATGTGAAAACATGTTCTTAAGGGCAACAATAGATTTAAGTAATATTAGGATGAGGTCAGGGTTGATGAGAGATGGTGTTCTGTCAACAGCTAAAAATTATGATGCAATCATGATTTATATACTTCCTTTAAGTTCTCTCTGTCACAATCCAGAAACTTAAAAATATTCACCTGTGTCTTGGGCCCCTGGGTTGGCGTTGCCAGGTCAGTAGACCAGCCTGAGGCCATAGTAAGTCAGGTCAGGTTCTCTCCCTCCCACTGCCTTCCATGTTGCCCCTCTGCATAACACGGGTGGGAATTTCATGCAAGCCCATTTTAACATCTCTCTGTAATGAACTTGGTTAATCTAGATGGAAAAAAAAACAAAACCCAATATTATTTCTCCTGTCACTATAGCATGAGCTGAATGGAGCTTCTGCTGGCCATGTTTGTGCTGGAGGGGCCCTCCTTCCTGGAAGTCATTCTGCCCTCACAGAGGGAGCAAGATGGAAGATAATGAACTGGGAGGATAAGTTGCACAGGATGGTTTGGTTTGGGAAAGGAAGTGTAGGGATGTCAATATGTGATGTTTAAAATATGTGAAATCTAACAAAAAAGTCAATGATCATCTGAGTTGTGAGAGTTTCTTAAGAGTTCTCCCTGCGTTCAACTTTTTTCTTTCTTCAAATAACTTTCTATGTGGCCACCAGAGAAAAATTTCCAAAGTATAGATTGATCAATTAAAAAAAATGTTTCTTTCATCTATAGATTCCTTCACCATGTTTTCAACCATGGTGTCTTACATTTTTATTAATGATACTCAAATGTAATCCATTCTTTTAGATCCTTCTATTCCTCTTAAGGTCAATCTTTACATATCATTTCATCTGAAAACAAAATAAAGAAAACTCTCACAAATAAGACAACCTGTCAACTCTCCCCACAAATCTGACTCCAAAAGCAGGAGAGGATAATATAGAGATTAGTGAAGGTTTTCTATGCATACCAAATGACAAAACTTCCTAAAAACCCTCATTAAGAATCTCTTTTTTAAAAGTTTCACCTTGTAAGGCAGCTGTGGTGCATTTCTAAATTCTTTTCTCTCACTGGATGAGCTCAAGCTCTCCACACCACATCTTTGGATCTCTCTCTCTCTGGGTTTCATCTTCCTTTCTGTATTCAGTGTAGTCCTTTCTCTGCTTCTCTCATTTGCATCCCCATCTATCATCCTACTAGGCAAGACAAAGGCTGCTGCTGAAGCTCTACCTGGTTGAAAGAGGGGGAAGCATAATAAATATTTATAATTTGATTTTAATTTGCTTTTATCTATCAAATTAAGATGAAGTGATGAAGTTTGGGAATGATTTACTTGTGACTAGAGTGGATAAAAAGTTAACACTAGATGAATTATTCTCATGGAATTTCATTTTGTATGCCTCCTTGAGGAAGTGGAAAGTTTTGGAGCTAGGAGGAATTGTATGGAATCCCCTCCACAGCCAATCTTATCCCTGATTGAGCTTGAGGGGAAACTATTATGTTGACCATGGCAGAAATTGCAGATTATTGTTCTACTTTTGAATTGTGAATATTCGATGGGACTGAGGAAGTTTCTTTTTTGAAGCAAGAAATTTATTTTTCCTAAAACTTTGAGCAAAAATCCCTTTTACACCTTCCTGCTGGTTCCCAAGCTCTTCCTATGACTGGAATGCTTTTCTTTCTCTTTTCTACCTGGTGATCTCCAGATCAAGTGTCATCTGTTTTATGAGATTTTTCCCTCCGCATGATGTTGGCTACTTTTACATCTGTGATCCGTCCACGCTTGGTACCTACCTGTATGACAGCATTTCTTTCATTGTACTGGGATTATTTGTCTCGTCCACTACTTTGTGGGTATCTTGAAGGCTTCTCCATGTCTGTCCATTCCCAGTGATGGGCACAGATCATGTGGGTACATTTTTATTCCATAAATTTGTGGGGCAAGGAAGGTATGGAATTTTAGATTAATCCTATAAACTCTTTCACTGAAGTTGTGGTTCTCAACAAGATTTCTGCTACACTGCTGCTGAGGAGATGCTTGGAAATGTGTGGGAAAGCTTTGGGTTGTCACAGTGATTGGGGGTTGGGTGCCATTGGCATTCAATGGGCCAGAACCAGGGGTGTTAAATATTCTGCAAAGCATGGGACAGTTTTGCACAAGGATGGGTTTTTCTTTCTAAATGCCAGTAGTTTTTCCATTGAGATCTACTTGCTTAGTAGTTACCTAGACTACCTACTCTAAAGTAAGTAAGTCTAGTTACTTAGTCTACCTAGTCTAAAGCATAGAAACAAGGAGGATGATTTGAGAACAACATAAACTGTATTTCTGGCTCCCATCAACCCTTTGCACACACTATGAATAGGAGAGCCTTATGCTTAGTTAGCAGATGGCTTGAATAATGGTTTTTTCCTACCCACTAAATCCATTTCTATCTGTATTGCCCCCATAGCCTCTAGGTCCCACTCCCTGGGTCTTGGAGTGCAGGACTAAACCAGGTAGAAGTGTAGGGTAAAAGTTTCTGCTCTGCCACGCATACTTTCCTTGGGTAGGCTTTCTCTAAGTCTGGAGAAGAGGACATTGGAATTAAGTTCTATGTATTTCTTTCAACAGCATGGTAAGACAATTTGATCTTAATGTTTCATCCATTGCGCAGAAGGCTGAGAGTGACTAATTTCAATGATCTTTTAAAAAATCTATTTATAGCACGCCTTCTGGCTAAGGATATCAATGTGGAAGGTGGCACATAGATTTAAATCCAGTTTTCTGTCATGAGGCGTCAGAAAAGCTAAATGGCTCTAACATGGTCTTTTAGGTTCTAGTCTATGAAGTACATCTTTTTGCTCACTGTTGACACTGATGTGGCTGTGGTATACAGAATATAGGGTATGTGTAAGGAGAAAACTTGGGAGTACACTTCTTCAAGCAGAATCCTTTGATTCTTTGCCCCAGAGGTGACATTTTTGAAAAAGAATTCCTGAGGGGCGCCTGGGTGGCTCAGTCGGTTAAGCATCAGACTTTGGCTCAGGTCACGATCTCACGGTCCGTGAGTTCGAGCCCCGCGTCGGGCTTTGGGCTAATGGCTCAGAGCCTGGAGCCTGCTTCTGATTCTGTGTCTCCCTCTCTCTCTGCCCCTCCCCCCGTTCATGCTCTGTCTCTCTCTGTCTCAAAAATAAATTTAAAAAAAAGTTTAAAAAAAATTAAAAAAAAAAAAGAAAAAGAAAAAGAATTCCTGAAACACGAGTCCAGTAATTGGTTTACTGTCCTGTGTTATATGTAGCAAAAAGTTTTTTTAAAAAATATTTATTTATTTATTTATTTAGACAGAGATAGAGAGTGAGTTGGGGAGGGACAGAGAAAGAGGGAGACAGAGAATCCCAAGCAGGCTCTGCGCTGTCAGCACAGAGCCTTGGGGCTTGAACTCATGAGCCATGGGATCGTGACATGAGCTAAAACCAAGAGTAGGATGCCTGACCGACTGAGCCACCCAGGTGTCCCTGTAGCAAAAAATCTTGTTGAAGGAGTCTGAAACTTGTTATTCATCAATTATTACTTGATAATGTTTTTTGAAAGATGTTTCATGGAAAGGATACTTTATAAAACCAAATTCTAATCTATTTAATGTATGTTTCTTTTTTTAGATACTCCCAGAAGTATAAAAGCATCCACTGCTACAGCTGAACAGTTTTTTCAGAAGCTGAGAAATAAACATGAATTTACTGTTTTAGTGACTCTGAAACAGACCCACTTGAATTCTGGAGTTATTCTCTCCATTCACCACTTGGATCACAGGTAAGTGTGGCTGCTGGGTTTTTTGTGTTTTCATTATATATGGTTAAATGAAGACATTCAAAAGAAGTAAACAAAATCAAGATATCCAATATACAAGATTGGAATAAAACAGCTAGAATAATTTTGCTACATTATGCAAAATCACAAACACAAGTAATTGAAATCAGCCTAGATGCAAAAGAAGCTAGCTGGTGCTTTTGATGTTGCTAAAAGCACAGAGAAATCACTGTT
Organism: Herpailurus yagouaroundi; assembly: GCF_014898765.1. Lineage (NCBI taxonomy): Eukaryota > Metazoa > Chordata > Mammalia > Carnivora > Felidae > Herpailurus > Herpailurus yagouaroundi. The sequence continues at coordinate 9,622,874 of NW_024412407.1, forward strand.
CCTGAGACACGCTTATTAATGACTAAATTCCTCATGAGATATCTTCCTCAGTGTTAAGGCTGAACATACTTCTTTGTAATTTGTGAATAGTTAGCCACAAAAATACTATATTTAGTTTCTTTAGGAAGTTGCCTAGGTTTGAGTTTAATAAGTCATAATTTTCATCACTGACAGATAACTTCTTTCTTGATGCGTCTCTTAGACTGCAGCAGTCACAGCTGTATTCTTGCATGTGTTTTGAATCAAAATTCTGTCTAGTATCTCCCAGTCTCTCACATGTGTGGAAGCATGATTAGGGGAGAGCTGGTGGGAGTAACGGGGAGGAGGGGGTGGGAGGAAGGAGAAACTCATTCATGACGCTTGGCATATGCATAGATTGTTACTGAATAACACCAAACAGCTCTAAATGATCCCTTGAGTGAAAGAATTACCACAGTTCTGACAATGTAAGTTCCTTTGTGTTCCCATTTTGAATACTTACTCCATGACTTACTACCTATGGACCCTGAGCAAGTCACATGGCCTTTCTGTGCTGCAATTTCCTCACCTGTGGGGAGAGTAATAGTACCTATTTCATGGGTGGTTGTGAAGATTAATAAGTGTTTGAAATATATACATGGTTTTTATGATCTTGTTAAGGTGTGGGGAGAAACCTCTTTTTTTGGTTTCTCTTACCAGGGATGAGGTAGCCTGGGACTTTGAAAATCTTTATGAAATACTAAAGGGCAAACAGAAGCACATATACATGGTGAACAAGATACAGCAAGTTGACATAGAGAGCAAGGTTCCTGATCACACTCTACCTGGATTATTCTCAAGGCATCAAGGCCCCTCATTATTCCATCTATAGCCCGAGAGGGTTGGCATAACCCCTTACTTGGGTTTCTTTCCTCCCAGGTCCTGGCCTGTGTTTGACAGGAGGATGCCATGATAACATTTATCTGGTAATTGGCTTAGGATCTTCAAGGCAGAGCAAAGAAAGGGACAGGTCCCATTTCCAAGGGTTCACTAGGGCTTTTCCCGTTGGTCTGTTTCTGGTCCCAGGGACAGGACTGGTCTTCAAGTGATTGATATCAGACCTCCTTGCTTACATTACAGTACTGTGACTTAGCCCATCTCACTTGGGCTTTAGGCAACATGATTCACATAAAATAAAGGAATGTTGTTCCTTTACAGAGCAGCTTGTCTTATTGCTGATGACTTCTGCTTGCTAAAAGAAATTTCCCCTGTGTTTTGGGCACTAGATTTTTCTCCCCACCCCCCACCCCATTGGTAGAGACATGGAACTCGTCCAGCCTTCTTCCAGATGGCGTATCCTTACATCCATGATGGTCACTGCAGCCTCCCATCTTACCCTTCTTGTCTCAGGGCTAACCAGCGCTGGGTACTCCATCTGCTCCTCTTTAGACTTAATTGACAGCAATTCTTGAGGTCTACTGCCCTCATCTATATGCATCCCAGATGGGCAATGTTTTTGTTGGTCCCTGGAGTTGAATATAATGAATAACTCTACAAACGTTTGACCAGCACAGACTTCTTGTAATCTCTATACTTTCAATCTAATACTTACTAAGATAGTATGGAAAAAAAAGGTTTTTTTAGCATCTTAAACAATAAGTATATGGACCACCGAAATACCCGACCATCATCAGGTAGATTCTTGGTGAAGGACCTGAGGAAGGATAACTTGTCATCAGGCAGATTTTTTTTTCTTACTTTTCCTGTGAAGTAGATTTGCGAAAACATGTAGGAATTTTTATTGAGTTATTTCAATGAAAGATAATATTTGTTTTTTTTTTAATTAATATGGCAATATATTTTCATTGTAGAAAATTTGAAAAGCAGACAATTGTAAAGAAATAGAAAAACTCATACAAATCATTTTACCAAAAGGAGACCAATGTTTAAAATTTGCCATATTTTAACCCAGTTCTTTTGTCTGTACATGTAGATATGCCATATTTTATTTGATCTGCTCCTCACTTTGGATATTTAACTCATTTCCTTTTTTAACTTTAATAATAACACCATGATGAACATATTTATACATAAATTTTTGTGCTCAGCTCTTGTGCTTTCCAGTTATACTTGTTGAATTTAATATTAATTCTGTAATTCCTTGTTTTACTTACTCATTCTTTCTTCATATCATCTACAAATTTGAGATATGGTGTATCAAATATATTTGAGATATGGTGTATCTTTCTAGGATATAAAAGATCATTTAGGTTTGCAAGGCTCTTTTTATTTGTTTATTTATTAAAGTCTTACGTGTGCCAGGCGCTGTGAATTAGCTCGTTTTGTCATCAGGACTGGGCAGTGGTTAAGTGTGCGGGTCTAGAGATGGGCTCTGTGAATTCCAGGCATAGCAATAGCACTGATTGGCCTTGTGACCTTGTGGAAATTACTTAACTCTTCTGTACCTCAGGTTCTTCATCTGTAAATCCATATAAAGTGCTTGAGAACCCTAGAGAAAAAAATTCCACAAAGTGCCATAATCATACAAAGTCACTATCCTCATTCATATTTTACAGTTAAGAAAAACAAACCCAGGGGCGCCTGGGTGGCTCAGTGGGTTAAGCGTCCAGCTTGGTTTCGGCTCAGGTCCTGATCCCACGGTTCCTGGGACAGAGCCCCGTGATGGGCTGTGCACTGGCAGCGTGGAGCCTGCTTCGGATTCTCTCTCTTCTCCTCTCTTTGCCCCTTCCCTACTCGTGCCCACACATGGGATTTCTCTCTCTCAAAGTAAATAAAATTAACTTTTGTTGGAAAAAAAAAGGGGGGGAAACAAACCCAGAGAGCTTACGTTGTTGAAGATTCCCAAGAGTAAGTGAGGGTAGGGTTTAAACTCAGGTAATCTGATTCCAGAGCCAGCCGGCTTAACCTCAGTGCCCTGCCAGCCCTCAGGGTCTAGTGTTAGACTTCCTTCTCTTCTGCCCATTCCCCCCCTTCCCCCCCTCCCATAGCACCACTTAGCTAGTTAGTGACAGAATCAGGACCCAAATCCACTTACTCTGATTCTTGAATGTGGTGTTTTCCTCAGTATACTGTGATATCTCCTAACCTTTTAGCACCCTGACAGATCTTGTGTTATGGTGTGTGTTTTGTTTTTTTTCTGTGGGGTTGCTGAAGTTCTTTCTTTCCTTAGTCTTAATCTGACTCCTATTTTTAGTTTCATCGTATCATGAACACTTACGTATTTATTCTTTGATTTGCTTCACAAAAAATTTAGCGTGGTTTATAGGGCTATCTACAGGACAACAAATAAGAATACAATGAAATATGAAAATCAGGGCAAAGGAAAAATAGAAACCCAGTTGGATGATTAAGATAATGCAATTGTTCTTAGTTCTGAGACCAGAGACGTATTTCTCCTATGCCCTTTTATGCAAGATGTAATGAGTGTCTTTAGAGAAATGAATCCAGAGGGCTTCATATCAGCTGGTGGCATCATGCTGTAAAGCACTGAGGGAAAAGCAAAGCTACAGAGATGCCAGGAACTTGCATCAACGTGTGAAGGTGTTTGAAACAGTACTGTACCCTCAGAGGCCCTTGGTAGTATGCACGAAAGTTCTGTACAGCCAAATTTTCCTGCTCAAAATTCCAATAGTGCCTCTGACGTGAAACTCTAATAAAAGGCCATGTCCTTAAGGCAATATTTCATATAAATTGCTTTTCTCATGAGAATAATACTGAATTCAAGTTAGACTTCTCTCAGAAATACTTGAATTGTAGCTATTCTTTGTTGACACTTCAGTGAGAATTAAGTGTTGAGCAGCAATAGCAATTAAGTTGGAGGAAAGACTGACATTTTATGTAAAAACTGAGGAGCCTGACAAGGACACACCTGAATGGAAGATGCCCGTTTCCTCCTGAAGTAGGAAGTTCTCAAGAGCAGGGCCAAGCTTTTCCTCAGGAAGTAGTGTGGGTTCTATGCTCACATATTGATGAATGGATCCTACTGAAGGTGGAAATTTTAATTATGCTACAAATTTTAAATATTATGATAGTTATAGTAAATTTTACAAATTAAGAAAATTACAAAGAAGGAAGTCAAAATCATCTGTAACTTTACCACCTGGGGATAGTTTCTACTAATATTTTCAGTTATAAATGTCTACTTAGGGGTAGAGATATAATATTTAAAAAACTGATTCATACTGTACATGTTTTACAAGTTACTTTTTAAAATTTAGCAAAATATCTTGACAATTTTCCCATGTCAACAAATATTCACTTGTAGTCTATTTTTTAATGCCCAAGGATTATTCCATCATTGGATACAAATTAAAATAGAGATAATCAAATTCTTACATATGAAAAAATCCAAGCAAAATGTCCAAAATGTGTCTAAGTGTGTTCAGTGTAATTGCCTGAGGTTCTTCCACTTAGAAGAACTAGTTTGCAAAATATGTGTCTGGATAAAGTGAATGAACTTTTGTGCTCCACTGGTTGGTTAGCTAGAAACCAGATCAATGTTGAAAAATGCCTGTCACAGTGAATAGTTGATCCTTTCACTGGCAGTGATTAGGAGCAGGTCCCCCTTTCCATTAGGTCCTTCCTAGTTCATGGAAGAGCTCTTCTGCACCCTGAGGGAAGCTAACTCCCTAGATGCATTTGGGGTTGGTCGGGGGAGGTCACGGTGCTTCATCTAAGCATATGTTCTTGCCTGCCAGATGGAAAGCTCAAGAGCAAGAACTTGAGTTATTTCTCGGAATTAGGCTTTGTGAGTTAGCCCACTGGAGGGTGCCTACTACAGACCAGTTACTAAATAAACATTAATATTACTGTCAGCGATGATGTGAAACGACTTCTTCTTCCCTTACGTTAGTCCCTGACTCCAATCTTATCGCTGTTTGGGCTCATCTAAGTGAGAACCTGGCTCCCTGCCGTACAGCCTGCTCTGATGCCAAATTAAGTAGGAAGAAGTCCCTAAGAAATAGAGACTGTGGGAATGGCAGCTCCGGCACTGGTTGAGATGAAGGAAAGTGGAGTGTCAATGCCGAGCGCGGTGACCAGTCTGCTTATCACCTGTATGTCACCCCCTTCCTTTCCCTCTTCTTGTCCAAATCCTCTGCTCTCATCCCCATAAGCTTTTACTGACCTTTCCAGTTTACATTAATTCTGTTCTGCATTTGCCTCCAATGCAATTTTTAAATTTGTGCCACTCTTTTTTGGGCTTATATCGTTATGTGTTTCATATATATGCATATGTATTAATTGCATATCAGAGGTTAAAAATGTCATTTGCTGCCTTTGATCACAATTGTAACAAATGTTTAGTGAGGATTTTTTAATTTAAGTTGTAATTGTTTTTTTGAATTGGTAATATACCTCCTGGTTTAAAATTTAAAATGCACAGCAGGGTATAGAGAAGAAAAAGTCTACCTCTGTCCCTATCTCCAGACACCTACTTTCTACCCCTGGGGGCAACTACTATTATAATTAAAGACATTTTGAAAATAAGGAAGATGTAAAAAAGAAAATTCAGCTTAGCCAATCAGTGTTGTGCTGGAGTGGGTTCAGACTGGCTTACAGGAGTTGAAGATTTGTGAGCGAGCAGACATTAATTACTGTGAAGCTGGAAGGAGGCCACAATGTGAGTGTTTATGGCGTGGAAATCAGCAAGTGCTACAAAGCAAGGCTTTCTTCCTTTGAATGTATTTTTCTAGGTAAATATTAGTGTTTTCAACAAGTCTTAACTTTTTTCAGATTTCTCTTCTATCTTTCTTATACGAGTGGATAAATGAACCAATATGTTAGAATTATTTCTTTAGAGAACAGAAAGCCAATTGTTAAACATTTACAAGGACCACTACTTTATAGTCCTGACATCTAGAGATAACCACCCTGACACTTTGGGATGCAGCTTTCTGATCCTCTGCCCAGGTGTACTTGTGTGCTTGTATAAAATTATGCGTAGTTTATAACAGTTCCTAATTAGGTCTTTCTTTCTTTCTTTCTTTCTTTCTTTCTTTCTTTCTTTCTTTCT
>NW_024412407.1:9628875-9848638 GCF_014898765.1 Herpailurus yagouaroundi
TTTCTTTCTTTCTTTCTTTCTTTCTTTCTTTCTTTCTTTCTTTCTTTTTCTTTCCTTTTCTTTCCTGTTAAAGGATTGTGCATTATACTTGTAAGCCCCATTTGATGTACCATGCTGTCACTGAGTTACATGCTAAATAAATATTTGATGGATGAGGACATGAGTGAAAGATCAAGAGAAAGATCATCAGGAGTGCAGCAGGAATCATCAATAACATCACAGAGTTTTAATCAGTCTAGGGCAAAGGATCTGGGGAATGTTGGAATTGCTATATTGATGCAGGGTACCTAAAGTATTCTGAAATGTCATTAGCTCTAGTGTGAGAATTTCACTAACTGGCAGTCACTGCCTCGAAACAGCTGTAAGTCAAGTTCTTGGAGAATAGTGACACCTGTAATGAGCTATACAGAAACATCTCAGCCACTGCGTTAAGGCTGGAAACGTAATCACACAACTTTGTTAGTTTGGACATCTGAGACTAATAGACATACTCTGGATTCTGAGGAATCTGAAGTGAGCAAACAGAAAGACAGAAGTAGGAAAGACAGACATCACAACATCTTAGAACTGGGAGAGGGCTTAAGTCAAACCTTGGTACTGAAACACAGCTTCAAACAGAGTGACATAATTAGGAAACTGTGGAGAACCTCAATGGCAGTGTCCTGGTGTTCTGTGAGTAAAGTCTTGGCCTCCTGAGATTTCAATGGGGTTTCAAATAGTGTTTTTCAAGCAGGGGCTAATATTAAAAATTAGGCCGCAAACTTTTTGTGAGTGCAGTGTGAAAAGCTGGTAGGTTCTTCAGCCATTTCTGGGTATATTTAGCGAATATCAGCATTACCTAAAAACAACAGACAATGATGTATGACACTTAATGTCTGAAAGAATTAAGACATTCAGGCAGATCAAAGAATTCTCTCATCATTATGGTTTTCTGGCTATTGCATTTTCAAAGGAAAAAAAATAAAGAATAGAGAAATAATTCCAAGATAACTAATTCACTTAGCTGTTTATGCAGGAGATTTAGAAGAGAGATATGAAAACAGTAAAGGCTCATTGAAAAGCAAAGTGAATTTAAAAGTTAAAATAAATGAGAAAATTTCCCCAAGTTGTGAAAGGACTCTCTTCTTTTCTTCCATGTTTTACAAAGGTGTAGTTTCTTCAGGATAAATAAAATTATTTTGTTATTCCTTGGTATAGATTAAGTACACTCGTCTACATTATGTTCTGTAATTTATAATACTTCTTTATTTAAGATAGTCTTGGGCTTTAGATATATAAATTAGGCTTTTATAACATTGGGTCATTATTAGGAATTTTCTTCATATCCAAACAGTATTTGTGCTTCTAACTGTGAATGCTTTGCAAATAGCATACATAGGAAGAATTTGTGGCAATAGCTTTGCAAATAAATACAAAACTGTCTTGTAGTTTTCATCATCTTCTATATTAATGAACGTAAGGTGAAATAAATGAGATTTTTTTCTACTCTCTTAGTATTAATTATTATACATTCTGGATGAGTAAGAATGTATTTATGTATGAGGCTGATAAAATGTATCTTCATATTTGTGAGTGCTTGTCATGTATTAAGCCATTTCTCTTTCTTGACATTACTAAGTAAAAATTAAACTTGCTGGCAATATTTGCTTGGCTTAATGGTTCTGAACTAAAAGATGACTGTTTATCATGGATAAAATTAACAGACTGGCATAACAGCTACTACACTCTACTTTTTCGTTGCACACTGCTTACTAAATATTGTTAAAGAGAACAAGTTTGTAAGTTAAAATTTCAAACCTCGAGTTCTTCATAATTAACAAAACAACTGTATATTTGATTATCTTAAAGTATATTTCTGTATCATTATTTATCTCTAATACAATTACACCTTTAATATGTATTTTAATACCCTCTTATTATTAGGAAAGTTACAGTGTATATTCGAATGTGGTTAAGCATGCATATGTCATTACCAAGTAGGCATGGTGAGCTGCTCATCAAAGAAAGGGAATTAAAGTTAAGACAGCAAGCAAGGGGATTTCTTGAATTCTTGTATGTACCAAATTTGCACATAGGTGAAGTGATGGAAAGAAGTACACATTTTAATATACAGAGGTTATTTCCTGGAGCACAGTCCTCCCTTTCATGCTGGAATAGTGGGGCCCCATTTTCCTTCCTGTTAGCATGCCAGTGTTTCTGCAGGGCTGAGGAGTAAATCAATCGGCTGTTGCTGCTGCTGTGGCCACCACCGTGGACTAGCCAATCTCTATCCATTCCCATCACACATTTCAGGTACTTCTCTCCTTAGGCAGAGATGCAGAGGACCAGGGGTATTTGTAACCCTCCATCCTATTTGGCCTTGTCTGGTTATCAGGCCCCAAATATCATAGACCAATATAAGAAGACCCTACTGCTTCATCGATCTCATAGCCTCTTTGCATCTACCCTTTAGTCCAGATGTTGGACTACCAGTGACTTGGCTGTTGTGTAGGCAAATGTTATTGAGGATCAAGCCTCCCATGTTTTAGGAAATCGACCTGGTGTTCCTGCTTGAATATTTGCATGCTTCCCATTTCTATGTTGCCATGTTATTTCTTTTTCTGTGGTAGTAAGGGTTAATTGTTCATTAGAAATAATTGGCCCATGTAGCTACTAATGATCAGTTAGCTACTTTTTTTTTTTTAGTTTTTTTTTTCTGACATTAAAAAAATACTTCTAATGATTAAAAGATTTTTCTAAATATTATTTCCTCACTCAGGAATGGACAGTGAAAATTATTTTAGTTCCTTTTTTTCTTTAATCAACACTTGCATCTTCATTATTTCCCTTCATGTTATTTTTGAAGATATTGACATGTCAAGATGTTAGGGCATAGTAACTTTTCCTGATTGCCTTTAAGTCAGGTAGGCTTCTTTTATTAAAGTAAGTTTTTCATGGTTTCATTTTCATATAAGTCTTGAACACATCTAAAATTTATTTTGGTGTAAGCAAAAAATGAAGGTTAACATTTAAAAAGATTTTTTTAATGTTTCTTTATTTTTTTTGAGAGAGAGAGAGAGCACGAGAGACAGAGCACTAGTGGGGGAGGGGAAGAGAGAGGGAGACACAGAATTGGAAGCAAGCTTCAGCCTCTGAGCTATCAGCACAGAGCCTGACACAGGGCTCAAACTCGTGAATGGCAAGATCATGACCTGAGCTGAAGTCAGACACTTATCCAACTAAGCCACCCAGGCATCCCTCTAAACATTTTTTTAAACAGATAACTAATCATTCCAACATCATTTGACATTTTTCCCTCTCTTCATTTGCGACTCTTTATCATAAATGCAATCTCATATTTATATTTAATATCATTTCTAGGTTCTGTCCTCTGTTTCATTAGTCTGTGTGCTATTTTTCTACCAGTTATCCACTCACATAAATCACTTTTTGATTTAACTGAGCTCCATGTAATAAGGATATTAACTCCATAGCACCAGTGTTTTTCATTTGCATTGAAGTCTTAATGGCGATTTTGATGTACTAAATTTTCTTAACTGATACCTAGACAAACCAATAATTTCTATCTCTAAAGGGTGGGATTATGTTAATGAAATAGTGAAGAAAGAATATGTTATTTTCTCTTCCCAGGAAGAAAAGAGAAAGCCAATTCGGAAATTCAAGAAAAAGAAGAAAATTTCAGCTAACTGATGTTAGCTGTGGGCTTGCCTTATAACCTTTATTATGTTGAGATATCTCCCTTCTATGCAAAATTTATTGAGTTTTTATCATGAATAGATATAGAATTTTGTCAAATGCTTTTTCTTTTTCTATTGAGATTATCCTGTGGCTTTTTACATTCTATTAATGTGATGTATCACATTGATTGATTTGCATATGTTGCATCCCACAAATAAATCCCACTGTATTGTGGTGTATGATCCTTTTAACGTGCTGCTAAATTGGTTTGCTGAGAGTCTTTGCATCTATATTCATCAGCGATATTGGCCTGTAGTTTCTCTTCTGGTAGCGTCCTTTTCTGATTTTGGTATCAGGATAATGCTAGCCTTGTAAAATGAGTTTGAGAATGTACCCTCATCTTCGAATTTTTTGAACAGTTTGAGAAGAATTGGTATTCTTTTAAATATTTGGTAAAATTCACCAGTGAAGCTGTCTGGCCCTGGGTTTTTCTTCATTGAAAGATTTTTTATTATTTATTCAATTTTGTTACTAATAATTGGTCTATTCAGATTTTCTAGTTTTTCCTAATTCAGTCTTGGTAGGTTGTATGTTTCTAAGAATTTTTCCATTTCTTCTAGGTTCTCCAGTTCATTGGTATATGTTGTTCACAGTAGCTTTTTCTGATTCTTTGAATTTCTTTTTTTTTTTTTTTTTATTTAAAAATTTTTTTTCAACGTTTATTTATTTTTGGGACAGAGAGAGACAGAGCATGAATGGGAGAGGGGCAGAGAGAGAGGGAGGCACAGAATCGGAAACAGGCTCCAGGCTCTGAGCCATCAGCCCAGAGCCCGACGCGGGGCTCAAACTCACGGACCGCGAGATCGTGACCTGGCTGAAGTCGGACGCTTAACCGACTGCGCCACCCAGGCGCCCCTCTTTGAATTTCTGTAGTGTCTGTTATAATGTCTTCATATATATATTCTCCATATATATACATATATATATATACATATACATATATATATGGGTCCTTTCTGTTTTTTTCTTTGGTTAGTCTAACTAAAGGTTTTTTAAACATTTTGTTTATCTTTTCAAGGAACCAACTCTTAGTTTGGTTAATTTTCTCTATTGTTTCTCTGTTCTCTATTTTATTTATTTTTGATATTCTATTATTTTCTTCCTTCTTTTAACATGGGCTCAGTTCTTCTTTTTCAAGTTCCTTATAGAGTTAGGTTGTTTTATTGGGGGGTGCAGTTGGGGGTGATCTTTCTTGCTTCTTAATGTAGGCATTTACTGCTATGAACTTCCCTCTTAGAACTACTTTTGCTGCATCTCACAAGTTCTGGTATGTTGTGTTTTGTCTCAAAAAACTATTTTATTTTCCCATTAATTTATTCTTTATTGGTTGTTCAGAATAATGTTATTTAATTTCCATATGTTCATGAATTTTCCAGTTTTGCTCTTTTTATTGATTTCTAGTTTATGCCATTGTGTTCAGAGAAGATACCTGGGATGATTTCAATTTTCTTGAATTTGCTTAGACTGTTTTATGGCCTATCAAATGGTCTATCTTGGAAAATGTTTCGTGTGTTCTCTGAGAAGACTGTGTATTCTGCTATTGTTGGATAGAGTATTCTGTAATTGTTTAAATCCATTTGGTCTATAGTGTTCAAATCCACTGTTTCCTTGTTGATTCTCTGTCTGGATGATCTATCCATTGTTGAGAGTAGAGTATTAAAGTCCCTAACTATTCTATTACTGTTTATTTTTCCTTTTAGCTCTGTTAGTTTTTGTTGTAAATATATACGTGCTCCAATGTTGAATGCATAAATGTTTACAATTGTTACATCTTCTTGATGTATTAACACCTTTGTCATTATATAATGATCTTCTTGGTCTATTTTTACTTTTTTAGTTTAAAGTCAATTTTATCTGATATCAGTATAGCCACCCTTGATTTTGTTGGTCACTATTTGCTTGAAATGTCTTTTTCCATCTCTTCACTCTCAGTCTTTGTGTGTTTTTAAGGCTAAAGTCTTTTGTAGGCAGCATATTGTCAGATCTTGTTTTTTTTTTTTTTTTAATCCATCTAGCCATTTTACATCTTTTAATTGGTGAATTCACTTTGTGTTTAAAGTAATTTTTGATAGGTAAAGACTTACTATTACCATTTGGTTCATTGTTTTCTGGTTATTTTGTAGATTCATTGTTTCTTGTTTCTTATCCTCTGGTCTTTTTTTGTGTGTTTTGGTATCTTTTGGTATCAGAATGTTTTAACTTCTTTATTGTGTTCTTTTGTGTAATTACTACAGGGTTTTTCTTTGTTATCATGAGGCTGACATAAAATAAATTTATAATACCCTATTTTAAACTGACAACTTCAATAGAATTCATAAACTTTACACTCTTCCTCCTCCCCCTCATCTTTTAGATGGTTGCTGCTATGGTTTACATGTTTTTATATTGTGTAACTAATAGCAGATTACTGCAGTTATGGTTATTTTTACTAGGTTCATTTTCTTATGCCTTAAAACTAAAGATGTAAGTGAACTATACCATTAGTACCATCCTGCAGAATCTATGACTATATATTTACCACTACTGGTGAGATTGGCACTACCTTTTTAATGTTTTTATGATGTTAATTCTTGTTCTCTTACTCTCACTTCTTACTTCTCCCCAGATATGGGTGGTTTTCAGCCATTATTACTTTAAAAATAATTTCTGGAGTCCCTGAGTAGCTCAGCCAGTTGAGCATCCGACTCTTTATTTCAGCTCAGATCATGACCCCAGGGTCATGGGATCAAGCCCCGCATTGGGCTTTCTCTTCTTTTGGAATTCCCATAATCTGCATATTGTTTCTTTTTTATTGTGTCCTATAATTTCCATAGGCTTCCTTTTTTTCATGTTTCACAACCTTAATAGAATGCTCTAAATATTCTGTATAAAATTGAAAACAGCATATTCCATAGGCTTTCTTTATTCTTTTTCTCTTCCTTCCTTCCTTCCTTCCTTCCTTCCTTCCTTCCTTCCTTCCTTTTTTTTTTTTTTTTTCTTCTACTGACTGGTTAATTCCCAGTGTCCTATCTTCTAGCTGATTCTTCTTTTGCATGATTGAGTCTGCTTTGAAACTCTTTATTATATTTTTCAGTTCAGTTATTGTATTTTTAAACTCTAGTTGTTTTTTTCTTTTTTGATGGTTGATTTTTCCTTGTCAAACTTTTAGTTTGTTCATGCATTGTTTTTCTAACTTTTTTTAGTTATCTGTGTTTTCTTGTACTCCCTCAAATTCCTTAAAACAAGTATTCTGAATTCTTTGACAGTTCATAGATCTCACTTTCTTCAGAGTCTGTTATTGGAACATTATTAGTTTCTTTTGGCAGTATATTTACCTGATTTTTTTGTGATGTTTGATTCCTTTGTTAGTATCTGTGCATATGAGTAATCAGGCCCCTCTTCCAGACTTCACAGGTTTGCTTTGACAGAGACAGTTCTTTACCAATCCACTCAGTTTTGGTTCCTGGATGTGTCTTCCTGGATGTGTCTTTGGGTATGTGGGGTCTGCTATTACAGCCCATTTTGTGGGGGAGCTGATAGAGTTCTAAGGATGGGGTTGGGGATGAACCTCTGACTAGAGAACAGTCCGATAGGACTACTGGCTTTGTACCCTATCAAAGTGAGGCTGTAGGATGGGCTCTGGTTGCATGAATTCTCTGGTCAGGCTTTCTACATGGTTGGGACTGGCTACTATATTCAGTCGTAGATGGGGTTATGAATTAGCTTCTGTACCCTGGCAGGGCAGCAGGGTGGGACCCAGGGTCTATATAGCTCATTGTTGGGGACCCAAATCAAACCGGAGTGTGCACTGAATTCCCTAGTAAAGTGAGGCCATCAGTTTTGCTCTGCAGATGCAGGAAACCATGGGCTGTGCACTTTCCCAGTACTTACTACACATGGGGCTATTGGATGGGCTATGCAGTTTCTCATGTACTCTGGTTAGGTTCCCTGGTTGAACAGGGTGAAAGCTTTACTCAGTGATGAGCAGGATAGCTATGAATTAGATTCCCTCACTGGGTCAGTGGAAGAAGCAACTCTTAAGCTGGTAAAGCTCTTTGTTATTTTAACTGAGGCTGATCTGCACTCCAAGTTCCTTGACTAAACAGTGGCACTGGCTTTGCTCTGTAAGCTTTTGTCTCTACCTGCCCTCTTCTCAGCTTGAGTGCTGCTGGGCTTCACAATTTCCAGGAGTTGTTGCCAAACTTTCTGGTCAGCTGGGGCTGACAGACTCCATAGCAGATGGGGCTGTGATTCAGCTTTTTTTTTTTTTTGGGGGGGGGGGGGGGGGGGGCCAAGGGTCCACTCCAAACTACTCTCAATTTCCCAAATAGGCTTTCTGGTTGGGAGGGTTTGGGAGCTATTCTCAGTCTTGACTGTGAATTAATCCCCCTGCCTAAGCATAGCATGGGAATGCTTCCTGCTCATGATAGCATTGCTTGCCCACCTCTCGGCTCAAGTGCCACTGGGCTCCACTGCTTCTAGGAGTTGTAGTCAGCCCTTCTGGTTAGATGGGTCTGGAAGATATTCTCCACAGTGAGAGTGGGGCTGTAATTCAGCTTCTTGCCTAGGGACGGGCAAACTGGACTCTATGGCTGGCAAAACTCCTTATTTGAGGACCTGAATAAGGTCAGGGAGATCTGTACCCCACCTGGTTTCCTGGTCAGAATGAACCCTCAACTAGGTTTTGCAGATGAGCAAAGTTGTTGGTCAGGATTACTACTTGGGCACTGAAGATATGACTTCAGTCTGCTAAGACCTGTGTACAGGTTGCTTCAAGCCCCTGCCTCATCTCCATCAGAGTGCGAGTCCTGCTGGAGTCCCATAGATACCCCTGTAATCTCTGTGATGTGAGATCAGGGTAGGGGTTCCCACAAAGTGATTTGAATGGTGGAAGGGTGCTGGTTTTACCCTGAATTCTCTTTTCCCATTGGAGAAACTGGAAGCTCGTGGGAGACCTGCATGTTGCTGTGCTGGTCTGAGGGAGGAACAGTACAGTCAATGTGTACCTTCTTCTGTCACCCTTCTAATACAGTCTGTCTTGGTCTCTGAGGTGTAGCCTCATCCTGTGTTCCAGGATTCTCTCAGTGGTGTCTTGTTCTTGAATAGCTGTTAGGGGTTTTTTTGTTGTTGTTGTTGTTGTTGTTGTTGTTTTTGGTTTTGTTTTGTTTTGTTTTTATGAGGGTGAATGAAGTCAGGAACAACTTATGTAGCTGCCTTCATCCAATGACTGCAGATTTATAGGACTTTTCTAACCGTTCAGGTTCTGTTCTCATTCAGAAGTTTTTGCTATGTTTAAAACTTTATTCTTTGATATAAACTTTAGAATTAATTTTGTAGGTTCCGTGAAAAAAATCCCATTGGTATTTGTATTGAAATTATATCACATTTATAGGTTAATATACATTGAGTTAACATTTTTATTGTGGTTAGTTCTTTTACCCAGGGATATGGCTTACTTCTTCATTTTTTTCATATCTTCTTTTGTCTATTTTATAATTATCTCCATAAAAGGCGTACTTCTATTTTGTTAGATTTATTCCTAGGAACCTTATAGGTTGTACTGCTAAGTCTGATGGGATTTTTATTTTACTATTATGTTTTTTTAATTTTTAAAAGACTTCTAAATTACAGTATTACCAGGAAAATGGATTCTGTTTGTATCAAAAGTAACATCTTTCATAGTATTTATATTTCTTTTTCTTTTGTCTCTGGGAAAGTTGGATTCTTGGAATATAAGTCAGAGTATAACAAGAAAATTTTCAAGGTGCCATCAAAGTTCATTTAATTCTCTTTTCTTAATCTGCCATACATTGATATGCAATGACATTTCAGTGATCTTTTCCAAGATGAATGTTGAGGGATTGTTGTAATATATTTTAATTCTTTAGCATTGAAACTCTTCTCCTTTTTGTCTTCTGATGTCAGTGTAAAGCTTCCTAAATGCTCTTTAGGCCTTTGATCAATAACTTTGAATTATTTTACAAAGAGCTCACTTAAAAAACTATAATGATCCTTTTGCAGTTTATTATCAAGTGACAGGAAATAGAATTCAGCTTACTTGTAACTTGCTTTGTTTGTCCTTTAGTGATGGTGAAGCATGCACCTTTTCAAAATGTCCATGCTAATTATTATTTTGATATCCTATTGACAGTGGAATTTATGTTATCTTTATTACTTAAGAAATCTTATTTTCCTTGCTGTTGTATACACTTGAATTCCATTGATCTTGGAGAGGACTTTATTTTTGTGGTCGAAACCATGTATTGATGTATTTCATAATAGCTGGATAAAAGTCATTCATATTTTGCCTTTTCTCTTCGGTGATTTTATCCACTGAGCATTTTGAAAAAGGATGATTGACATGCTGTCATCTTTCCTTTGTACTTTAACCTTTGGTTATTTAAAAACTCTAGGTATTATAAAAATTATGTTTGATTATTATTGAAGATACTGAATGTGCCATCGACTACATGAATTACTGAATACATTAGCTTTAATTTTGCCAGTAAAAATGCCCTAAACAGCACCAAAAGGGAAGTACAATTTGTTTTTTGGGTGAACTACACAGAAAAAATTTACTTTGCAAATGACTTAAACTTTAGAAATATTGAGGATTATATTTAAATACTTTCTGCTTATATGACATCTGGGAAATTGCTATCATTTCTAAAATGTACAGTTCTTTGAATATTAGTGGATTTGTAAATTTTTAATATTTTTAGTACTAAGTTGTTGGTGTATCTGATCTGATAAATGATTGTAAATATCCTTTCCTATTTTCATATGGGAATCTTGCCCTTTTTTTTTTTGCTTATTTGTAAGAATTTTTTTTTATATGTAAAGGATGTCAACTTACTGTCAATCATATATACAAGAGTTTTCCCAGGTTAATATTTGCTTTTAATTAAAGATCTTTTTGAAATAATTTCAAAGCTACAAGAAAAATTACAACAGTACAAAGAACTCCCATATCTCCTCTTACCAGATTCCTAATTGGTAATATTTTAGTTCATTTGCTCCATCACCCTCTATGTTTTATTCCAGTGTGCCTTTTTTTTTAAGTTTATTTATTTATTTTGAGAGAGAGAAAGCCAGCATAGGGAGAGGCAGAGAGAGAGAGAGAGAGAGAGAGAGAGAGAGAATCCCAAGCAGGCTTTGCACTGACAGTGCAGACAACACAGGGCTTGATCTCACGACCATGAGATCATGACCTGAGCTGAAATTAAGAGTCAGATGCTTAACTGACTGAATCACCCAGGCACCCCTCCAGTGTGCCTTTTACTGACAATATTCTCTATCACTTTTAATATTTTGGTGCATGTTTTCTCAAAACAAGGACACTCTGCTATATAGTCAACATATAACCTTCCGATCCAGAAATGAACAGTGACACCACAATATCATCTAATCTTCATACTCCGTTCAAATTCCACCAACCATCTAAACAATCTCATTTTCCTTCTTGATCCAGGATTCTGTCCAAGAGCTCATGTTACATTTGGTTGTCCTATCTCATAATCTCCTTCAGTATGGAATAATTCTGGTCTTTTCCCTGTCTTTTACATCCTTTATGGTCTTAGAAGTATAGGCATTACATTTTTTAGGATCATCTTCAACCTGGGTCAATCTGATGTTTCTTCATCACTCAGGCTATACATTCTTGCTGGGAACACTGCAGAAATGATGCTGACTCTTCTCAGTACACCACATCTGAAGGTAAACTGTCAATCTGTTTCATTGCTGGTGATGTTAACCTTGATCACCTGGTTAAATTGGTGGTCTGCCAGCTCTTCAATATTTTTCCCCTGTGATTTTGATTAGTATTTTATGGGGGAGATACTCCAATTTTATTCCAATGTGCTGTTCTTTATCAGACCTTTACTCTCTGTCCTTAACATCTATTGACTGTGCCCACCTGAATGATAAAGTATTGCTTCTTAGTCATATGAATAAAAAGACAAAACTGAAAATTGAAACTCATACTAACTTTTAAACTCATTTTCTAGTATTATAAAAAACTAATATATATCATGTAAAAATACATTCCTAAAAAATAGGGCAAAGTTTTTTGTATTTCATTTAAAGTGCATATCAGCATTCATGATGTAAGTTACCTTTAAATTAACTAGTGTATTTTTCTTTAATGAAAACTATTCATTTATACTGAATGGAATTCAGAGAAAATAACATCTTACTTCCATAACAGTGATTTGCCTAACTTTTCTACCTTTCTCTTGATAGCTTTATAGATCATATTGCATTTATTGAACTAAAACATCACAGACTTTCATAAAAACAAGATCAGAGTGTATATAAGATATGTTACAGGCAGATTTTGCTGATGAGCTCTTACATCTTGCCTTCTATGACTATCCCATTTATAATGGTTTTTCAAACATTTTATTTCATCTGATTATTGGCTTTTCATTTTTGACATTTCAAACAGGTTAAAATTGCATGTTTTCTTCATTTAAAAATAAATATAACTGTTTTCATCAGCAGTAACTGAAATAAATATATGACAAAATGTTTCCAACCTCTAACTTGTCAGAATTCAAGATCTATTAAAGGATGTTTGTTAAATTGCATTAAGAAAAATTATGCTAATTTTTAAGTTCACCATTTCTAAATAGATTCAATAATGCAGAACATATGAACTAATAAATATGAACACAGTAGAAAAATGTCTGTGATGTAAAATAACGTTTTGGCAGAATATAGGAGTCTAGACATGAATGAGGAAGGCCTACGTTTATAGCAAATTATCATCCTGGGAGTGTTGACTCAGGAAAATAATAAAAATGATGACATAGGAGGCTTTTTGAGAGCCTTTGTTTCTTTTTCCCAGTGTCCTCTGTGTCTGGTACTGTGCCTGACATACGGAGGGTTAAAAGATATTTGTGGAATGACAGAACGAGAAGTGCAGAGCATCTGCTAATGTCACGTTTTGTATTAGTTGGCTGATTTCGGTTTTTTATTTAAAAAATTTTTTTAAACGTTTATTTTTGAGAGACACAGAGAGAGCACAAGCAGGGGAGGGGCAGAGAGAGAGAGGAAGACACAGAATCTGAGGCAGTCTCCAGGCTCTGAGCTGTCAGCACAGAGCCTGATGTGGGGCTCAAACCCACGAACCACGAGATCATGACCTGAATTGAAGTCAGACGCTTAACCAAATGAGCCACTCAGGCGCCCCTTTAAAAAAATTTTTTTAATGTTTATTTATTTTTGAGAGAGAGAGACAGAGCATGAGCAGAGGATGGGCAGAGAGAGGGAGACACAGAATCTGAAGCAGGCTCCAGGTTCTGAGCTGTCAGCACAGAGCCTGACGCAGGGCTGGAACTCACCAACTGTAAAATCATGACCTGGGCGGACATCGGAAGCTCAACCGACTGAGCCACCCAGGTGCCCCCGCCTTTTTTTTAATGAAAAAAAAATTTTTTTTTAATGTTTACTTATTTTTGAGAGAGAGAGAGTGCGAGCAGGGGAGGGGCAGAGAGAGGAGACACAGAATCCAAAGCAGGCTCCAGGCTCTGAGCTGTCAGCACAGAGCCAGACACAGGGCTCATACCCATGAATCGTGAGATCACGACCTGAGCCGAAGTTGGATGCTCAACCGACTGAGCCACCCAAGCGCCCACCTAGTTGGCTGATTTCTTAGGTGCCTTGGAATTTTTCTCTTCATTGTAAACATTAGCACTTTATTACCTTCCTACACTGTGTCAGGTAGTCCTCTAAACACCTTGCATGGATTAATCTCATTAAATGTTTATCAGTGTCTTGGAGCTTTTTCCTACCCCATTATTATCCCTATTTTACAGATAAGGAAATGGGGCCCTGAATGGTTATGTCTAGTGTCCAAGGTCACAATAAGGAGCAGAATCGACATTTGAACTAGGCTGCCTGGCACAAGAGCCCATTCTCCTGGCCACTTGACAATTCTCTGCTTGTTTTAGAGCAGTTCCATGGTCTTTCTACTTCCCTCAGAATCCAAGAACTCTATTGGCAGGGTTTGCATTCTTGCTTTATATTGGTTTTGGAGACAATACTCATAGATTTTTTTCCTCTGTTGGGCCTTTTCTGCTATACTAAAAATGTTTATTCAGGAGTTTTCTTCCTTACAATTGACTTTTTTATTTCAACAGTACCACCATGGCCCATTGAAGTTGATACAGTATACATAATGCCAGGCAGTGTCACTGGGAAAACATTTTGCCTTTTAATTTTTCTAATTGCCTCTCCATAAAAAGTTTGTGCTAACACTGAAAAATAAGATTTCTGCCTTTTTGGCATTTCCATATTAGTCAGAATTTGGGGCCAGGTCGCTTCTATTTTCTCTAGGTTGGGGTGTGCTGTACTCATTTCAGTTGGGAATTCGAGGTAATAGGCTCACTAGGAGCAAAATGTCACCCCAGTGGGTGACCCATGAATCCTATTACCTTCTTCCTTGGCTCTTATTTATTCTGAACAATAGAGGAGACATGATGACCCATGAAGCATGTCAGAAAACAGATGCTGCAGCATTGACAGCTTACTCTCCCCTGTGACTAATTCCTTTCTTTCAAATACAGCTTGCCTAGAACTTCTAGCTGTCTTACATGCATCAATGCTTTTCCTTTATTGTCCGCCTATAGTTGCAGAATGTGTTACATATAAAGCTGCCGAAAATTCCCACACAGGCTAACCTCCTTTGGCCTAAGAATTCCTATTGATTTTTAGGACCTTAGGAAAGCAAGTTGTTAACTTAAGAGGAAGGTTTGGAACCAGGATAAAATACTGCATGAAATCATAGGGCATTGAGGGGTTTGGGGAGTCCCTTTGTCACCCCAGATGGATGTATTCCTAAAAGCATCATGAGTCATTTTTTAGGTGAAGGTGAAGATGAAAAGTTACCAACATGGGAATATAATTTTCTTCCAAAAATATTGTTTGTTGGTCTTTGCCATAATGCAATTGTTTGCACGCCTCAATATTCTTGTTAAGCCACAGTGTCTCGAAATTGAGGGAAAACATTCATATATTCTCCTGGGAACACACACACACACACACACACACACACACACACACACACAATTTCAATGAATCTAAAACCACAATGATATTTCATTTATGACACTGGATTTTAAGAGATCACCAGGTTGTTTCCTTCAAGCAGAGGTGGCTTAAACCATTTTAACAGGTAAAACTAGCCAGAAAGTGTGAGTTTTATTTTTTTCACAGAAGAGCTTGATTTGAATAACCAAATGAGAAATTAAAAAGTGACAGATTAACCATATTTTAATGTAAAATTAAATGCATAGTATGTGATGTACTATCATAATTATCATTAATTAAATGATTAATTAATTTCATGATTCCACAATGAGCATGTTATTTCCGTATAAACTGTGCTCTACCTATGCCTATTTTTCGGTCCTTTCATACCAGATTGAAGGTGTTATGAAAATTGGATGTATAAAATATAATTTCTTTTTTTTTTTTAATCTTTATTTATTTTTGAGAGAGACACAGAGTATGAGCAGGGGAGGAGCAGAGAGGGAGACACAGAATCCGAAGCAGGCTCCAGGCCTTGAGCTGTCAGCACAGAGCCCGACACGAGGCTCGAACTCACGAACAGTGAGATCATGACCTGAGCCGAAGTCGGACACTCAACCGACTGAGCCACCCAGGCACCCCTAAAATATAATTTCTATATTTTTTGAACTTTGTTTGACCGATAACATCTATCACAGATGGTTTCCCAGATTCAGTGATAATTCATTTCACTTTCTCTCTGTAGAGAACTGGAGTAACTCAGTGGAGAATAATAGTCATGCTTTATATGCCTTTTATTTTTACATTGAAGTAGAGTTGACACACAATTTACATTAGTTTCAGGTGTACAACATAGTGTTCCACAGGGCTCTATGTTATGCTATACTCACCACAAGTCTAGCTACCATCCAGAACCGTATAATGCTATTACAGTACTACTAACTGTGTTCACCATGCTGCACCTTTCATTCCTGTGTCTTATTCGTTCTATAACTGGAAACCTGTACCTCCTATTCCCTTTCCTCCATTTTGCCTATCCCCCTACCATTTTCCCCCTGGCCACTGTCAGTTTGTTCTCTGTATGGATCTGTTTCAGTTTTTTTGTTCATTCATTTGTGTTTTTTTAGATTGCATATATAAATGAAATTATATGGTATTTATTTTTGTCTGATCTATTTCATTTAGCATAATACCATCTATTGTCTCAAATGGCAAGATCTCATTTTTTGTGGCTGTGTGATATTCCATTGTGTGTGTGTGTGTGTGTGTGTGTGTGTGTGTGTGTGTGTGTATACCACCTCTTCTTTATTCATTCATCTATCGATGGACACTGGAGCTACTTCCATAATTTGCCTATTGTAAATAGTGCTGCAATAAACATTAGTGAAAATTAATGTTTTCATTTTCTTTGGGTAAATACCCACTAGTGCAATTTTTAGATCATATGTAATTTTATTTTTAATTTTTTGAGGAAACTCCATACTGTTTTCCACAGCAGCTACACCAATTTACATTCCTACGAACAGGGCAAGAAAGTTCCTTTTTTCTCCACATCCTCACCAATACCTGTTGTTTCCTGTGTTGTTGATTTTAGCCATTCTGACAGGTGTGAGGTGACATCTTATTGTGTTTTTTTATTTCAATATCCCTGATAGTATATGATGTTGAACATCTTTTCATGTGTCTGTTGGCCATTTGTATGTCTTTTTTGGAAAAATGTCTATTTATGTCTTCTGATTATTTTTTAATTGGATTATTCATTTTGGGGGTGTTTAGTTTTATAAACTATATATTTTGGATAATAACCCTTTATCTGATATATAATTTGCAAATATATTCTCCTATTCCATAGGCTGCTGTTTAGTTTTGTTGGTTGTCTCCTTCACTCTGCAGAAGCTTTTTATTCTGATATAGTCCCAATAGTTTATTTTTGCTTTTATTTCTCTTGCCTCAGGGGACATTTTTAGAAAGGAGTTGCTATGGCCCATGTGAAAGAAGTTACTACCTGTGTTGTCTTCTAGGATTTTTATGGTTTCAGGTCTCACATCCATTTTGAATTTGTAGTGTAAGAAAGCGATCCAATTTCATTCTTTTGCTGTCCAATTTTCCCAACACAATTTGTTGAGCAGACCTTTATATATTTTCCCATTGGATATTCTTTCCTGCTTTGTTGAAGATTAATTGACCATATAATTGTAGCTTCATTTCTGGGTTTTCTACTCTGCTCCTTTGATCTATGTGTCTGTTTTTGGGTCAGTACCATAATGTTTTGATCACTACAGCTTTGTAATATAACTTGAAGTCTGCTATTGTGATGCCTTTAGCTTTGTTTTTCTTTTTTAAGATTGCTTTGGCTATCTGAGATCTTTTGTGGTTCCATACACATTTTAGGATTGTATGTTGTAGCTCTGTGAAAAATGCTGGTGTTTTGAAAGAGTTTGCATTGGATGCAATTGAATTTGCATTGAATTGTGTAGATTTCTCTGGGTAGTGTAGACATGAAATGTCTTAAGATTTCTTTGTGTCATCTTCAATTTCTTTTGTCTGTGTTTTATAGTTTTTAGAGTTCAAGTCTTTCATTTCTTTGATTAAGTTTATTTCTATGTATCTTACTCTTTTGGGTGCAATTGTAATGCGATTGATTCCTTAATTTTTCTTTCTGGTGCTTCATTGTTCTACGTAAAAAATGTGATACATTTCTGTATGTTGATTTTGTATCCTGTGGCTTTAGTGAATTCGTTCATCAGTTGCAGCAGTGTTTTGGTGGAGTGTTTCCAGTTTTCTATGTATAGTATCATGTCATTTGCATGTAGTGAAAGTTACTTCTTTCTTGACTTGGATGCCTTTTATTTCTTTTTGTGTTCTGAATGCTGTGGCTAATACTGCCAGTATTATGTAAATAAAAGTGGCATGATCAAGTGGGATTTATTCCTGGGATGCAAGGGTGGTTCAGTATTCACAAATCTATCAACACAATACACCACATTAATAAAAGAAAGGATAAGAACCATACGGTCATTTCAACAGATGCAAAAAAGCATTTGACAAAGTACAACATCCATTCATGATAAAAACCCTCAACAAAGTAGGTTTAGAGAGAACATACCCCAACATAATACAGGCCATATATTAAAAACCTGCAGCTAATATCCTAAATGGGAAAAAGCTGAAAGCTTTTCCTCTACAGTCAGGAACAAGACAGGGCATATAGTTTTTCATATTTTTTCCTTATAATTGTTTGTATTTCTCCTTCCTTATTTGTGATCTTATTTATTTAGATCCTTTTTCTTCTCTTTTTGATAAGTCTGGCTAGAGGCTTATCAATTTTATTAATTTTTGCAAAGAACCAGCTCCTGGTTTCTATGATATGTTCTACTGTTTGGTGTTTTGTTTGTTTATTTGTTTTTTAGTTTCTGTATCTTTTATTTCTGCTTAATATTTAATACTTCCTCCCTTTTGCTAACTTTAGGTTTCGTTTGCTGTTCAAAAAATATTTGTTGAATGAATAAATGAGTGAGTGAATGAATAAATATAACAAATCTCTTTGAAATATGTGTAATATTTGAACGAGAAATTTCATTTATAGTTATTTATTCCAAAAAGTTAATTGTGCAAGTGCACAAAGAAATATGTATTGAAATATTTTTGAAGTATAGTTGACATGTATTGGAACATTTTTTATTAAGAATGAAAAACTGGAAATAGTAATAGGAAATTGGATGTTAAATAAATTATGGCACAGTTATACTATAAAAAACCATGCAATAAAAAGGATGTGGCTTTTCTTGATTGACATGGAAAGATGTTCAGAGTGTATGGTTAAGTGAAAAGGACTGCCAATCATATATGGAAAATTGTTAATATGAATCATCTCTTTCCAACAGAACCATTAGTGATCTTAATTTTCTTCTTAATGCTTTTGTATATTTTCTGAATTTTTGTCTAATTATAACCCATTATTTTATATCAAAAACATTACATGTATGTAACACCACATTGTGAAATTTTTGCAAGTAACCATATTCTGTTTGGTCTTCCTGTAGTGGAAGAATACCGAGCTTGGAGTCCATGAATGGATTTCTTGGAATCTGTGAATCCCTTGTAGAATTTGCAAGCCAAGTTTGTACACATTTTCATGTATGCATTTTCTGGTCATCAGAGAAGTCCATATTCCGCAGAAAGTCTTCCTCAACCTTAGGACAGTGTGTTCTTGTATTCATTCTTGATAAAATAGGGAAGGCTCATTTCCTTTGAGTCTTCTATTTCCTTGAACCCTTTCTTTCCAGTCTTGCTCTAATTTCTACCTGCATGGTCTCAGTCACAACTAAGAGAGCTGAGATAATGATAACCTAGCATCAAGTAGGTACTGCCTTTTATCCGGTGGCTTCTTTCAAACTGTGTGACTCTCATGGATACCCTTGTGCTGTGGAATACCCACTTATTATTAGTGCTTTATTGTATCTGTTCTTTCCCCAACTTTGTATAAGACCTTCCTCAAATTGGTATTTTAATAATACACCCAATGCCACTAAAGAGGACTTAGTGAAGGAGGACGCTCCCTTCCAGGATCATGGCTAAAAGTGTTTCTTAGAATTTCTTTGTGTCTTGCTGGCCTCATCATCAATAATAATTAATTACCTTAATTTCTTAACTGGCTGATTTTTCCTTTTATTTTCTAATAAACTCAGTTGTATAGAGTAGTAAGATGGAGAGGTTTTTATTCAAGCCATCATGTTGGATGCCAGCACTTCAGTCATGAATTAATTCCATTTTCTACTGATACTTCCCCTTGCTGATATAATTTTGGCTTCTGGCATATTATTCAGGAAGAAGCTTTGTTTTCCTCACTGATATGGCTACATTCTCATCCTTACAGCAAGACTTATATAGTAATATTGTTACTAGTTTTGAAATGGCTAAGTTTAACTTTCACTTAATAATATGTTTATTATTGAGGATCTCTAAGTTTTAGTGCTATTTGGCCTTGGTCACTGCTATATACTCTGTGCCCCTAGTAAATATTTGCTATATTATTTGCATTCATAAATTGTAGTTTGAAAATCCTCCTCCCTTTATGATTTACTGTAAGGAGGGTCTTTGTTTTATAAAAATGAAATGACAGGCCTCAGCAAATCACGAATATTGGTCTTTGGATTTAGTCAAACAAACTGGATGAGTATCATATTTGAGACTCGAAGCATTGTTAATTGGGTAGATTCTCACTGAAATACTTCCTGTCTGAGATTCATGCTTAAGTTCAAATCTACCCTGAAAATTTGGTGATATTTAAATACATCTCCATAGGAAATATAAATCATAATCATGACATGTATGGAGTGCTCACTGTCAAGAACTGTGCAGAGTAAACCCTTAACATCCCTTACTTTGTTGAATTCGGAAAACAACCATATAAGGTTAAAGTTCTTTTTCTCTCTAATTGATAGGAGAGGAAACTGACACTTAGAGAGGATTTTTCACTTGCCCATCATCATAGTAAAGAGTAGAAACAGGAGTAAGTCTCAGGCCTCTTAAACTACCACATCATACTGCCTTGCTCTGATGGCAACATGTTATTAAAAACAAGCTAACTAACAAAAATAGAATCAATATGGTTCTAATAAAGGATGCCAAAAAATATACTTTCTCCCCCACTTTCCCATCTCCCTCAACATCTGAGGAATTAATGAAAGTGCAAGGTGTAACAGTCAATTTTGTATAACAAATGGACAAGCTGCTGAACTCAGTAATTTTGGCCCGACCACTGCACTCCACCTCTCATATTTTGTTGGTTATACTAGAGCCCTTATGACCAGTGCTGCCAACCAGTTTCTATGAGTGGGTTAATCTTCTGTTTTTGCCTGTAACTTCTGTCTTCCGGTTTTGGATTCCTTCCCCTGAGAAAGATGTGTTCAAATTGCTTGTTATTCACAGAATTGGCTTTCAGAAGCTGGGCTTTATAAATGATCACTAATTGGGATTATGTATTCACAAATGATAAAATAGTTACCATTTACTGAGTGATTACTGTGTGTCAGATACCCTGCTTTCTATGGATTATCACAATGAGTCCTCATTTTACAGATGAGGAAACTGAGGCAGCAAGAAGTTGGGTCCTAGGCAGTAGTGAGAAGCTGAGCTGGGTTTTCCATTCCAGAGCCTGTACATATAACTCCTTTGTAATTGTGCCTTCCATGAGCTACACTAATGATATTTTTGGCACTAGAAGTGCGTGTAGCTTTCCACCAGGTAACTTATTAACAAATGGCCTCTAGCTGAATATATAGGCGGTCTTATATTTATGATGGCTTGCCCTACAATATTTTTATTTTATAGTGGTGAGAAAGTGCTATACATTCAGTAGAAACTTGTTTTTTAATTTTTAATTTTGATCTTTTCTCAGGCTCGTGGGATGTGATACGATAGTCTCTTGTGATATTGGGCAGCCGTAGTGAGCCAAAGCTCCCGGTCTGTCATGCAACCACAAGGGTAGACACCCACACACTTAAAATCATTCTAAACCTGTATGACTGCTCTGTTTTTTACTGTCAGTACAGTAGTCAATAAATTGCATGAGATATTCAACACTTTATTATAAAATGGGCTTTGTGCCAGATGATTTTGCCCAGCCGTAGGCTGATAGAAGTGTTTTGAGCACGTTTAAGGGAGGCTAGGCATTAGCTATGATGATCTGTAGGGTAGGTGTATTAAATGCATTTTCAACTTATGATGGGTTTATCGGACATAACCCTGTTGCAAGTTGAGGAAGACCTGTACTAAGAAGATATGATCATTCTTCAATTTGGGTTTAATTTAAGGTGGTGGAAAAATTCTCATTTCATGTTGTGTAACCTTTTTGTCAGATAAGATGCAACCTTATTTTCATCCCTTGATCTTGAGTTATGAAGGAGGTTGTTAAAATGAATGATGTCCTGCCACTCTCGCCTGTTTCTCTGAAGCCTAATCTTAGTTTATATTTCTGCCAATGCAAAGGATATTTGAATAACAAGGGCATAAATTATTATAAAGGGTGAACTTTATTTCTGATTTTAGTTACTTCACAAAATTATGAGTAACAAATCAGAGACATGATAGGTTCAGGTGTAACAAATTATCATCTCTGAATTTAAAATGTGGTTTTTAATTTAAGGTAATAAATGCTCATTGAACATAACATGGAAAACAAAGGACAATAAAAAGAAGGTTAAAAATCACTCATGGTTCTATCACTCAATAATTGCTTTAAAGACGTTGATACATTTTAGTGTAATTCTATGTTTTTTTCCATGGTCACAATTATAGTATATCAGTTCAGGTTCTTAGCTATAAGGTGACTTTGGAGATGCTGGGTGGTAGGGCAGCTTACGGAACTGATGAGAGCCTGAGGCATCAGAATTTGGAATAATAACCAAAGACGCTCTGGTGGACCAGCAAACAGGAAACAAGATGCAGAGTGACCGGAACAGAACTGATGAGGATGCTGCTGCCTTAGCGCAACGTGGGTGCCTTCTCGCTCTGCTCCTTACTGTGCTCCCATCAAGAATCTCAAGAAAGAGTGTCTGATTGCTAGGGCATAGCATCAGTCCATCACTGGCTACACCCTGAGAAAGAAGGAGGATATGACACCTTTGCTTTTTGAGTTGAAAAAGACAACTAATGTGTACTATCGTTATTGAGTATTTTGTGTGTACTGAGTAACATTCTGAGTGCTTTCTTAAATTAACTCATTCAAATCCTTATAGGTGTCCATTGAGGCAATTATAGTTCATATCTCCGCATTACAGTTTGTTTTTTAAAAATATATTTATTTATTTTTAGAGAGAGCGCAAGGGGGAGGGGGAGAGACAGAATCCCAGGGCCTGATGCAGGGCTCGAACCCACAAACGATGAGATCGCGTGACCTGAGCCTAAGTCGGACGCTTAACTGACTGAGCCACCCAGGCGCCCGTCCCCCACCCCCTGCTTTATAGTTGAGATACCAAATGAGACACAGAGAGGTGAAGTAGCTTGCCACTGTTGAGAGGGGTATTGGGATGTGACTCCTCAGGCTGTAGGCTGAGGTGTTTAACCAGTCTGTTCTGCTGAGCCTTGGAGAGGGGACCCAAGGGGAGGCGAGCCAGGTCTGTGTCCCACTGAGACACCACCCAGTGGGGGACAGCAGACTTCTGGAAATGAATATGGCTGTTATTAGAAAAATGATTCATTGGGGCGCCTGGGTGGCGCAGTCGGTTAAGCGTCCGACTTCAGCCAGGTCACGATCTCGCGGTCTGTGAGTTCGAGCCCCGCGTTGGGCTCTGGGCTGACAGCTCAGAGCCTGGAGCCTGTTTCGGATTCTGTGTCTCCCTCTCTCTCTGCCCCTCCCCCGTTCATGCTCTGTCTCTCTCTGTCCCAAAAATAAATAAATGTTGAAAAGAAAAATTTTTTAAAAAAGAAAAATGATTCATTAAACTAGACCCAGTGTTCATTACGATGCTTTGTAACTTATAACTATGGAATAATTGTATTTTCATGCAACCTCACATCTTCGTACGGTTTTGTATATTTAATAGTGACTGGTTTTAAAGATTTGGATTAACTTTTTTCAACCTGTTTTTCCTTCTTTTAATGAGAGCTAATATTTATTGAATACTATCCATGTACTAGGCACACTTCTTGGTGTTTTACATCATTATTTATTTTTTCTCTTCACTGAATGTTTTTTTGTATATGTTTTGTGTGTCTATTTCATTTTTTTTAATTGAGTGAGTGATGCTAATGAAAATGTAACTTTTGGTAAAATATTTAACTTCTCCAGGGTTGTTCTTGTTTGTAGGGCATAGTGTGAGCCTTATTGTTATTAAAGGCTACTTTTAATGCCTCAAGTTTAGGAACCCAGTGCAGGTGACATTTCTAGTAGTATCTAGAGGAGGATGCCTGACCGAAGCACTAGGGTTCTTGCCACAGTGTGTTAAGAACTGACAGGTATATAGCAATGGGGCAGTGCATTTGCTGATGGTATTTAGCAAAAAATGCAAACACGTCTCTATCATTATAGAATTTACTAGTTTAATTGATTAGATAATGAATACTTGTTATCAAATAATATAGAGAGGATTCTCTGGTTGGTGTCTTCTGTATAAAAAAACCACATAAGTTGGAGTTTTATTTATTCTTGTTAAGTCCTAAGCATGGGTTATATTATTGACTACTCATTTTATTTTTTGTCTTAAAATAGAGCTCATATATATATAAACATTAAAGAAGTAATACATAATTAGTGAAGAAAATTTAGGGATATAAAAATACGTGAGAAGTCTCTTCACATCTCTTCCCCTAATTGATTGTACTCCCCTGTGGTAACTAGTGTTAACATTTTGAGAAGTATCCTTCTTGGTCTTTTATTTTTCTCTAAATACACACAAACGCACACACACACACACACACACACATACACACACACACACAGAGTTTCATCAAACAAAATGGGTTTCTATAGTTTTTGTTTGTTTATTAATAGTAAACTATGCATTGTTTCATGTCTGAACTTCATTCTTGTGTAGAATGTTCCAGGGTATGGATGTATCATAACTGCCTTATGAGTGGATAGATGGTTGGCATTCTGTCAGATTTTTACTATTTTAAATAAATCTGCAGTGAGCACTTTCTGCATGTATCATTGCTAATTTGTGCTGTTATTTTGCAGGATTGATTTTTAGATTTGGAATTACTGATTTAAAGAGTATGCACATTTAATGTGTTGATAGTTTTACCAAACTACCCTTCAAGAAGTCTGTGTCAATTTATTTTGCATTAATAGTGTATCAGCATGCTTATTTCTCTGCATTCTTGTCTTACAGAATGTCATTTGTTATCAGATTTTATTTATCATATCTCTTCTGTTGAGGAATTTTTAATTTTTTGGTAGTTAAAAAATAGTCTGTGTTTTATTTTAGTTTCTGTTTTATCCAGTTTATTTTCTCTTCCAATTATAGCTAATTTCCTTCTTCTACAAGATTATTCCCAGCAGCATACAAACATGAGTAGTATTTCTTACCAATTAAAGACAGATCTCCTTTGACTACATGTTTTTCCATAGCCACCTTCCCATTTCTCCAAAATGTCTACATTTGCCTCTTATTTCTGTCTGCTTCTTCTCTCTTGACCCTACTTCAAGCAGACTTTATTCCCTATATGGTTTTCTGAAATAATTTTAGGGTTATCAAACACGTCTGTTTTGCTAAATCCAGTGGTAAAAACTTCATCTTCCTGGCGTTCTTGGCAGCATTTAATACAGTTGATTACCTCCTCTTTCTTGGGGTAGCTTCTTCATCATTAGGCCTCTGAGTCACCACTCTCATTTTTAGCTCCTTTAATCTTATTAGCCACATTTATTGGTTTGCTTTGCTGGTTCCTCCTCAAAATGTTCAAGCATTCTTCATGTCTGTGCCTTCGTGGTTTTCAGTGTAATCTTTATGTCTATGATTTCCCAATTCCTCTCTCTTGTCAGACTTTGCAGATCTAAGTATTCTATGTATCGTCTTCAGTGTTCATTAAGTACCTTAAACATGACATATCTGAGTGAAAAACTTGATTCAAAGTACCTTAGCTTTCCTTCATTTGAGAATGTCTTGATTTCTCTTTCATTTCTGAAGGATGTTTTTGGTGGGTATAAGATTCTGGACTAAAACCTTTACTTTCATCCCATGAACACTATCGTGCCACTTTCTTCTGGCTTCCATTGTTTCTGCTGAGGAATCCACTACCACTTTAATTGTTTTTCCCTATTGATAGCTTGTCAACTTTTTTCTGGCTGCTTTCAATGTTTTTTTCTTTGTTTTTGGTCAGAAGTTTAATGATAATGGGTATTTATATTAATTCATCTTGTTTGGAGGTTTCTTAGAGTCTTAAATCTGTGAGCTTATGTCTCTTCTCAAGTTTGGGAAGTTTTCAGTCATGATTTTATCTAGTACTTTTTCAGTCTACCCTCTTTTTCCTTGTTTATGGACTCTACTTATATGAATGTTAGATCTTTTGTTATAGTAATTCAGGTCTCTGAGCCTGTTCATTTTTTTAGTCTATTTTTATCTCTATTCAGATTGGATTATTTTTGTTCTATCTTCAGTTAGCTAGTTCTTTTCTTGGCCCCCTCCTTTTATTGTTTAGCCCATCCTTTGAGCATTTTTATTCCAGTTGTATTTTTCAATTATAAAACTTCCATTTGGTTCTTTTTTATATGTTTATTTTGTTCTTCTATCTGTTTGCTGAGGCTTTCTATTTTTTCATTTGTTTCAAGTGTGCCCAACTATGTTGATAAGTTCTTGTTTTTATCAAAGTGTCTTCAAAATCGTTGCTAGGTATTTCTAACATTGCTATCATTATGGTGTTGATATCTTTTGACTGTCTTTTTTTCATTAAATTGTAGATCTTCTAGAGGCCCCTGGGTAGCTCAGTCAGTTAAGCATCTGACTTCAGCTCAGGTCATGATCTCCTGGTTTTTGGGTCTGAGCCCCACTTCCAGCTCTGTGCTGACAGCAGACCTGGAGCCTGCTTCGGATTCTGTGTCTGCGCCTCCCCCACTCACAGTCTGTGTGTGTGTCTCTCAAAAATAAATAAATAAACATAAAAATTTTTAAAAAATTGGAGATCTTCTTGGTTTTTGGTATGGCATATGATTTTCAATTGACAACTAAGCATTTCATAGAAGTTCTGAGACTTGTATCTTATTTGAATTCCCTGTTTTAGCTGGTTTTCTGTGACATTGATCTGGTAGGAGACGGGAAACTGTCATCTTGTTACTTCCAGGTGGAGGAGGTTCCCCATTTGGTCTTTTATTGCAAACTGAAAGGGAGCTTGTATTATTTCTGCATGGGGGTGGAAGTTCCAACTCCCCACTGACACTGTGGTTGGGGTGGTCTCATTACTGCTGGGTGATGGTAAAAGTTCTGACTCTCCCCTATGTCTTGTCTGACAAGATTCCAGTGAAAAGGGGGCGATATGCTTTGTTACTGCCAGATGAGGATGGAAGTCCAGGCTCCTCCCCATGTGGTCTCCACTGATACCATATTCGGGGGTGGGGGGTTCTCATTACTGGTTGGCTGTGTTTAAAGTCTTGGATCTCTACTTGGCCTTTTTTGTCATTACCCTAGTAGAGGTGTTGGGTACCTGATTTCTGCCTGAAGAAGGTAGAAATCTAGGCTCCGCTAGCCTTCACTAGCCTGTTTAGGGATGGGACCATAGTTGTTTTCTGTGGTGTTTGTCTGGAATAGAGTGGTTATTCTCTAAAAGATTTTCTCTTCCTAGCCTTCCCACTCCCTGGCACTTGGTTAGAGACAGCAAGTTTTTCTGGAATATATATATACACCTATATATACATATATATGCAATTTATTTATATATAATAAATACACACACATATAAATATATATATATGTAATTTATTTATTTGGGGGTCTGCATCACTTAGTATTTCCAGGTTGCTGGCTTCTTTAGCTCCAAGTCTGGGGATATGAGGCAAAAAGAAAACCTAGGAAACCACCACTTTGGGTCCTGCAGTCCTTCACTGATTTTCTTTCTCTATTCCATATTTTAGACTCTTCTTATGTTTGTTTTATAATATAATGTTTAGTTGTACTCAATGGGAGGAGTTGGGAAAACATATACTCGATCTTTGTGGAGATGGAGGTCTTGTCAATAATTTTTGAACTTTATTTTCAAGGTGTCCCATATGCTTCTTCTCTATGCAGGTACCTAGAACTGGAAAGCAGTGGCCACCGGAATGAAGTCAGACTTCATTATCGCTCAGGCAGTCACCACCCTCACACGGAAGTATTTCCTTACATTTTGGCTGATGATAAGTGGCACAAGCTCTCTTTAGCCATCAGTGCTTCCCATTTGGTTTTACACGTTGACTGCAATAAGTAAGTGAAATGTTCTCAGTTCAGGAAGTGGAAGATTCTATAAAATTAGTGTTCACTCACATTATTTGATGTTTCTTTTTTTGCAGGATATATGAAAGAGTGGTGGAAAAGCCCTCCACTGACTTGCCTCTGGGCACAACATTTTGGCTGGGACAGAGAAATAATGCACACGGATATTTTAAGGTATTTTTTGGCTAAGGGCGGATCATAACATGTAAATATAAATGCTTTCTAATTAGTTTGGAAAATTATGTTTTGCTCTTTGTGGTGTGAAACAAAATAATTTGATTTGTGTATATTTTTTTCTATTTGTGTCTATTTTTTGGACACTAATGTTTTATTTAGGTGGCCTACAGTATTTTCTCTTTTTTCCTGAATAAATTTGATCTTTAGACATTACAGAGATGATCACAACTTTGCAATCAGGAAATTAACATGTCATTATTGAGATTAGGCATTCAAAGTCATAAAAACCTAAGATGTTAATATACAAATAAACTGTCTACCATTGAAACATAACCTTTGCTCATACTTTTACAGGGATGTTAATAATAGAGGATTGAAAATGTTTCAGTATTCACTATTCAAGGTCTTTCTGTATTCAGAAAGTGAAAAGAGAATATATATATATATATATATATATATGCACAAATCTGTCAAAACTAGAAAGCAGTCATAACTTTTACCTTTTTTTAGTGTCTACTTAGAGACACGCTCCATAGAATTTCATCATTTTAGATGATCTAAAAGACATCCCAGTTAAATTTCTTTATCTTAAGGATGAAGAAATAAAGTCCAGAAAATTGCTTGACTACAAGCCCATAGTGTAATCATTTCCCCCCAGGGACTATGACAGTGCCTATAATATAGAAGTGACTCAGAAAATGATTGTTAACTGAAGAATAATAGGTTCTGTGTCCGACTCCTGGATTTCTGGGTAGAGTAGGTACCAGTAATTTTGAAACTGTGTTCTAACTAAGGTTTGTAATCCTGGAAAGGTGTTTTTAAAACTTACTTACACTGTTAGGGGTGCCTGGGTGGCTCAGTCGATTGAGCGTCCGACTTCGGCTCAGGTCATGATCTCACAGTTCGTGGGTTCGAGCCCCGCATCGGGCTCTGTGCTGACAGCTCAGAGCCTGGAGCCTGTTTCAGATTCTGTGTCTGGCTCTCTCTCTGCCCCTCCCCCACTTGCGCTCTGTCTCCCTCTGTCTCAAAATTAAATAAACATTTAAAAAAATTAAAACTTACACTGTTAGTTACCTGGAAACCAGGTGCCTTGTATATATTATTCTCGAATCTTATGTAGGTTTTGATGTAGGCTCTTTTTTTTTTTTCTCTTTTACATGTGCGTAGACCTGCTCAGGGGCGTTAAGTGACTTGCCCAAAGCCAGTCATAAGAAATTGATTCCATGCTTATGGGTTCTAAGAAAATCAGTGCTTTTTTCCCACGTTAGGGATGACAAATTTGTAGATGCCAAGTCTCTCCTCTATTTAACCATGATGGTCTTTCCCATGGAGCTTGGATGCGGCCTCAGAATCCTTCTTACACATCAATTATGTGTACTAATCTAGGGGTTATAATTTTTATTGTAGAGTGAATTGTGTCCAGTGGAGTTGTACAGTGCACAGATTGTATAACTGTACATGGTAGCATTGTTTTCATTTTGCTGTTTCCAAGTGATAGGAGTTTGTACAGAAGTTGCCTTTTTAATCCAAACTCCTAGCAAACAACAGATCTAGAAATTCCACACAGTATACTAAAATATTTATCATTCACATTGACAGTCTTCTTATACTATGCTATTAATTGCATTAAACATATAGGAGATATAAACCAGTATTTGGTATGTTTTGTAGGTACATTAAAAATTATCTTGAGAATATGTTGGTACTGTCCTCCTGTCATTAAACATTCTGTTTGCATTTTTCAAAGGAATAAAACAAAATTTTAATTGAAAATATATATAAAGTTGATGAAAGAAGAGAGAGGGATGGTAAGTGAAAGAGACAGCTGGAGTATGTCTGATGAGGTCATTTTTGAGCTACCATTGGCCTTCGGTTTAAGAGCCCAGGAAGGTGGAAGCTAATTAAACCTTAGTGACTAAGGATACACGTAAATTCTACCTGTAAACATGTGCTGTGGCCCTCTGTGTAAATGGGTCATTTCTAGCTGGAATTTTTTTTTAATTTCACGCTGAACATTCTGTACTTTTAAGGACTTCTTGCTAAGTCTTGCTGCAGCTGTATAATGAATCTGTTGTCCTTTATAAATTGAGAAATTAGTGGAGGCACTTGGGTGGCTCAGTTGGTTAAGCATCTGACTCTTGATGTTGGCTCAAGTAATGATCTCATGGTTTGTGAGACTGAACTCCATATCAGTGCAGAGCCTGCTTGGGATTCTCTCTCCCTCTCTCTCTGCCCCTTCCCCTCTCTTTCAAAATAAATAAAAACATTTTTACAAAATTAAAAAAAATAGATTGAGAAATTAGTTTGAAAATATCCAACTGAAAAATGAGAAATGCTCAAATGAGCATTGCTCTTATGACTCAGTTTTTCTGTCTCTTCCTTTCTGATGATTGCAGTTAATTTAAAATTGGTACCCGTTTCACT
This sequence comes from Herpailurus yagouaroundi, assembly GCF_014898765.1. Taxonomy (NCBI): domain Eukaryota; kingdom Metazoa; phylum Chordata; class Mammalia; order Carnivora; family Felidae; genus Herpailurus; species Herpailurus yagouaroundi. The sequence goes on from NW_024412407.1 coordinate 9,659,127, forward strand.
GTTGCTGAAACCAGAAGTGATTTTTCGGGTTGATTTTTAAAGGTCATTTTCAAGCCTTTCTCCAGTGGCTAACTAAAAATAACTTCTCAAAACAACATGACTGTTCCCTCTTAATTATATCTTGACATTTAATCTTAAGGCTTTAAAAATATTATCAATAAGAGAATACGTGAGTAACCATCTATTTTGCCTGATGTATTATTTCTTTCCCTTTGGTTTGGAATAGAAGTAATGTATTCAAAAAGATTTTGTTCAGGGATCTTGGTGAGTCTATCTTGTAATGTTTTCCTTCATGAACTTGACTGTAGAACATAATTTGGGTAGATGAAAGTAATACGTCTTTTTTAAAATTTTTCGCACACAGGGTATAATGCAAGATGTGCAATTACTTGTCATGCCCCAAGGATTTATTGCTCAGTGCCCCGATCTTAATCGCAGTAAGTCCATTAGTTCTTGCACTGTGTGATGAAAAGTGTGCTTCTTGCTTAATTTTGTCCAGAATGTCAGTTTGAAATTGGAGTTCCCACATATTAGTTGTCAGCATAGACTTAACTAGATTGACCTCCTTATAGATACAACTTGACCAATGTAGTGTTTGTAATTCCAGCTTGTCCAACCTGCAATGACTTCCATGGGCTCGTGCAGAAAATCATGGAGCTGCAGGACATTTTAGCCAAAACATCAGCCAAGGTAAAAGCTACTTAGAAATATAGTGTGGGGAGCTCAAGATCCTTGATGTTCTTCATAGTTTTTTTTATAACCACAAATGTTCACCTTTGAGACTTTTCTTACACTATATTGTTTGTTGGCATCGAATCTGGATTTCTGCCCGAGGAAAGGGCTTATAAATATTCAAACCCTAGCCATCTGTATAGCACATGATTCAGTAAATCATAAATGAGACTGATTACCTGGTTTTTACACTGCTTATTACAGTAGAATTTATTGTTTATTTTAGTTTTCATTATTATTTATTTTTACTTATTTTTCTTTGTAAGGACAGAGGTGAAGGGGCTTTGTAAAGAATATGGACACTAGAATTTTGCCAAGGAAATGTTCCCACAAATGCTTTCTACTACAGTGTTGCTGTTGTAGGAGTATTCACTGTCCTATGCATGTTTCAAGTTTACTTGCAATTTCACCAGATTGTTTTTCATCTTGCATGGTAGTTACTGGGAACCTGCAAGTTGTAGCGTGATTTTTTTCTGACACAATATAAGTTCTGGAATTTGTTTTTTTTTTCACTTGAGTAAACATATTCATGAAATGAGACATTTTTAAAAGTGGAAAATGCTTTTCTCATTGTGAATGATGCCATTTTTACGTAGCCTTCATTTATATCCTATAAATTATGCTTTTTTTTTCAACAGGCAGGAACCAAATTTACAAAAAGAAAGGGGGGGATCTTTTCTCTTTTAAATTTTGGCTTAAACATATTTGTAAAATAATAGATGAGCACAGCTATCATTACTGCTATACGCTGAAAAAAATGAGATGCTTCCTGATGTATTTTGCATTTCTGTGTTGCTGGAATGGTGAACAATACAAACCCCTTCCTTTGTGCCACAGCTGTCTCGAGCTGAGCAGCGAATGAATAGATTGGATCAGTGCTATTGTGAAAGGACCTGCACCATGAAGGGAACCACCTACCGAGAATTTGAGTCCTGGACAGACGGCTGTAAGAACTGCACATGCCTGGTAGGGCTTCTGCTGGAGTTCACACTAAGGGAACTCAAATGCCCCAACTCTTTAAAAATTTATTAAAACAATGTAATCATGAAAATTTCAAGACCCATTTCCTCAAGACACAACACTAAAGTGCCAGCAAACCCGGTCAAATCTAAAGAACTGTGTGTTGCATTATTAAAGACACTTTCTAGCCTATAAAGATGATTATGGTTTAGGAATGCTATAAAGTTTAAGTTTATTTGTGCACACATGAAGTTAGCAATTTAAATTGGGTTAGTAAAGGTGATTCCCAAAGGATTCTATCTGTTATCCTTAACATTTTGAGGGATTTTCCCCTCATGTGTTTATTAACGCATTTAATAAAACTAAACTCTGTGCAGCATGAGATATTATGACCACATTGGATCATACCAAAAATTAATGGAATTTAAATACATAAGATAATCTTTAAATGCTTACAAGTACAGTGGAATAAAAATTAGATGACTGAAATAAATATGACTTCTCTAATTGCACACTATTAAAGTAGAAATATTTAGTGCACTATTCTTTCAAAAGTAGATTCATTTTCAAAGAAAAGTTCAAGACTAGCTCGGTTTTGAACTTTTACATTTCATCTGAATTCATCTGTTAAAACTCATTTACTGGAAAGAAGCCAGAGGTCTGTGTGAATTAGCCTATAAAAAGACATTTCTCCAAGTTCAGCAAGTTTGTTCAAAAACAGAATATTGTGCATGTTAAAAAGTCAAAGATACGTCTGAAATTAGTCATATGTGTGTGCATGTGCGTGCATGCATTATATAATTTCTGTTCAGAAACATATTCTGGTCCCAGAAAAATTATAGCACTTTGCAAATACAGTAAAGCCTTCCCAACCTGATAATGGGGGACAAAAATTGACTTGAGTAAAATGCAAGATGTGTATAGTGAGGTCAGTGAGGTGACTGGAGAAACAGCTACCTGCCTGAATGACCTCCGGGAATAAATTCCCTGACATACTGTTTGCATTTTGGTGCTTCTTGCGGTGATTGTCAGCACTGCCCTGTGGAGGTGCTTAACCATCCACGGGAAGATTCTGGGTCCTGAGACTGCGTCTGCAGGATGGCAGCAGCTATTCCAGAAATCTGGTTTGTCGGTTCTCATTTAGTGAGTAATCTGGGCAGACGTGAGGCTTACCCCTTGCTTCCTGTTTCACTGTCAGTGTGTCCCTGACCCATGTTCTCATCCACCTCACAACAGAAGGGAGAACACTATCTATTAGGATCGTCACTGTACAGAACATGGGAGCCAGTCACCAACTGTGTTAGGACCCACTCTGTATTACTGTGGGTCTCTGTATCATGGGTTTTACTGTGTAAAAACCAGAGGATAGTGGTATTTATGACATTTTATGTGAAGAGTTTGAACCTTAAGAAACCGATTAAAAAATACTTCCAGGCTATCAAACTGCAACTTGGAAATTCTTTAAATATTATTTTCTTCTCAGAATGGAACTATCCAGTGTGAAACTCTGATCTGCCCGATTCCTGACTGCCCACTGAAGTCAGCTCTTGCATACGTGGATGGCAAGTGCTGCAAGGAATGCAAATGTGAGCATAACTTTTATGATGAATACTTTTTTTTTTGCAAAAATACAGCTTCATATTAATAAATATGCACCCATCATTGGTTTGATCTGGGCAAGCTAAATGGCTTTTAGAAATGAAGCAAATAGGTAGAATACCTTCTGTACTCTGGTGATCAGTTGTTTTCCATTTAAAAATGCTATACTTGTATTTAACAGGAATATTTTTTTCTCGGCGGGATCTGTTTTGTGTAGTGACAGTAGTAGGAAAGATATGTAAGAAATTTAGTGGTAGACATTCTCTCATTACATGAATTGATACAGATGCCTCCAAAAATAGGTTAAGGATGGTCCATACTCAGCCACGATGACCAAAGAAACCCACAATGCAAGTGACCTTTGATAGCATACGCTATGCCAACTCCATTAGCTCAAACCACAGAGGTCCACGTTGTCATAGGACCGTCCAGTATGAATGGGGCCATGGTGTTAATTCATAAAAAAAGGCTCACACTACTGAGTGAGAAAGCTCTTTTGCCTTTAGTAGCTGTGCAGTTCACTTCTGATGTCAGGAAATGCTGTCTGAATTCATAGCTGTCTTGAAACGGGTTCTATATCATTTGTTCAATAACAGATTGTTGCATTTATGTTACTTGCACATTAAAAGACTGTCCTTAAATTCTTGTTGAAAGGAGCATTTAAAATTTACCTACTTTTGTACAAAAGAATAGTAACCTATGCAAACCGAGTGTTATAAAGTTTGTAGAATATACGGGACTACGTAAATGCAGACTAATCATCCATGTACATAGGAGGACAGAGAAGTAGGGGAGGGGATGGAAAGGGCGAGGGAAGGAGGGGAAAGAGAGTGAATGTTTGCTTTTGCTAGGGCTTTTGTTCACCCTTCTCCATTTACCATTGCCATCTCCTACTCTGGTGAGGGTGATGAGTTATCAGGGAAAAATCAGGAAGTCGCTTTGTAGTCCATTGATTTAATTCCCTCAGGAGTTCGTTTATATTCAATTTTTTTAGACTTTACATTGAAGCCAATCCATTTCATGAACGTACATTAGCCTAGTCAAGTAAGTTTGGCTGAACCAGGAAGGACTGAATGCAATTTTCTTACATATGTCACAAGCTAATTTCCTTGGTGAGGAGTGATCTGAGTTCTTCCTTGAACTTGTCTTAGTCCCTAAAAGCTTGTGGTGATGTTCTGTAGTTTTCTTTGTACATAGTTGGAGGCAGGAGGGGGAATATTCCTAACATGACAATAACGGGAATCAGACTTTTTGCTTTAACTTCTTTTATTCTTCTTTCCACATTTATTTCTACGTTGTTACCCCTGAATATAATAGATTTGAATTAAGTGATGTCAATTTTATTAGAGACAGGCTGATTGGAATAATGGACCATCATGATAGATGCATTAGTCAGAAGTAGTGAATTTCAATTCTGATTTTACCATTTGTCTCTTATTACCAACAGTAAGCTGCCTACTAAATCAGACAGTGCTTGAAATCTTCCCAACAACATGCATTTAGACTTAATGAAATGGTAAAATATTTTGAGATTTATTAATGCAGAGTACTCCTGGCAGACTTTGGTGTTAATGATTGAAAATCGATTGTGTTTGTCTCATATATAGTAGTGAAAGCTAAGTAATCAGTGAAGGGACCGCAGCATCACTGAAGAAATGCCAAAATAATTTATTTGAGTCTTTCATTTTCTATCATTAAAAGTATTAAGGATAAAGTGACTTTGTCTTTCTTCTTATATTCAGTGATATGAGTGCCATGGAATACAGAGGTTTTGTGCCTGTATTTGTTTGTAGTTAGAGTATTCGAAGTGCTTCTAATTCTGATGAATTCAGCGTTTTACAAGAGCCAGCAAGAAATTTTCTGTAAACACCTACAGAATTTTTTTTTCCCTAAGGGAAATAAGAATTTAGTTCATATGGTAAATATTCCTAAAGATTATTTGGGAATGTGTCTCCCCATGCACAATTTAAAAGCTAGTCAGTAGAAAATACTTCAGGAAATATGCTTCTGAAAAGTTTGCAAAAATTTGTTTTATAAAAGAAAAAAATAACATCTAAAATAAATTTAATAATCATTAACTGACTTGTTTAGATTGTTCAGATTTTCATATGTGCTGAGAGAAGCAAATAGCTATGAGAGAGGGGAGGGGGGAGAAAGAGAGAGAGAAAAAGAGTCTCACTGTTTCATGTGAGGGGAAGGAAACATCTCATTTTCTTATGTACATTTTCTCAGTATTATCATTGCTCTATTTTATGAGAACTTCATTTCAGTGGAGTATAAATTAAGCTGTGTGGTTTTTATTTTTAAAAAGAGAAACCGAAGCCTTCCTCTTATACCCTGCACTCATCCTGTCTTTGCAGCTCTTGCTCGATAGCCTTTGTAATGACATAAAATTAACAAAATATATTCTTTACTGAGAACTGTTTAAAGAGATTAATCACTTGTTTCTAAAGTCCTTGGAAGGGAAAACACATAACCCAACTGCTGAATTTTACTCTGCCAAGATTGAAATGAACAAAAGAAGTGCGTGTGGCAAGTCGGTTTTTGGTGTTCTTTATTCAATGCTTTCAGGCTTGCTTCGGCAGAGTTTTGTGCAACTCTGAGCAGCCCTGTTTTGCAGTCTGCTTTATATTTTCCCTCTGTAACTTCAGCTTTAGCTCTTTATCCAAATATAAATACTGGTGAATAGTAAGAAGGTTGTTGTTCTGGGAAAGAAGTCAGAGAGAACCAAGCCTGTTACTTTCCTTTATTTGAATCTACCAAGGGAAAGTGCTGGAAGGAGGGGCTAAGCCTCTTCCTGCCCCCACCCTAGAGCTATTGTGGTGGAGTTAAACTGAAACAGAAGTTCTAAAGGCAGAAATGCCAACACTAAATAATTAAGGCAGCGATAATCACAGCGCAATGAAGTCATCTCACTTCCATCGGTTGTTCCTCATTTGAGCTTCACAACAACTGTATGAGGCAGGCATTGCTTCCATCTTCCTAATAACAGTGAGTGCACGACTTTTCCAAGAACACACAATTGATTAGAAGTCCCAGAGAAGTTCCATTTAGAAGTGCTATGCTTTTCAAGCCTGCTTCCTTCTTTAAGACCATCTACGACAATTGATCTAAGTAATCTACTTTTATCCGCTGGTAACTCAGCTTGCCATGCAAAACCATTGAGTGTCCTGGCTGAGTCTAGGCTGCTTGCAAAGTAAGCAGGATTTGCCTTTCTCCCTCTCTTCTCCCCTTGCAGACACCATCCCTGCATCCTTTACCCCAGTCACAGGCTCTCAACTAGTCAACAATGAGACTGACGGACACAGATGCAAGTTAACTCTAGAAAATGCAAAGTATAAATATTGTGGGTGACTTTAACTCTGAAATAGGATGAGGTCCAACTAATTGAAGTATGTAAAATCTCCGTCTAAGTTAAAAAAACAGTTGTCAGAAAATAATTGACGTAACTTATAGCAAACAGAAAGTTACAGAAAGTCAACTGAAATTAAAAAAAAAATTCAGTAATCTGAACTAATACTATAAGGTCTTTTGCAGAAGAGGCTGTGTTTAAAACAACAATAACAAGGAAGGCCGATTTCCCCTCTTTTTCTAGAGCAGCACCACATATGGGAAATGTGAATGTGACCATCAAAATTGGCTGGTGCTTGTTCAGTAGCGATAGTTTTTTAAATTAGTACTGTCTCAGAGAGGCCAGATTTATATGAATAAATTAAAATCATCATTCCTTTGATTGAACAAAATCAGAGTTTCAATCCATAACATAGATGACATTTTCACATGCTCTGTGGTGATTAGACAACAGATTGTATTAAAGTTAATTTAAAAAGTCCTGTCAGCTTAGATAAAATGGAGTTCTTATACTGTCTTTGCATATTGAGTAGTTAAGTATGTGAGTAATAGAGTGAGATTTTCTGGGTTTGTATTCTGGCCCTAGCAGAATTAACTGTGCAATTTGGGTCAAGTTATCAAACCTCTCAGAGCCTCAGTTTCCTTATCTGTAAAAGGAAGAGAACAGTTATACCTATTTTATGGGGTTATTATGAAATGTGAGGACTGAATAAGTAATACATATGTATAAAGTGGCTTAAAACCATGTCAGCTATTATTGTTTTGTTAAAAGAACTCTGTTTTTATTCATGAAAGTACAAAGAAGTGGAACCATCTCATTGAGTCATAGATATAAAGCTACACAGGACCTTAGAGATCTTCAAAACAGTCATTTGCTTTTGGGGAGGTAAGGCTTCATTATCTCTATATTACAGAGGAATAATGAAGCCAGGGAGATTAAATGCCTTTTCTAAAATCACACAGTATATAATGCAAGGTAATTATTTTTTCCAAATTGTGTTCTGATGTATGAGATGTATGATGTATGCTTTTCAAGGCCACTCTCCCTCAGTATTTTGGATAAGTCTTGACCAAGGCTGATACTAAGAACCAATTTCTCATGCATTTTGTATTCTTTTATGTCTGGCTTCTTCCATTCAAAATCCTGTTTGTGAGATCCATCTATATTTTTCCATGTAGATGTCAATTATTCATACTTATTGCTATATATATTCTATTTGCATTAATGTACCATGATCCAGTCTATTACTGAAGGACAGTTTGGGGCTATATAAATAGTCCTTCCAGGGGCACCTGGGTGGCTCAGTCGGTTGAACATTCGACTTCAGCTTAGGTCATGATTTTGCGGCTTGTGAGTTCGAGCCCCATGTCAAGCTCTGTGCTGACAGCTCAGGGCCTGGAGCCTGCTTCGGTTTCTATCTCCCTCTCTCTCTCTCTGCCCCTCCCCACTCGCACTCTGTCTCTCAAAAATAAGTAAACATTAAAAAAAATAGTTAAAAAATACTTCTTCTATAAACATTCTTTACATGTTTTTTGGTGTTATGCATGCTTGATGGGTATATACCTGAGACCTGTTTGTTCATAGGTTAAGACTGTTTTATCTAATGGTAAAACTGTTTTAACCTCTTGTAAAATTGTTTTGACAAACCATTTTCTATAGTGGTTATACCAGTTTACTCTGCCGCCAATATATGAAAGTTCCCATTGTTGTACACCCATACCCACACTTGGCATTTTTTATCTTTTTTATTTTAAGCATTATGATAAATGATGTTGGTACATGATATTATATTGTAGTTTACATTTGCATTTCCCTGGGGCACCTTTGTGGCTCAGTCAGTTAAGTGTCTGACTTCAGCTCAGGTCATGATCTCATGGGTTGTGAGTTCAAACCCTGTGTCAGGCTCTGTGCTGACAGCTCAGAGACTGGAGCCTGCTTCAGATTCCGTGTCTCCATCTCTCTCTGTCCCTCCCCTGCTCACACTCTTTCTCTCTCTCCCTCAGAAATAAATTAAATGCTAAAAAAAAGGTTTTTTTTAAATAGAAGAATAAATTTGCATTTCCCTGATGACTAATGAAGATGGTAAACTTTTCATATATTTATGGGTATTTTCATTAATTTAATTTAATTTTTAAATTTTCATTAATTTTAAATAATAGAAAAGTAGATTATATTATATGTGCATTTTCCAAAGAGACAGGTTTGGGAGATTTAACTCTTTTATGTTCACATTAGTGTGCAAATACGGATGATTCTAGCTCTGTCAGTTAAACTGCATAGAAAAGTGGGAACAGAGATTAAGTGACTGCCACTTATGTAATTTGGAGATTTTTCAAAAATGGAGTGACAGTGCAATAAAACTGATTCAGAGACTTCTGAATATGTAAATATGGGGATGAGGAACAAAAACCAGTCGGATATAATTCACCAAGAGTTTCTTTGTTCTTGGAATAAAGAAAACAATTATATAATATATGTAGGTTACATTAAAAAAGAAAATCATTTTGGAGCAACACAACCAATAAACTTAGCTGTCTCTACAGTAATGCTGGAAGCATGGGAAATATACAGTATGCACGTGAGATTCTCATGCATGAACACAGTTATAAATTAGTTGGCATTATGGAGACACAAGGGGCTACATGGCCAGGATGCCAGTGCTGACTGAGGCATTCCTCAATAATGTAAAAGATAGAAATAGCAATCAAAAGGACAATGTGTTGTTTTACTATCAGAGGCAGTATTTTTAGAAAGCTTTCTGAAAATCTGTAGTTATTAGAGAATATTATGTGACAGCGAACAATTGAATGAGCTGAAACCTTATGGTGTTGCAATAAATCATGTGTACAACCTTGGTGTACCTCTTGGGAGCTTAGCAGGGATAATCTAAAACTAGCCCCCTCAAGCAGAGGGCAGGGGGAGACTGAAGAAAGAGGCAGGCCACTCCGGGTTGGTAGGTGGAAGTTTTAATAATAGCAAAGGGAACTTAGAGATGAGGCTTGTCTTGGGTGGCAAGATGAATGGATTCCTGCAATTGCCCTCAAATCTTCAAAGTGTATAAAGAGGCCCTAATTGGATTCAGTCACGTATACAGTCTGTAGTGCAGATGTTTTAACCCCACATGATTATCTCCAGGCTAAGCCCTTGGATCATTTTGGGAGTGAGGAAGGTAAGCAGAATCCACGTTCCAAGGCAGGGGAGGAGGTGAGGATCCTCCGAGTGCCTGGGTCCAGCTCCTGGGTCGATCAGTGGTCATGTTTTTTTGATGTTGTTCCCCAACATTTGGTTTGGATTCAGTCTCTTCTCCCCTAAATTAACTTAATTTAGCATTTAAAGTAATATTGGATAAGTTGTAGAATTAATATACTATAAATTAGTATACCATAAATATACTCTAAATCTATATGCATATGTGAAAAAAGGGCAAGAAAATAGTCCACTTATGCCTTACTTATTCAAGGTAATTAAGCTTATGGTAAGGAATATTTTCACTAAAGACAAATCAACTACGTTTTATTAAAGAGAGTTCATCAAGGTAATCCTGTGGGCTTCCTAAACACTACAATTAATTTTTGCTAATACTTTTTCATAAACTCTTCAAAAAATGCAGTTGGTCATGCTATCTTTCAATATCTTGATAAATGTCAAATCAGTGGAAAAATACTGACCTGGCAATTTATCAATAAGCAAGAATAATTAACAATATAGCTTTCAGATTAATGACTATAGGAGACATTGCATGATACATTTTAATGACCTTTAGAAAAACAAAAAAATGACTGTTAGTAGTCAGCTTGTATCAGAGCTGGGATGCCAGGAAAAGGCAGAGCTGAATCAGAGGATGATGACAGTGTCACAATGATTTAGTTGCTGTGTCTTCTACTCCACAGTCCAAAGTAGTATAAAGTTATCTGACTCTATCATTCTTCATAATCCTAGTATAGCATTTTTAACGTTTTAACCTAAAAATAATGCATGCATACAATAAATATTCAATCCATCCAAAAAGATATAAAATAAAACATAAAAATCTCCCTTTTTCTTCCTCCTCTCCAAACTTTTAGTCCTTGTGTATCCTTCCAGATGATTCTCAGTGCACCCACTCACATATGCATGTGTAGGCTTTTCATATACGGTAAATGATATCACACATTTTCCTGGACTTTATCCTGGAGATTTTTGCATATCAACTAACTTTTTAAATGGCTGAATATTACTCCAATGTATGGCTTATTATAATTTTATTTTTTCTCCATCACAGGATATTTTAGTTTGTTGTTTTTCTTATTAAAAATGATATTGCAGGATGTCATTTATAAATAGTCTTGGTGCATTTAAAAAGTGTTTATTTATGTATTTTGAGAGAGAGAGGGAAAGCATGAGCTGGGGAGGGGCAGAGAGGGAGAGGGAGAGAGAAATTCCCAAGCAGACTCCACTCTTGCATGGAGTCCAGCGTGGGGCTCAATCTCACAACTGTGAGATGGTGACCTGAGCCGAAATCAGAGTTGGACACTTAACCCACTGAGACACCCAGATACCCCAGTCTTGGTGCATTTTTATGTGGTCTTACCTACAGGGAGAATTGCTAATGATGGAATTGCTGGGTCAAAGATTATGGCACTTTTAAATATTGCCAAGTTTCCCAAATTACTCCACAAAAAGCTGGTTCCCCCTTCCACGAGGAGCACTAGGTGGCAGTGCTGAGGGAAACCTGAAAACATTTGTCTCCAGTGTCAGTAGGTCTTTAAAAGGGCATCAGGATGGCTTTTTTTCTCTTTATGCAGCAACCTTGACAAGGTAATATCAATTCATGGGAGATCCTTTAATGAGAGATAGATGGTCTATGGCAGGCTGAACTTGCTTGTTTTACTCCAATGTTGTCTAGTATGAGTTTGTACGAGATTATCCTTAAAATTAATTGCTGTTCTGTATCTTCAATAAATTCCATAGATGGCAAAGAATATACTGAATCTACTTTTTTTTTCTGAAATGAGCATAGTTTTCCAGAAGACATAACACTGGGTGCTGCCCTCTGATTCTGAGGCATTATGCTGTGCCTATTTAATCATCTTTTATTTTAAAATAATAGAGAGTATTCAGCCTCTAGTTCTTCACTTTGAATTGTAATTTCTCTTCATTATTAAGATTCTTGAATAAATGTATTTTGTGGATTTTTGTTATTTTTCATGCTCCATTACATTTTCTCAAAAGAATTTCTCTGCGCATCTAATGACATTGCTTAAATGGCCTAAACCTCTTCAGAAAAAAGCTTTATGCAAATCTGTCCGTAATAGTAATTAAATCATGCTGTCTAACACAACTCTAGGAAACTGAAAGTGTGACTCTTTAGGTGATCAAGAGGCTAGTCTTCCTTAGTGGTGTAAGGCTTTGAAACAAGTGAGGAGATTTCAGATTTATAGCAAAGCAAAAGAGTGATAATCTAGATATCATTCATATGAGACTCAATTTATTTTTTTTTTTTAATTTTTTTTTCAACGTTTATTTATTTTTGGGACAGAGAGAGACAGAGCATGAACAGGGGAGGGGCAGAGAGAGGGAGACATAGAATCGGAAACAGGCTCCAGGCTCTGAGCCATCAGCCCAGAGCCTGACGCGGGGCTTGAACTCATGGACCGCGAGATCGTGACCTGGCTGAAGCCGGATGCTTAACCGACTGCGCCACCCAGGCGCCCCGAGACTCAATTTAAAAGAGAAGAAAAACACTTATGTTAGGCAGAAAAATACAGCTTCTTATCTGAAGTGTTGTTAGGTAATTGTTTTAAAAATGGGCTTATTTTCTCCTCAATAGAGATCATACAAAATGGCATTTTGAAATCAGAATAGGAAAAATAAGATATGTGCCATTTAAAGCAGCTTACAAGTTGATTTTGGCAATTATGTAGAAAGTAGAAACTCGGATAGAACCATTGCATAATAAAAGTAAGTGCACATCACAGTGCCCATTGCATAAGAAAGTTACAACACCTACCATCCTAGCAAAACGTATAAAATGGTAACTTGGCTACACTGGACTCCCTGCTGGATGCCTTGAATACTTTGTGTGGCCTGTGTTGTCCAGAATATATTTATGGACTGTATAAAATTAGCATAGATTAAAAATTAAATGAAGAAAACACAATGATATAGGAGTTCAGTGTGAGGAAGGGTCAGAAAGGAATTTTCTTTCTCAGTTTAGAGACGGTTTTGTGATAGAGTGCAATTCAGGCACATTTCATTGTGGGCAAAAGCTGGCCCCAAATTCAAAACTATTTAACTATAGAAAAAAGGCACATGAAATCACATGAAATTGCTGTAAGAAATTGTTCTGGAGTTAGAGGCCGTAGGAATGGGACTGCATCCAACTCAGGAACGTTGGGCTTGTGAAATATCTGTTTGTAGGAATGGCTGCTGTAATTCCATGCCTTGCTCCTCGAATATTCTACCCACGTTATGTACTAGAATCTTTGCCTAGGTCTTGCTTTTAAATGGTAGCAGCTCCTACCCACACCCTCTTCACCCCAGTTACCGAAACTGTTGCCTCTACTGGGGAACTGGCTACTTGGTCTCTGGAGTTTTGGCCTAAGCCGTAAGGCCATACAAATATTTTTAGGATTTGGAGTTCAGATCTTGGGCTTACTGTTTGTTTTAGACTTCAGTTATACTGATAGTGTAAAAAGAAAATTCTGGGCTGGCTGGCTTCAGAATGGCCCTCACTTATAAATACTTTTTCAAGTTGTGAAGAGATAATCTCACGACACTTGTGCAACAAACTCAGCAACCCAGGAGAGAGAATGTTAAGTCCACACACCATAATATATAACACACACATGGAATATTTATCCTTTTAACTGTTGGGAAGTGACCCCAATGATCCATGACACATACATTGATAATTTTACTGAGACTTGAATTTTTTGTCCAACAAATTATGAGGCCTGCGTGCAGGAGCACATCACTTAGCTCAGTGCTTCTCGGATTTTAATGGGAATATGAATCACCCAGGGATCTTGTTAAAATGAAAATTATGATTCAGTGGTTCTGGGGTGGGGCCTGAGAGTTTGCATTTCTGATCAGCTCTCTGGTGATGGTCACCCTGCTGGGACATGGAACACACTTTAATTAGCAAAGATTTAGCTAGTGGGTGTGCTGTCCTTGCCCATTTTCTCCACAGAGCTTCTTCTTCCTCTCCTGAATCTCGAGTGTGCAGTAAGGCCACAGAACACCTGCTTTAGGGTTTATGTTTTAAGCCGGCATTTATTAAGTATATTCTGAGTGCAAGAACTTGCCATGGATTATTTCTCTTGCTTGTTGTGAAGATGCGGAAACCATAGCTTAGGGAGGCTCCTTCACTTGCCTGAGATAACGTAGTCAGTGGAGTGGGAACACCACACTCTGAACACATGCTGTGTTTTTCATATACTGCCTCATGTGATGTGTGACGTATCTCATTAGCAGAAGTAGAAGATGAGTTTGAATGGAGAAATGAACAATTCATGATGTTCCGGAGACAGCGCTAATCACATGTTCGAAGGATACATAAATTCCTAGGAAATACACTTTTAGGATTAGTATTACTATTTCTATACTATTTCTATACACAGTAAGAAGGGGAATAAAACTGTAAATTAGTACACATTACTAAAATGAAGTGTCTGTCATTCTAGGAAGCACGACCTTTCATTACTTTGTTGGGCCCCCTATATGGAACAGAAATCTTTGATTTTGATGGTTCAGGAAAAGAAATCTCAAAAGCGAATATCTTCTGATTGGATTTTTATTTGATTTTGGTAAAGAAAGAACAAGAAAATCATATTGAATTAGAACTTAAAAACATGTTAACTAGAATTCTTCAAAGTCAGTGATCATGGTGAATTCTTCCTCCTTGGTCCCCAAATCTTTTTTTTTTTTTTTTTTTTTTTTGACGGTTTTGCATTTTCATTAGATGAGGTCTCTTTCTAAATGGGCTTGGTGGAATAATTCACATCAGTCTGCTTTCCCAGGCTTTTAGTAGCTTGCTTCTGTCTCATAAGATATATAGTTTTAGTTTATGCCAGGTGGCTCTGCTGAGATGGATTGTGCTGTCTCAGTGTTAAATTAAACTGTTCTCATCCAACTTGTAACTATGCATGTCCCACATACATTGATGTCTGGTTTTTTTATTGTAGGTCCTGTAAGTGGAAGAAGATTAATAAAAGCAACCCAGTACTAGAAAAGTTTAGGACAACACATTTTCCACAAGCTTAAATTCCCTTTCCTCCTTTGCAGAAGTTCTCCCATTAATCCGTGTCTTTAGAGTTGTGCCCTGTGCCTCTTGATTCCTGAGTTTATTTCAGAGATGGTGATCTGGGAGGAGTTAGTGAGCCTGTACAAATGTACCTGGCGATGCTGAAACCCAGTGTGTGCGGATATTCTCTCAGTTTTTATTCAACCAGTCAGGTCTTTTTGGCCAATTTCAGGTCCCCATAACATATGATAGCATTATTTGTAAGAAGGCCCAAAACACAAACTCTTTTTTTTTTTTTTTTTTTTTTTGCCTGAGTTGTTATTGTTACATTTGGGAAGCTAATTCTTTCTTATGCTTGGAGGAAGAGGGGGGAAAATGCAGAGGGTAACACATTCTTTTCATATTATTTTGTGGGTAAACATCATGTTTTTAAACCAATAAAAAACTGAGCTTTTCTGATCACAAATTAAGTCAGTGCACATCAAACAGTATTACGAATTTCCCATTTGTGTTTATGCGTGGAGTCTACCTCCAGAATTTCTCAGGCCCTGAATCTCAGAAAGGTCACTTTTATTTGTTGGTTGAAAAGAAGGGAGGGGGTGGGCTAGTATAGAACAAGATGGACATTGTACTTGTTCACTGATTGATTTCATCTCTTCATGTCCCTGCAGCCCATGATTCCTAAGTGGTCAAGGACCTGGAGCTGGGGGAGACAGTCAGTGAATGTGAAGTAGAATGTAAGAATTGGATTAACTGTCCTGGCTGACTTTGCCATATGCCCAGGAATGAATTTAGGAGTTAGATAGCTTGGAATAATTCTAGAAATAGTAGTTTGTGTGTGTGTGTGTGGGGGGGGGGTGATTGTTCTATGCATATGGAATTAAAGGTGAAATGGTATCCTACCATTGAGTCTCTTTTCCATAATTTTTATGCATTTGGAAAATAATTATTAGGCAACTTCTATGAATTAGTCTTTGCTAGACACTGGGGTTACAGTGATGAACAAAATAAGATTGCTGTCTATCCTTGAAGATGTGACGATCAGGTTGGGAGATAGACATGAATCATATAATGATCAAATATGCAATGCAGTGTTGTAGCAGTGCGTTATTGGTAAAGTGTCTGTAATAAGTGAAATTTGCCTAGCAAGGAGATCAGGGAAGGCATCCTTCAGAAAATGATGTTGCAGTTGAGATCTGATGAATGAATAGCATTACACTAGTGAAGAGAAGAATGTTCAGGCTGAGAAAATGTAATATGCAAGCGCTCTGTATAAGGAGATAGGATATTGTATAAAGGAGGCCAGTGTTGCTGATGTGCGGAGAACATGATGTGAAATGCAGCTGGAGAGGTAAGAGTTTTACTTTTTATTTTTACCCTAAGGTCATTAGGATGCAAGTTACATATTTTAAACAAGGCAGGTCTGTTTTTGTAAGTCTCCAAAACAAGAAATGATGGTAGCTTCAATAGGTAGTGGTGATAGGAAGTAGATTCTGTATACATTTTGAAGGTAGAGCCAATAGGACTTTCTGATAGCTTAATATGGGCATGAGTAAAGAGAAGAGTCAGGATGACTCCAAAGGTTTTGGATTGAGGAAGTAGAAGGATGAAGTTGCTATTAGCCATGATGGGGAAGGCTGCTAATCTGGCTGGATGTGGGAGAGTGGTGAAGATAAAGAGTTCAGTTTAGGTATGTTCTGTTTAAGAGGTGTGTTAACCCCTTAAATGGAAATGCAGAGCAAGCAATTGTACATGTGATTCTGGAGTCTGGGACAGAGGTAAGAAATAGAAGCAAAATTCCGGATTGCTGAAATTTTTTTTTTTACATGTTTGTTGGAAATGTGTATTTTTTAAATTAATTTTTCATGTATATCATCCACTTTAAAATTTAATTATTTTTGCTTCTTGGTTTGTGAGAGCTCATTTTGTAATAATAATCATCTATTATGTATGTTACAAATATATTTTTATAATGTTGCTTCTTTTATTTAGTGTTTTTCAACACAAAGATTTAAGATTTTATGTAATTGGATTTTCTGCGCATGCTAAAAAAAAGCCTTTTTTATTTATAAAAATATTTACCTCCTAACCTCCGAATGGCCCCTGTTTTTTCATTTTAAATTTAAATAAGCTGGGGTTTATTTTTGTGTACATGAGATAATAATTCTTGTTAAGTTTTTTTTGTTTGTCAGACAAGTTAGCTAATAATTCCAGTAGTATTTGTTGACAATCTTTTGTTCACTGATTAACTCTCTATCTTATGTTAAATACTTACATGTATTTGAACTAATTTCTAGAATTTCTATTATTCTCTATTAATCTGTCTCTTATGGTACTTATTCTACAGTATTTTAATTGTTGTAGCTTTCTAGTAGAAGAGTTATTATCTTGGAAAACAAGTCTACCATGATCTACCACTCTTCTTTTTAAAAATATTCTTGGGTTGTTTTCTCTCATTTATTCTTCTAGATGATTTTTATATACCGGGAGAATTATCTGTCCCTAAATGGTTTTAAATGCCCAGGCATATGTGTGTATGATTCTGGTAACTTTTTTGAGATAACTCTTTGATGGGTACCACAGAAAAAGTTTTTGTAGTTATTCTTGTTTGTTATTTTGTATGTATGACTGAAAACAATCTCATGGTTTAAGGTTTGAAATATTTCAGAGATGGAGTAATTCTGGGTATTGACAAGCTCAAGGGTATGGGTATGGGTATGGATACTTACATGATGAGGGCATGAAATTCACTGTATACAAGGAGGCAAGCAAACTCAGATTTTAGGTGTTGAACAAGTATTCCAAAGGCCAAAATTTCCCAAGACAGATTGGAGAGGAAGACTGTTTTTAGGTTTCAAAGTTGGGGACTATCATAGACAGGTGATATTAATGAGAAGGGGGACTAGGGGTCAGAAGAGATGTTGGCTGCTTGGAAATTTGGTCTGGATTCACTTGGGAAATTTTTGAGAAGGCTTGATCTGGTTAGTCTAATCTTGGCTGGGCTTGCTTATGCATCTGTAGTTAGCTGGTCTGTTAGCTCAGCTGGTTTGTTTGTGGTGGCATTACTTTTATGGCTGGGATAACTGGAGCATCTTTCCATGTCTTCTTTCAACTGAGCAGGTTAGCCCAGGATTGTTCATATGACAGTTGTAGATTTCTAAGAAAGTCCAAACTTGCAAAGACTCTTGAGACCTAGGCTAGGAACTCAGTTGGACCTTATTACTTCTATCGTGTTCTGTTGGCAAGTCAAGTCACAAGGCCAGTACAGATGATGGAGGACCTGTCAAATCACACAGAAAGGGGGCATAGATTGAGGGATGCAGAATCTGTAATTGTGTCTTCAATCTTCAACGCCCTGGGAGGATGATTGAAGGTGAAGGAAATCCAGAGAGATATGAAGATAAAAGCAGGAGAGATGTGTCTGGTTTTGCTGCTTTCAAACTGGGGGATTATGGTCAAGAATGACAGGAAATGAAGTATGATTGTCTTCACTGAATTAAGGGCCTGATTCTTACTCTGGCACTGACTTTCAGCGTTTGTGAAGCCTGAATTCTAAGGTGGTCTCAAGAGCTTGGTGAAACTAGTGGTCAGTTGCCATGTGCAAGGCCATCACTAGTGGAGAAAATAGATGGCATGTGAGATGGCATGAAGTTTTACCTTTTGGGCAGTGGTTCAAATAGAACAGAACAGAAATGTGGTATGGTACCTTTAAAGAATATTAGACCAGAAAGGCAGGGATCATAAACGGTTAACTCGAGCCAGTGTCAAGGTGGAAATAACAGTGGTCCTAGGTGAGTGATAAGGAGTGAGGCTTCTAACCCAGGGTCACATAATTCAATGAACTGAATTATTCCATTTCACATAAGGCAGGGTTCAGTTGTCATTTAAATCTGTATCTCCATCATGTGGCACCATATCTAATGCACTGTAGATGTTTGATAAATGTTTGTTGCATTATTTATTGAATGAGGTGTTCCCTATTTTGGCCCCCTTTCCAAGAATTTTTGTTGTACTCCATCTCTTCTATACATATTTAGTTTAGATTATTATGATTTATAAATTTAGATTACTATGCTGAGGCCTCATCTACAAAAGCAATAATTGATTGTATTTTTATTCACTGGATCAAGTTTATTCATTTTCTATTTTGAAGTGGGGCTTTAATAAAGCAGAGTAACAGGGGGTTATGTGCACAGCAATTGACAAAGCTAATAGCATTCATCCTGAGAAGAATAGAAAGAATCATCTTTGCTACGTTGTTTACTTTGTTGTGAATGTTGCAGACTTTCACTCAGGGCAAGTTCAAACTATTTTCTGATTTTGAAGACTTCGAGGATAAAAAATTTCCTAAATAATCCAGTTATCACAGATAACATGTCAGGAAACTAAAAAACATTGAACTGGGATAGTCTCTTTAGCTTGTGCAAAAAACAGTGATGAGTTTCTATATATGCAGCATTAATGTTGGGTCTCTATCAAAAGAGACCTTTCTATACATGAAATAAAATATATTATACCAAATAAACAAAGCATAATAATGATTTTTTTCAAGTTTCACTATTTTAAAAAATACCACCATAATTATTATATCAGTTTGAATCTAATAAATAGGAATTTATAGGTCAAACATTGTACAAAATCTGTACTATTTTGACATATGTTGCTGAATTGTTCTCAAAGTCTTTGTCTACTTACATTTCAGTAATACATGAGAAAATAAGCCTGATTCTATACACCTCTTGAGCACAAGATATCATTAAAAAGAAAATATTCTCTAATATGATGTATGGTATGTGGATCTTGCCCAGTGTGACTTGAGTATAGTGAATGGGTGTGAGGCAGTAAGTAGAGAATTTGGGGATGAAAGTGATGAAGGAAGCAGTGGCCAGATAATGCATGGCCTTTCCAGCGATTTGAAAGACCTTGATATTTATCATGAAAGCATTAGGAAGCATTTGAAGGGTTTTAAACAGCAGTAAAATGTGATGAAGTATTATATTTTAGAGAGATGACTTTGCAGCAGTATGAGGATCTGATTGAAGGGAGTAGGAGGGGATGTGGGGGACATTAGTTAGGAAACATTAACACTAGTCCAGTTGAGAGGGGCTGCAGTCTGGGGTAGGATAATGGTTGTGGAACTGGAAAGAAGTGAATGGATTTGAATATGTAGGAAGTAGAATAGATTGCTTACAGTGATTAGATTTCAGGGAATGAGGGAGAGAGATGTATTATGGATGCATTTCATATCTCAGACTTGCGCATGCGGTAGATGGTTTGATGCTTACTGAAGGAGAGAGCACTGGATTACGAGCAGGCTTGGGAGGAGTGGATGAGCTCAGTTTTGGTCACATTGAGTTTGAGATGCCCATGGATGTTTACAAACATTGAAGTGTAATGTATAAATCTGAGGTTTAGAAGGAAGTTCTGAATGGGAGATGCATGGATGAGAGTCATCCATATGTAGATGATCACTGAAGCCCTGGGAATGGTTAGCATCACTATGGGAGAGAATATAGGGAGGGGAAATGAGACCAATTCTTAAATCATTCTAATATTTAAAAATCTATGAGAGGTGGATGAGCTTATAAAATAGTCTGAGAAAGAGTTGCCAGAGACTTACATGGAAAATCAGAATTATTTTGTACCATGGAAGCTAAGGGAAGAATGTTTTAGGAAGGAGGCAGTGATACATGATAACGGAAAGTGCTGAGAGGACAGGAACAATGCTATTTAACATTTTTCATCAGATTCAAAATATGGGGGGGGGGGACTTGGTGGCTCAGTCGGTGAAGCTTTTGACTCTTGGTTTCAGCTCAAGTCTTGTTCTGGCAGTTTGAGGTTCCAAGCCCATTGTCAGGCTCTGTGCTGACAGCATGGAGCCTGCTTGGGATTCTCTTACTCCTTCTCTCTCTCTCTGCCTCTCCCCTGCTCATGCACACGTGCACGCGCACACATGCTCTCTCTTTCTTTCAAAATAAATACATAACATTTTAAAAATATGGAAGTGATTTTCTTAGTGAGGGCATTTTGGTGGATCAAACAGGAGGCCAGATTACAGATTTGTGTAGTGCAGGTAAGTATGTAAAAGAAAAAAAAGGTTTCTATTAAGGAGGAACGAATAGAGTTGTGCCTGATTGGTCCACAGAGTAGGGAGGAGAAGAGATGTTTGACTTTTTGTTGAATTTAACTGCCTCAGGTGTTGTCAATAGTAAATCCTGATGCAGATACAGTGAGTTTACGTTGCTTTTTATAGTATTTTTACATGTGTTCTGTAGCTAAGTGAACAGATTTTTTTTTTTACTTTATTCTTGTCAATAGGTTGTTATTTGTATAAAGGAAAGCCATTGATTTTGTACTTATTGTACAACTGAATTATTGGTTCAAATAGTTTCTCAGGGATTCTCTTTTTTTCCAGGTAGTCATTCATATCTTCCATAAATAGCGATCATTTTGTTTCCTTTCTGTATACCTCTAATCATGAATTCTAATAACAGTAATGACTCTGGAACTCCTTGTCATACATTGGCCCATGGTAAGGACTGTGGATTTTATTCTTAGAAAATATGTTCAGTATTGTTAGTAAAAAGTAATGGAACTTAAACGAGAGTCAGTGGCAGTGAAAATGAAAGAAAAGGAATAGCTTTCATGATATAAAGCTTGGCTTTTGGCCGAATGTAGAGTCTGGGAAAAGAGGACTTCATTTAGGTGATAAACATGAGGAGACTGCCTCTGTGTTCACCTTTAAACAAGGGGTTGTTTCCTTATGATAAGTGTTTGAAAAGATAACAATTGGGGCAAAGACTATTCATCATTTTAATACTTTTGCCACAAACTACTGGGCTGTGTCCAGTTATGGCAGCTATGTTAGCACAGTGCTTCACCAGCAATGGTAACATCATTTCAATTTTTGTTAGATCCATATGAGTAAAATGACACCTCATCGTTCCTTTATGAACCTAACTTGAGGTTTGACAAATATGTCATTAAGTTTTCTCCTGGTATCATTTTAATATGTAAATACATAGGGGTTTGTCTTTGCATAGAGTGTGAGGCACGAATATGACTTTGCCCCTGCAAAGAGTGAATTTGTTTTTATAACCCTAGATCGATAGCATTTTGAAAGGGAAAAATGTGGCCTAGGAATTCCATGTGAAGGGAATAGCATTAGGCCAAAATTTCTTTGCTAGAAATATTAATTCATTAGGAATAAATTTAAAACAAAAACTTTCATTAGGACTATCTTACATGTAAAGTCCTCGCCACGACATTTAAAGTCCTGAACTAGCAATTGAAAACTGGCAGCCAGCAAGCCATTATAATAGTAGCTAATATTTACCGAATGCTGTAACAGAGCCTCACATCAACCATTTAATATATACTTATTACATTCATTACCTTATTAAATCCCTGAGACAGTCCTGTGAGGTAAGTGTTAAAGTGTTAAAAGGTATGCACGCCACACAGCTGAGTGCTAGGCCACTCTTCATAGGGCATTTTGCCAACTTACTGACTGTTCCCTAAAAATACAGTATATTTTACCAACTCCATGTTTTGTTTTGATGTGTTTTGAGGCACATTGACAGAACTGTTAATGGTAAGTCAGAGAGGGAGAAAAGAGTGGAAAGAAAACCAGTTAGAATTCATCCATCCATCCATCCTCTATCCATTTAGTGAACAAATACCTGAGTACTTCCATGTTCTAGGCAGAGGTCTCAGGGCAGGGGACAAGGTAGGGAATAAAAGAGACTGAAATCACTGACTCTATGGCTTGTGTGGGGGAGAAGGCAATAAACACAACATAGATTATAATGATGGGAGGTTGAAAGTATCATGAAAAGCAAAAACAAAAACAAAAACAAAATGAAAGGAAAAGTACCATGAAGAACAGTTAAGAGAAAGGTATGGAACATGATGGGTCAAGGTGCTGGTCTCTCGAGGAGGTGGCATTCAAGCTGAGACCCGAATTCAGTGAAGGGACCAGCCATGTGGTTATTTCAGAGAAAGTGCATGCCCGGGCTCTAGGGCAAGTTTGTGGTTGGCCCCCTGTATTTAATAGACTGCACAAAGCCCAGGGCATGTGGTGGAGGAGGCTGAGAGGTATGGTGGTAAAGGAGCCCTGACTTACAAGAGCCTGAGGGACCTTGTGAGCCTTGGTAAGGACCTGGGGTCTTATTCTCAGCCTGCTTAGTAATTTAGGGGATAGTAGGGAGGACTTAAGCCTGAGCAGTGGGGGTGGGTGGAGCAACAACATGGCAGTGCCTGACTTGGCAACTGACTGTGGTTTGGAGGAGGGGGTCAGTGCCGCCAACGGCTGGAGGTACATTGAGGCTCAGTCAAGGTAACTAAGATTGATGATGCTGTGTAGGGGGGAAAAGATAATTTTCAGGAGAAGAGGATGTAGTCTGAAGGTAGGAAGTTGGAGAACAGAACCATTTCAGGAATGAAAAGTAGATGAGAAATGATTAGAGAAGTGGGAAAGAAACTAGGAGAGCTGGAAGTGCTGGGCGGAGTCACGGGGCACTTACTCTTCAGGACTTTCAGAGTTGAGACTCTGTTGGTCTTCTAAGAATGCCATTACATTTGTTGTTGTTGGGAAGCAAAAAGTGTAGTGTCGTGATAATTAAACTGCACCTGACGTTGGATCTGAAGTCTAGTCTGGTCACTTTTTGAGCATTGTGAGCCTGGGTATGTCATTGAAGCTCACCTTAATTTCTTTGTTTGTTTCTATATTTGTTGTGAGCTTAAATGAGATACTGTATGTCAACTATACGGCTGGAACAAAATGAGCCCTTATTAAATGGTGCTGTTTTGATAATTATTAAATACTGTACTTGGTGATTATTTTAGATAATGAATGTGAAATAACCTTGTAAGTGTGAAAAAAACTAGGTGTGAGTTGTTAATAATGTCAATGAAACTGAGTTCTTAGTTTTTATTGCTTTCTAACTATAGTAGCTCCTATACTAATTTTATAATTTTAGACAATTATATAGTAGTTGATTTTTATAGAAATGCATAAAGCAAAATTATGATAATTTTTTTGCAAAAACTTTCAAATTGAAAGCTTAGATCATGCACCAATTGAAGCTCAGAATAATTTTGTAGTTTTATAGTAAAATTACAAGTATACCTATTTCAAATCTTGATGAACTCATTATTTTCACCTTAAATTTCAGTGAATTAAGGAAGACTTTCCCTAAAGTTGAAGCAATAATGTTTTTATAATGTATATAGCTTTAGAATTATAGAATCAAAAGTAAATGTAGGAAAAATATGAAATGACGTCTTGGCCATAGATACAGATATTTAATCTTGTCAGTAGTTTCTGGTTTTGTGTTCTACAAATTTGTTTCTTGAAAACAAAATTGAAATTAAATATGTGTAGCTAATGGCTAATTTTAATGAATATTTTAAGAAAAAGATAAAGTATGCTTCAGATTTCCAATGAAATATATGTGGAATATAGTTACTTCAGAGGCTCAGATGCTTCTAGCACCTGAGCCTCTCCCTTGAGGCCATCAGGATCTCTATCTGAAACAAAATATAAAAAATAAAATATAATTAAATGGAAAAACATATCTAAGTTGGTCTTTGAAAGTCTTTATAAGAAAAATGATTTCTCCAAAACCAAAACAATGTTAATACACTGCTATTCCTTCCTTCCCCCTTTCACTTACTCTATAATTATATTTGATTTCCTATTACCCTATTTCTCATCCCTTAATGACCTCAATTTTCTGATTGGTCCTCTTTGACCTACACAGAAACCTGCTTAAGCATTCAATGAATTCTTTATGAAATTCTGTGGTAATTTAATCTGCTCTTGTGAGGTCCTTTTGGGAGCTTTGTTCTGTTCTAACTTTAAGACTGGAAAGCTGTTGCCAAATCCTGATTTTTATTTCTTCTTCTCTTTAGTAGTATTTTAGAGAGAACCAAAATACTGCCCACTCTTCTTTTATAATTATTCGTGCTATAATTTTCTTTTGATGTTGGATCATTTTTAGAAATGAAGAATTCCAATTAAGTCATCTGACTTAATTGCATTCATAATCTGTTCTCTTCATTTAAAATATTGTAGTGATTGTTATTGAACCTTATCTCTGTGGATGTGTGTAGAATATCCAAGCCAAGATATATAGAAACATAATAAAAAGAAGTAGGCTTGTCCGAAATCTTTGGTCAGCCATGTTACTTATCATGGGACCTTAAAGAGTGGCACTGAGGAAAGAAGGAGAAGGAGTCCTTTTCCATGAGTAATGCTCACCTGAACATAGTGAATTTTCTGGTAATGCACATTTCTGGTTATCTTATATTAGTGCTGTATAGTCTTGGTTATTCACACCTGTTAATAGAATTAATGGAATTTTGGAGTTGCTTGATTTTGCTTGCCTTATGCAATATAGCCACATGAAAGCCCATATAGGCTTTATAAAGCTCCTAAAACTTCTTGTTTTCCGTCAGTGAATCCTTTAGCATTAATGTATTAGAAAATATCTACCTCCATATGAAATTCTTAAAATTAAGTGTCATAACTTGAAATTTTAATAAAATTTCCCCTTCTTATCCACTCCGCCAGATAATTATGGGCTACTCTGAACACCATCTGCTCTAGAAGCCATAAAGAAACATACCCTCCCCTTTTCATCTGATCTTTAGCAATACACATTTGTTAACTTACTCTATTTTTGAAAAAAAGTGGAAAAGGTAAACATAATATCCTTTGAGTGGCTTTCTTTCTTTTTGAAGAAGGACACCTTTGTAGCTTCAATCCCTTGTTCAGGAGAGGACTTTCTTGGAATGCACATTACACAGAGCTTGGTATATGTCCTTGGAATCCCCTCTATAATTTCTCATTTTCTATTCCTTCTAGTTTCCTGCTGGTTTTCATGGTTTATGCAATTGCTTTCCCCCTTTGGTGGTAATAATCTTGTTGTTTGAGAATATTTACCACCTTTACAGTGTCATGTATACTCACTCAATGACAGGTTTCCCATAGTGAGTAAGACAGTGCTTACTTTGTGGCCATTTCTCCTTTTTGGCATCAATTTTCCTTTTCGCATAACTAACTCTGAGTGATGGCATACCTCTTTTTCTCCCATGAACCATCGACAGTTGTTCTAAAAATGCCTTCACTATCCCCCTCTCCTCTCCTGCTCCCCTGGGGGCATCATCTCACTCTTGTTAGCTAGACCTAATGGCATCTTGGAAATACATGTAATGATCCTCAAAGCAATTAATTCTTTCTTACTCTCTCTTCTCAGGAGGTTACTAAATAGTTTCTTCTATAGGGGATGGAACTGTTAAAAGAAATCACATGTATAAACAAGAAGAGGAGTCACCTGGCATGCTTCTGCACTGCTGTAATTTCGGATGTGTGCTATATATGTCCTGGATGGGGAAAGCGAGAGAGGAAGATAAATGTCCAAAATATATTAGAATAGAGTAAAGAAAAATAATAGGATGATGACAGAAATTTATGTTCTTGGGCACCTGGCCCCACGAGACTCTCGATCTCAGGGCTGTGAGTTCAAGCCCTACTTTGAGTATAAAGCCTACTTAAAAAAAGAAAGAAAGAAAGAAAAAGAAATGTATATTCCTTATCCCCCGCCCCCCCACCCCACCCTGTATTTCAGTATACTTGAGAGAAAGGGTAAGGAAATGTAGAAGGAAATGGAGATAACATTGAAAAATATTGAATATGTGTAATAAATAATTTTTAAAGGAGCTGATAATGCATTATTTATCTTCTCACCTTTACAGTAGCTCCAGCCATCCCAAATCCTCCAAGGAAATTTCTTTTGCAGTTTGCCTTAGCTAAACCTGCTGGGACAGACTGAACTAAAGTAACAGGCAGCTTTGAGAGGCTCATTATCTGTCAATCTTTGATTTAAACCCTTGTCAATGCTAATAAAATATCAGAGTTAGTCCTTTTGGAGTCATCTTTTTGTTGAGAGGACTGATATTGTCATGCAAGATTAATGTAGCATGAGTGATATTAATTTAATGCTGAAATCTCTGTTTCTATCAGAACCATTTTGCCTTTCATAGTCTCTAAATTATTTATGAGTGTGTGCAAATTTACCATGATACAAGTCCCATAAAATGGAATAATATTAACTTTAATTGTTTTTTTTTTGTTTTGTTTTGTTTTTTTCTTCCCCTCTCTTTGCCTGTCTTTACTATTCCCTCTTTGGCATTTGATTTTATTGTTTGAATACTTAATTTAGAAAGCTGATCTTAAATTCTGACCATTTTAATTTGGTAAATGGATATATCTTTTCATTGCTTCCGTACTGTCCAAGTTTAAAGAATTTGGTTTATATAAGCCAAAGCTGTGTGGATGTTTCCAATCCTATTCAATAAGCAAAGTATGCTTCATTTGATTATAATGTCATGGAAATTAAGTATTTCTCAACACTCAGTCTTTTACATGATCCTTTTGAAGCCACATTATAGGTACGTGATGATAATAATAATACCAACAGTGATTTATTTAGGTTTGATTCCTTTGCATGGGTAATTTTTAGTGTTTTAAGTATTAAAGAAGAGATACATTGTTGAATATACTGGATGGAATTTTTAATTCTTTTATTTCTATAAAACATAGGATCATGAAGAAATACAAAAGAAGGAATGATTCCTTTCTCTAAAGATTAAAGCATAGGGAAAATTAATGCTCTTACCAATGTTTTATGAAAGCATAGTTATTGTGAAATGGCTGAATTTGTTGTTGTTGACTATAATTCAGACACAAAAAAGAATAAAGGGACAATTTACTTATGTAAGATCTTGTTAGCCTATATGAATGTTAATGCTATTTGTATTTAAGGTGACAATAGTGACAAAAGTGCCCCTCAATGTGAAATTTCTGAAAAAGGCTAATGTGACTTCTAATCTTGCTGGTACTAATGCTAGTAATTTATTCTATTCACATTTTTGTAGAGTTTATTGCTTCTCTGATGAAGAACCCTCATTGTACAGATGAGAAAATTGGGAATCAGATAAGGGACAGCATACCATATTGGTTAAAAACTCTGAACTCAGGGAGCAAGACTATCTATC
Source organism: Herpailurus yagouaroundi (assembly GCF_014898765.1). Lineage (NCBI taxonomy): Eukaryota > Metazoa > Chordata > Mammalia > Carnivora > Felidae > Herpailurus > Herpailurus yagouaroundi. The sequence goes on from NW_024412407.1 coordinate 9,687,056, forward strand.
TGGCTTCAAATACTGACATTGCTACTTACCGTCTGAGTGACCTCAGTTTGTCAAGAGGATTTATTGGTAGAGTGAGAGTTAATATACGTAGAGTAGTTTGAAACACTGCCTGGCATATAATAAGTGCCACATTAAGTGTTAGCTATTATTGTTGTAATTGATATATGAGCATATAAATTAACCATATCAGTCCTGGATCAGAGCTTTTCTCTCTTATCCATTTGCTATTGCTTGACATGTGCTGCCATTCTACTATGCCATTTTTTTAAGGTCTAATTATCCATTTATTCATTAGTTCTTTCACATTCATTCAATAAATATTTATCATCTACTTTGTGCCAGATGATATAGCAGTGAACTAAACTGATAAAAATCCACATCCATATGGAGTGGGAGAGAGATACAATAAAGAAAATACCCTATTCCATGAAGTCAAAGATGCACAATTTCTCACATTTTAACATTGCTGAAATGGTCATGAAGCTTATTCAACACCATCTTACATTTATAATTGGCAGCTTTTTTCTTAGTAATACAACACATAATATTGTATCTTATAATCAAAGGCATCTTAGATTTGACGAATAAAGTTAATAAAAAAAATACGTACATAGATAGTGCTAAGTACAAGACAGAAAAGTAAAGCAAAAGCAGAGAGCTAGAAAGTACTGGGAGGCAGGGGAGAAATTGCAATTTTAGATGGGAAGAAGATCTCATTCAGGTGACATTCATGTACAGACTTGTGGATGGTAAGGGACTTGAGGACTGGTGAGCCATGGGATCATCTAGGGGAAAAGCATCCCAAACAGAGAGCTGCAAAGGTCCTGAGGTAGGAGTTTGCCAGGTGTGCTTAAAGAACAGCAAGGAAGGACATGTAACAGAGTGAGCAAAGGAGAGAACAGTTCAAAGAGGTAATGGATTGCCAGTTATGAATGGCTTCGTAACAAGTATGCCATGTTGTAAGCATATCCTGCCTTTCTCTGAAATTCAAAGGCATGTGTCGCAAAATGGGGCACGTGTGAATTTTAGACCTTCTCTTGGTATGGCAGAGGGATAGCATGCCAACTAATAACTGGTACAGAAGAAACTAAGTCCAAAAGTAAAGAAAATTGTGTTAATATATATTAGTGTGTATGTGTATTTTTTTCTTGTTTGTCCCTTTCCAAACCTCTTGCCATCCCCTATTGTAGACTCTTTTTCTTAGCATTTGAATCTTGCATTTTTAACTGCATAGATGTCTCTCCCTATAATAAATGTCACAAGTTTTCTTTTTTCACTAGTTCATGCCACATAGTTCAATGCTATGCCATACAATTTTGGGTTTAGCTGTGTGTATCTTTGACTACAAGTTACGGAAAACCCCGATGCAAATTGGGGGAAGAAAAAGAGAGAGAAAATTTATGATATCATGTGAGAAGCAGTTCACAGACAGAGCAACCCAGGAAAGTTATGCCAGTGTCCTATCCACTTTTGCTTCTTGTTTTCCACCTTCCTTGTTTGTTGGTTTGATCTTCAGGAGCATAGCCAAATGATTATAACAGTTCTAGGAATTACATCCAGGTAAAGTGTATCCAGAGGAATAAATGAGACATCACCTCTCTGTATCTCTATGATATTCTTAAAGGTAAGAAAATTTTTCCCAGAAGTCTTTTCACAGGTTTCCTTTCATTTCTCATTGGCCAAAATTTGGTCACATGCCCATAAATCAACTAATCACTGGCAAAGATAATTGAATTACTGTGTGTGGCCTAGAATTTTAACTTGAGTAGAATAGAAGTTGGAAATGGTTTTCTGTAAAGGGCCAGAAAATAACATTTTTGGGTTTTACAGGCCACATGTTTTCTTTTGCAGCTACTAAACTCTGTCTTTACATATAAACTCTGCATATAAATAATATGTAAACAAACAAGCATGGCTATATTCCAATAAAAAGATGTTCATTGACACTGAAACTTGAATTTCATATAGTTTTCATGTGTCATGCAATATTCTTCTTCTTCTGATTTTTTTCACCCAGCCATTTAAAGATGTGAAAACTATTCTTAGCTCTCATGCTGTACAAAAAGGAGTAGCAGATGGCTTTGTCCCGTGGGCCATAGTTTATCAACCTTGAGTCAATTCTCAGGACTACTACAAGCTATTTTGACCAAAGAAATTCTAATCTTGATGTCTGTACATGTTCTCAGAACTCCATATTTCATACCATTGAGGCATATAAGTAATATTCAGTTTTCTTTTCAGAAACTACTTTTGGAAAAAAAAATCCATGGGCCTTTGTTTTTATTTTTTATCTTGTGCTTTGATTTTGTCATTAAGGATACACATACACACACACATCATTACAAATTGTATAAGGACAATATAGGAAAGTGTAAGGTACTGTGAGAGGCAAATCTTGGGACTTAACTTACACTGGAATTCGAGAAGTCCTTCTCTACAAAAGTAGCATTTAGGATCAGAAGGATGAATATGCAAAATGTGGGGGGACTGGGGGGGACATTCTAGAAAGAGAAAATAGCAAGTATTAGGGCCTCCAAGCCAAAATAAGCTCAGACTTTAAATGCCAGTGTTTCTGAATTATGGTAGTCAATGAGTAGGAGAGAGATGGGAGATGGCACTGTTCTGTTCACTGAACAAACTCTTAAGTTCTGAGAACTTGGCTAGATACTTGAGATATGAACACAATAATAGCAGAATTTCTTTTATTATTATTTTTTTTAATATGAAAGTTATTGTCAAATTGGTTTCCATACAACACCCAGTGCTCATCCCAAAAGGTGACCTCCTCAATACCCATCACCCACCCTCCCCTCCCTCCCACCCCCCATCAGCCCTCAGTTTGCTCTCAGTTTTTAAGAGTCCCTTATGCTTTGGCTCTCTCCCTCTCTAACCTCTTTTTTTTTCTTCCCCTCCCCCATAGACTTCTGTTAAGTTTCTCAGGATCCACATAAGAGTGAAAACATATGGTATCTGTCTTTCTCTGTATGACTTATTTCACTTAACATAACACTCTCCAGTTCCATCCACGTTGCTATAAAGGGCCATATTTCATTCTTTCTTATTGCCACGTAATACTCCATTGTGTATATAAACCACAATTTCTTTATCCATTCATCAGTTGATGGACATTTCGGGTCTTTCCGTAATTTGGCTATTGTTGAGAGTGCTGCAATAATAGCAGCATTTCTAATGACTTTACAGTTCAGCGAGAAATGATCACAATATAATGTGCTGGATGCCATGTTAGAGATATGTAGAAAGTGCTGTGGATCCAAAGAGTACAGGAACCCTTTCATTCAGGTGGTACAGGGAAGACTTCCCAAAGAAAATCAGATTTCAATAAACTGGAACTTTGTTTGCTATGAGGTCTTCCTTCAATAGTAGCACCTGGTTCCTATGACTTCATTATTGAGTCTGTCAGTAGCCAGTCTGTATTTTTATCTTGTTAATTTGTAGTTGGTTACACATTTCTCTGTAGCCGTCCTTTTTTTTTTTTTTTTTTTCCTCATTTCTATCTGGGTTTTAATTAGATTGTTTGGGCCTGGAGAGCAAGAATTCTCTCTTGGTTGAATACTGGAGGGAGGATATGCAGAGTTGGAGAGGAAGACTTAGTTTAATAATTAAATGACAGTATGGAATTAATGAAGAGCAAAACCTGTGTATAAGAACCAGCACAAGGGGTGCCTGGGTGGCTCAATTGGTTAAGCCTCTGACTTTGGCTCAGGTCGTGGTCTCACCACCGTGAGTTCAAACCCTGTGTTGGGTTTTGTGCTGACAGCTCAGAGCCTGGAGTCTGCTTCAGATTCTGTGTCTCCCTTTCTCTCTGCCCCTCACCAGATCGCAATCTGTGTCTCTTTCTTTCAAAAATAAATAAACATTAATTTTTTTTTTTAAAAGAAGAACCAGCACAAGAATGGAAGAAAGATTCTCTGTGGGCACTGGCACATTGAATGATGGCAGGTCGATCAAAATTGTTATGCAGCCAGGTAACAGTGCTCTAAGTGCTCAATTCATGTATTTATTGTGGGGGATTGTTACAGAGCAATGGGAAGTATGTGCCAAAAAAAATCACAGAAAAAAAGGTGACTCAGAACTAAAATAAAAGTAACAATGGTCTTAGAGATGTCTTCCATGAAAAATTGGAAAGGAATGTGGAAGGAGTGGTCAAATACTGAGTCTGTCTATTAAAAAGACCTAATTTTATCAACAAACAAACAGATGTTTTGTTATTGTAACTAATTATTGATTATGAACTAAATGTGGGCTTGCTGACACCATTTGATTGTTCCAGTTATTACAATGGCCGATACTGCTGTATTCTGAGCAATTATGCATAACCAAGTAAAGAGACAGTTAGCAGCTACACCTCGGGGATGTAGACTAATATAAAATATAAAAGAACGGGTATGCTTTATATTAAACAAAGCAACTGTACTCTGAAAAGTGAGAAAACAACTAATTTTAGTACAGTATGGGTATTTTAGAATTTTTAAATATTTTTATAGAATAAAAACATTGTTGGCTCTAAATATTTTGATAAAAGTCTGAATAACTAAAAAATAATTCTACCATTTTAGGTAATTAATGACAGCATTAAAAATAAAGCATAACAGTAAATAAATATGGCCAATGGGTAGATAGGTATGAGAATAATTATGATAGTAATTTAAATGCATAAATTCATGAAGTAAATTAGGGAAGTTTTCTATTACTTTTAATAAACATTAATTTTATGCTTTAATAGATAAGCTTGAAGTCAGTACTACATTATATATCATCTTTCTCTTAAAATTTTGTGGCAGCAGGAGACTGGGTATGAATCAGACATTTGTTGATTCTATAACTAATTACTCTATAAAAGTGTTACATTCAAATAAGATTTGCAAAATATTAACAATAAGAATAATTAATTTAAAAGTTTAAATTGTCTCATGGCAATTAGCCTGGATCAATTTCTAGTAGTAGGCATTTGGCGGTCACTTCTTTTCCGGTCTCACTTTGACTACTATTGAATTTGTCAGAGCCACATTCTAGCAAACAATGGCATAATTAAGAAAATATCTAGGGAAGATGCCAATGTCTTGATTGTTGTTACATTTTTTAAAAATAGGGCTGACCCTAGCATATGTTTGATGCTGAACACTGTTTAGTCTAGTATATACTTTGCACTTTAGAAATCCAGAATCTTAGTTTTTGTCTTGTAATTTGTAGACAGTGTGCCTTTTGTAGGAGTCAAAATTTTTGTTTGTTTGTTTAGCAACCCTTAATAGAGTTGCCTGCTTCTATTTATTTGTTTGTTTGGATTAAGTGTTTGTTTTTAATTTGGTTTACTTAAATTTTGTTATTAGTCTTCACTTTAGAGTTTCTTCATTTCATCAACAGAGTGTTTATACTCCTGTTTTCAATCAATTAAAAAGATGAAAGCAGTGAGTGGAATTTCCTATTTTGGGTAAAGAAAGACTAAGTTATTTGAATCAACCATTTCTGAAAGCAACTGAGAAAGGAAGATACAAATATGAAAAAAAAAAAAGACATCTTAAAGTTGGAAAAAATAGCAAGAGATTACCAGACAAAAATGAAGAGAAACCCCAAAACAGAGAGCACAGTGAAGCAAATGTTCAGTGAAGCTGCTTTTGCTATGAGAGATTTTGTTCATTCTCAGAAAATTTGAGCTTTCCTTTATATGGCCTATTGGGAAAGGGGGACAGATGTAAAAGCCCAGCAAATATATATAAGGTGTGAGTATACAGGAAACCCAATAAACTGGCATTCTAAAAGGCTGCACCTTTGGGACATGAAGTCTGAGTTACATTGTGGTTGTTCAGGGGATCTCAAGCCTTGGATTTACTTTAAGGTGATGTATTATTCACTTGGTGAAAGAAAATGAACCTCCTTTCTGGAGTAATCTACCTTCATCCAAGACTTCAAGTTATTCTTAGAAATATTTTTTCAAGTACTATTAGACACCTTAGAAAACAAAACACTAAGAATAAGAACTTGAAGAAACAACAGACAACAAAAACAGACTGCACAGGTGTCAGATGAGAATTAACCAACATTTAATATAGTACCATTATGCATATTATGGTTACAGAAATGACAAGGTAAATCTGGATTTATCTTCATGGAACAGGAAAACAAGATAGCTAATTTAAAAATGAGAAACAGAAACTCTAAAAATAAGAAATATAATAACTGGGAAAAATACAGTCTCAAAAGATGGATTTAACAACAGAGTAGATAGAATTAGTGAGCTGGAAAATACATTGTAAGAAATTATCTAGAGGTCAGAACAAAAAATTTTTAGAAGATGGAATATACTGAAGAGAAGGAAGAAGACAGGGAGGATGTAGGAGAATATTTATATACATTTCATGTGAGTCCCAAGAAAAATGGCTGAGAATTTCCTGGAACTGATAAAAGACACCTATCTGCAGATTCAAATACCGTAGTGAAGCCTATGGAAGAGAAATAAACATAAATCCTTATCTAGACACAATATAGTGAAACTTCAGACAAAGTTTGTTGCCAAAATTGAAGACAAAGAGAAAATCTAAGCTGGAGACAATATTACTTTGAAGGGAGTAGTGAATAGACTTATCACCTTTTGTTTTTTAATACTACTCTTTTTAGAGCAGTTTGAAGTTCACAACTAAGTTGAGAGGAAGGTATGGAGATTTCCCATATACCCCATACTCCCATACATGCAGAGCCTCCCCCATTATCAACATTAATCATCAGAATGGTACCTTTGTTACCAAGGATAAACTACATTGACACATCATAATGAGCCAAAGTCCAAAGTGAACCTTCAGGTTCAATATTAGTATTGTACAATCTATGGGTTTATGCAATGTATAATGACATTTATTCATCATTATCATACAGAGCATTTTCACTGTCCTAAACATCCTTTGTGTTCTGCCTATTCATTCATCCCCCCAAGTCCCTGGCAGTCACTGATTTTTTTATTGTCTCTATAGTTTTTGCCTTTTCCAGAATGTAATATGTTTGGCATCTTACAGTATGTAGCCTTTTCAGATTGGCTTGTTTCACTTAGTAATACGTGTTTAAGGTTCCTCTATGTCTTTTCATGACTTGATAGCTCATTTCTTTTTAACACTGACGGTATTCCATTGTCTGACTATGCCATAGTTTAGGCCATTCATCTAATAAAGGACATCTTGGTTGCTTCTGAGTTTTGGCCATTATGAATAAAGCTGCTAAAAACTGTTATTTAGGTTTTTGTTTTTGTGTGGACATAAGTTTTCAACGACTTTAGGTAAATACCAAGGAGAGTACTTGCTGGATCCTATGGTAAGAGTATGTTTAGTTTTGTAAGAAACTGCTGAACTGTCTTCCAAAGTGGCTGTACCATTTTGACTTCCTACCAGCAATGTATGAAATTTCTAGTTGCTCCACATCCTTGCCAATATTTGGTGTTACCAGTGTTCTGGATCTTGGCCATTCTCATAGATGTGTAGTGGTATCACATTGTTTTAATTTGCATTTCCCTGATGACATAAAGATGTGGAGCATCTTATCATATGTTTATTTGACATCTGCTTATCTTCTTTGGTCCATTTTTAAATCAGATTGTTTTCCTATAGTTGAGTTTTAGGAATTCTTTGTCTATTTTGGATAACACTCCTTTCTTAGATGTGTCTTTTGCAAATATCTTCTTCAGTCTGTGGCTTGCCTTCTAATACTCTGGACATTATCTTTTGCAGAGATGAGGTTTTAAGTCCAGCTATGAATTCTATCTTTCATGGATCTTGCCTTTGGTGTTTTATATGTAGTATCTTACTTAAGAATTTATAGAATAAAAAAATACAATAACATTGTAGTATGGTTGGGAGCAAATGTGTTAAAGATGTTAAAATGTGTTACTGAGTGAGTGTAGGGGAAAATGGAATGATGAAAAAATAATCCAAAATAACTTATAAAAGGGGGAGAGAAAGAAAGCACAGGCAGGAAAAGAGAAAGCAAAAAATAAGATAGTAGATTAAAAGTTAAATATATCAGTTGTTACAATAGATGTAAGTGGGCTAAACAATCAGTTTAAAATATAAATATATTGAAACTGAATTAATGAAATCCAGCTTTATATCATTTAAAAGATGCATATCTAAAGCATAAGGATACAGAAAGGTTAAAAGGAAAGGACAGTAAAAGTGTGTGGAAAAGAAAGCCGGTTTCTCCTAATTAATATCAGGCAAAGTAGACTTCAAGGTGTTGTAAACTTTCTAAGTCTAAAATTCTCTCTTGGCCAGCAAGAGAGTGGGATGCAAGATTAAAATATGAGTGATGGCTAATGTCTGAGAAAAGACAAGAGCCCCGAATAAGGGTCCTTGCTCCGTATTTATTAAGATCAGAAGGCTTATAAATGTGATGGACGTGCACAAAGAGACAATGAATCTGTGAACATTAACTCATGGGCATGAGGGAAAAGGGGGTTTTGAAGATATACAGTATTTGGGATTTGGGTCAATATAAACCAAAACCCTGGTGTTGGGCAGAGAGGCAGATGGTTGTTAATGGTAGACAGGAGGCACGGTGTCCTTTAATCTTAGCTAGCCTAGGGGATAAGACAGATAGGGCAAATAACCTCAGGGTTAACAAGGCACCTTTTCTTTTGCTAATATGCTTCCCTCTGGGCAGATTTACCCACAGCAAGGCGGTCTATAGCCCTATATACCTGTTCACCTAATTTGGTCCTTCCCTCTCATGAAAGCAGCTTTCTGCTATAATAGTAAATTGGGGGGCACTTTTGCCCCGAATGCCTGATCTTGCTTACCTCATATACCTTTGTATTGGGGGCCTTTGAGCCCCTCTCTATTCTGGGGCTTATGCCCCTCCCTCTCTATTCTGGGGGCCCTTGTCCCTCCCTCTTTTATTCTGGGGTGCTTATCTTGTTTATCCACGCTTGGGTGTGAGCATCCTATGGCTTTGTAATTCCTTATGCCATTGGTGTAAGCCCAGGGAATATCTAAGCTTATTCCCCACACAAGGCAAAAATTATTACTAGAGTAATTTCATAATGATAAAATTTCAAATCACAAGACATAGCACTTTAAATTGCAATTTAAAATTTTATTTGTATATCCCTAGTAATATAGCCTTAACATATATGATACAAAATTGACAAAACTACAAAGAATGATAGATGAATCCATAGAGCGAAGTTGTGGTAATTGACAGAATACAAACACACAAAAAAATCATTAAGGATGCAGATCACTTGAATATACTTAATCCAAACCTAATAAACATATATAGACCATTATGCTCCCAAAGTGCAGTTTACATATTCCTTTAAGTACCCATAAAACATTTAAGATATTGATTATAGTGGATGATGAAGTTCATTTCAACAAATTTCAAAGAATTGAAATTATACAGGACATACCATATGACCACAGTAGAAACAGTCTAGAATTCAGTAATAATAGATAAGTAGAAAATTCCATCCTGGAATTCATTCAGTTTCTAAAATAAGCCAAGTTAATTTCCACCTTTGCCTGGAAATTTTTTTTCTATCACTCTTCCCCTATTAGCTTCTCTCAGCCTTTGGTCTCAGTTAAAATTTTATCTCTGTCCAGAGGTATTCTCTGATTAATCCAAAATGGCCTACTAGTTATTCAGTCCCTCAGACTCTTGTTTGTTTTCTTAGTGTTACCTGACTTATTATTATTTGCCTGGTTACCCATCCTTGGGTCTCACTCTGTATTGCAGATTCTGTGAGGGAAAGATCTGTGTCTGTTCTCTGCTGTTTGCAGTGCTTAGCACAGTGTCTGGCATATAGTAGCTACTTAAGAAGTATTTATTGAGTGAGTGAATGAGAATGAACATTTCCATAATTTCCTTCTAAATACATGGTGGTGAGGAGGAATATAGCAATACACATGATAGCATCTTTGAAGGCATGAAAGATTATTGGAAGCTCTTTCACTTCTTAATTCCAGAGGCTTTTGCAAGGAATGTAATCAGATTTTGACAAGTGTTTGAGAAGTGTTTTAAGTTTGGGGGTAATTGAATTCTTATTTCCAGACTTAATGTTGTTAACATTTTAACCTCCATGTTTCATTTAGCATAGCTGTAGAAAATTTTACTTAATTACCTCCTAAATGAGGAAAATTGTCTGAAAATAGGAAAATGTATTTCAACAAATATTTTGTCCCAAAATACAAGCACAGCTGTATTTAATTAGGCTCCATATCAAGTCTTACAGTGTACTTGAATTCTGTCTCCCTTTCAGCCTCTGTCCTTCCCACCCTTTTCTTCGTCCTCTCCCTTGTCCACTGCTTCCATGACTTTTATTACTTTTTTTGAAGTTATAAACATAAGTAAATTATTTAGAAGTTAAGAAAAAACACTGGAAATAGAGCTGTAGGTTTCTGATGTTATCCTTAATTATAGTGTAAGAATAAAATAGTTTGGGCCAGATTCTTATAGTAACATACTGTGAGTCACTCTCTGATGTTGTCCAAGATGGAGATTTGAATTGAAATCCCACTGAATTGACTAGTTGGGTTAATCTACACAGTGATTCGCAACCCTGATCATACATTGGAATCACCTGGATGCTCTTAAAAACTACTGATGCCCAGGCCACTCTCCTAGAGATTCTGATTTAATTGGTCTGGGTTCCACACGTTGGTATTTTCAATAATCTTCTTAGGTGATTCTTATATGCAAGCAGGGTTAATAGTGATCTACAATTTTGCTGCTCAAACTGTGATCACTGGACTAGCTGCATCTGTATCACCTAGAGGGAGGTTACACGCGCAGAATCTCAGCCCCTACCCCAGAATTACCCACCCAATCAGGATCTTCACTTAAATAGGATCTCCAGATGAAGTGAGAAGCACTCATCCACAATTTCCACTGGCTTTGTTGAAAAAAACAAATCAACTGAACTTGGGGTTAAGTCTGTACACTTATGCTCCCAAACATGATTCTCATGCTAATGAAGAGGTAGGTGTTACCAAACCTGTTTATGTCAGTTGTATTTGTCTTGCAATTGTAATATTATTGAATTGCTGTAAGTAATATATAATATATAAATCAGTGAAATATGAATGTGAAAAGAAATGTTTTCTTTAAATAAAAAGTGAGTTGAGTGCTTTGAAAAAAGCTGCTAAACTCAAACTACTAAAAAATATACTCTTCAATTAGATGTCAGTAAGACAACTGTAAAATATTGTGGAATAGGATTAGAATGATCCCTCTTTAGATTGCTTGGCAAGGATCTTAGTCCACTTAAAAAAATTAGAAATTATAGGTAGTCCTGTTTTATTTATATAACCAAGTATGCAATGAAGCACAATCAAAGAATCTATACTAAAGAAATATGTTGTACTTCGAAACCTTGGGTTTGTGTTTTAAATTACAATGTTTAGGGTACGTATGTATTGTTGTCTGTGACTTCTCACGTTAACTGATTTCTTTCAAACAATGGATCAAATAACTATCCAAATAACATAGGGTAAAAAAGCTTCTACTGAATATCTGTGTGACTGTCCTATTTGAATATTAATTGTATTATTCTCTTTCCGAGGTTTTTTTTTTTTTTTTGGTTGTTGTTGTTGTTGTTTTTGTCTGCATAGCAAACTAGTTTTCAAGCTTAGCTGTGTCTGGACAGCTTTTAAAAATAAAGAGCCTCGGGGCACCTGGGTGGCTCAGTCGGTTGAGCGTCCGACTTCGTCTCAGGTCATGATCTCACAGCTCGTGAGTTCGAGCCCTGCATCGGTCTCTGTGCTGACAGCTCAGAGCCTGGAGCTTGCTTCTGCTTCTGTGTCTCCCTCTCTCTCTGCCCCTAACCCACTCGCATTCTGTCTCTGTCTCTGTCAAAAATAAATAAACATTAAAAAAAAATAAAATAAAGAGGCCAGGTCCTACACTTAGAGATTATTTGTAATTGGTCTGGCATGCAGCTGGGGCATAGAGTTTTAATGTTCTTCAAGTGATTTTAATATGCATCCACAGTTGAGAACTGTTGGCCTAACAGGTTGGGAGCATATAAATTGGTTATAAAATCAATTTATAATAAATCAGTTCCAGCTTATATAGGTATTCTGAGTAGATGTCCATTAGGATCTGGGTACTAAGTATATTATTATGATTATTATTCTATTTTATTCTCTGAATGTATCATGAGTACTCTTACCCTGACTTAAATCATATTAAAACATTTCAGTGCTGATTTTTGCATGCTTCTCCACTGAGAAGCATTTCCAGTTATGCTCTTCTAAGACGTTTTTCTCCCTTTCTGTTCCCACACTACCTCAGAGTTGCATGGAGTTATTTGTGCCTGTGCTCATCTGTTTCCCATCCTTGGCTAAATGCAGCTGGGAGACAGGAAGGCATCTGCCTAGTACAGCCCTTGGCGGACAGTAGGTTACCATAAATCCTCCTTTCCACCAGGTGTTGCCTTTCTTGCTGCAAAACTCTTTCTGAAAATATTTTGTTTCTCTAGTTTAGCATTTTGTTGCTTTCTGCTTTCCTTTCTCCTGCTCCATCTCAAGTATACTTTTAAATGTTTCTGTCCTCTGCTGCTTCCTCTACTCCCTCCTTCTTCCTCATTGTGCTGCCTCTTCTGCATTTCTGGTACATGGAGTTGGCTCCCTTTAACCTTGAGTTTCTCCTATTCCCTTGGCTCATATTCTTCACATTATGGAAGGAGTTATTAATACACCTCTCAGAAAAGTGCGTTTAAAATATGTCCTCCTTAAAGAGCTACCCCCCTCAACACTTTGCCTCTTTGTTTTGTGTGTACACAAGAGGTTAAGACTGCACAGTCCCTGTTTCAGGGTCTTTACTCGTAATCTCTTAATTGAGCACAGATGTGTGGTTTATATGAAAACGGTCCTGCTTTACAACACACAAAGCATTTATGTTCAACATCTCCTCACTATAATATTGAAACAACATGTATCTCAAAGGTGTCAGTCATCTGGAAAAATGTTTTCCGAAAGTTAAACCAAAGATTAGGTGTTCAAGTTTTGACTGAGTTCACTGGATGTTTGGTGGTAAGGAAAGATACACAGAAGGACTGTCAGATGAATTCTAGTCCTGGCTTTGAAACTGACAATGTGTGAACTTTTCCTTATTATAGTTTACATTATGTTTTCTTTGTAAAGTGATAAAACCTGTTGCCTCATGTGTATTCATGCTGTCATTTTCACAGTTTGCGTGTACTGATGCAAATTCTATATTTTTCTCCAAGTTTTACCTCTGCTCATTACATTTATTTTTCTTATCCCCAGAAGACTAAATGAATTGATTACAGTGTCTTTTTAAAAGACTCCATTGTATGGTATTTAAGCCAGGATCAAGAGTAAGGCTACCTAAATGAAATGAAGTTCAGAATATATGTCACTTGCAATTTAAATTGGTAAAATTAAATTAGAGAAAAAAGCACTGACTCCTTCCTTCCAGCTATACACTTGACCTTTTTCTATTATCTTCAAATATCCCATTCTTGTTTTCCCAGTATATAGCCCCATAACCCAAAGGCTGATTTGGACAGGGTGCTAGAATTTTTGCTTTTGTTCTATTCTGGTAGTTATTTTTATCCTTTGCCTCCTAACCCCTCACTACTGCTAGATTTATGGTGTTTCAGGGTCATTCTCTTTTTGGAAGAATAGGCTACTGACCTAAATTAAGGCCCCCTAGGAGAAACGCTCTCTGATCCTTTAGAAGCCCAGGGACATGATATATATAAAACAGGACAGGAGGGTTGCACGACTACTCTCAGGATCTCATTTCCTAAACTCTAATATTAGTTTTGCAAACAACTAAATTCCCAAACAATTAATGAGATTTAGTTAAAGGAAGCGATCATGTATAATTAATGAATTTGTGAATTATTTAAACCCTCTGAAATTCTGATCATCTTAAATAGCATTGGCTCCTAAAAATTGGCTTTATGGAGAGGAAGGAGAAGTTCTGTCATCAAAGTGTCCACGCTGACTTCGGTCATACATGTTACCTGGTATTCTTCACGTTAATAAGTTACTGCTCTGGCAGGAGCCAGCCGTTCTTTCATTGGCTGGTAGGCAGAGCTGCTCTCCTCTCAGACGCTTCAGCTCCGTCGCAGTGGAAAGCAAGCTGCCATTTCACAAAAAGGGCAAAATACTTCTGTGAGACTCGATTTATAGAATATGAGAAAGAGGCAAAATCAAAGGATAAGGCCAAATGTAAAGAGAAGTGTGAAGATCAAAGAGGTCCAATGCACTTGTTTTCAGGCTTTTCATCAAACAGTAAGCTGGAAGAGAACTTACCAAGAAATTCAACAAACCCGTAGAGTTTATTATGCAAGGCCAGTGCCGGGTGCTGAATAAGATCCAAAGACAAACAAGACACTGTCCCTGTCCTCATGTAGGAAAGATTAAAAAAAGTGTGTAACTAACTAGAACAGAAAAGGAAAAGTGTGTTCAGTGCTCTAATAGAGATTTAAGCATTGTAGAAGAGGGAAAAATTAATTTTAGCAGTCAGTGCTCAAGACTTTCATTACAACCCTATTGTTTTTTTTTGTTTTTTTGTTTTTTTTTCAACGTTTATTTATTTTTGGGACAGAGAGAGACAGAGCACGAACGGGGGAGGGGGCAGAGAGAGAGGGAGACACAGAATCGGAAACAGGCTCCAGGCTCTGAGCCATCAGCCCAGAGCCCGACGCGGGGCTCGAACTCACGGACCGCAAGATCGTGACCTGGCTGAAGTCGGACGCTTAACCGACTGTGCCACCCAGGCGCCCCTACAACCCTATTGTTAAGAAAGGACTCCAAGTGAGTCCAGATGTCAAAAAGAAGATTGTGGGCTGGAGAAATGCAGCATGGCTGATTGGAGTCTTTGAAGAATACTGAAACACTTTTACATTTTATTTTTGCTTGACTCCATAGAAACTTAGCCTGCCTCGTGAATGCATTTATGGTACATTCTTTTTAAATAGCTATAGTAAAAATACAAATATACATAATTATAGTTAATTAGATATTTTCTCATCCAGCAGCTTTGATTTGTATATCACCAACAAATAACTATCATGTTGGCCCAGAATAGATAACTGGCATTGTACATGGGATGTTTCAGATTCCTCCCAGAGGAGATCAAGATTTCAAAGAAAACCTTATAAAAACCACTACTTTATACAACTCTGCCCTGAATAGACAGCTTAAACAATCTAAAGACCACTGATACCTGGTGTTTTCAAAGAGAAGTTTAAAGAAATCAGAAGTCTCATTTCTTATCTAAGTGAATTATGCTGGTTTTCTTCTTGGTGTCTGTAACTTTTATTTTGTTTTTTTATTTTTATTTTTATTTTTTTTAATGTTTATTTATTTTTGAGACAGAGAGAGAGCATGAATGGGGGAGGGTCAGAGACAGAGGGAGACACAGAATCTGAAGCAGGCTCCAGGCTCTGAGCTGTCAGCACAGAGCCCGACATGGGGCTCGAACTCACGGACCGTGAGATCATGACCTGAGCCGAAGTCGGACGCTTAACCAACTGAGCCACCCAGGCGCCCCTTTTTGTTTTGTTTTTTTGTTTTTTTTTAATTTTTTTTGGTAACTTTTATTTTGTATTGGATCATTTTTAAAGGTGTTGATACCAACTGGGAATTTTAAAGTAGACTCCTATATGTCAATCTAGTAACAAAAAGGAAAAGCTAAATAAATAGTGAGCAAGGAAATATTTAGAAGTGAAATATGATATATTCTTTCAGTTTTTATATTTTAAAATATTTTTAAGATTTTTTTATGTTTATTTTTGAAAAAGAGAGAGACAGAGCACAAATAGGGGAGGGGCAGAGAGAGAGAGAGAGAGAGACAGAGACAGAGACAGAGAGAAACACACAGAGTCTGAAGCAGGCTTCAGACTCTGAGCCTTCAGCACAGAGCCCAACGTGGGGCTCAAACTCAGAAACTGCAAGATCATGACCTGAGCCGAAATCGGACGCTTAACTAACTGAGCCACCCAGGTGCCCCTATTCTAAAATATATTTTAGGTAAATTTGGATCATTTTTTCTACAGAGGTTGGCAGAAGTTGATTTTAATCTCATTAGAGGGATCTGCATTTTCTCTCTGCATTAATGACCAGTAAATCGGGATTTTAATGTGTGACTTAGGACTTTGAGAGTTTTATTGGCTTCTTTCACTTATCCATTTCTCAATCTGTGCTATAAAACTTCTGTTCACTTTTTGCAACTAATGACTTTCAAATTTGCATCTGTACTAGTTCTTGTCTTCCTGTTTCTTTTTAATTGTTAAAATGGGGGGAAAATGAAGTGAAAATAATTCACTTTAATTGCTTTTGCAGAATCTCTCATAAGTACAGTGCTAGTAATTATGTAATTAGTAATGTTTAATATAGCCTTGGTAAAACATGTGTACCATTTGTTATATCATTCTCTTGACTTTCCCCCAGTTCTAATTAATGTCCCCACCTATGGCTGAATAGGCAGTGCGTGGGATAATTCTGGGTGACATAATTCACATAAGCCATGATATGAATGCTGTCCCCTTGGAGTTATGCAAACAGCAGCATATACCAGGGTCACAGCAAATATGCATTTGAAATTGGTTAATATTAATAACTTAAGAGTAGTTGCAGTGTTTTCATGGGGGCCCAGCTTCTTAGTCTGCAAGGTGATAGGCCTATATGAATGAATGAATATTCATCTTCCTCCAAACTTCTGATCTTAAAAATATGCATGTAATATACACAATAAAGCACTTAGCATAGATATTTGAAAAATGTAGCCTTATTAATAAAATTCTACTTGAAGCTGGTAAATAATTCGGAACGTAAGAATCCAGAGTTATGTCACAAGAACCTTAATGCTATATGTGTATACACACACACACACACACACACACACACACACCCCAAAGCCAGGAAAGAATGAAGTCTCTGATTTGAACACATGAATGCAATTGAATTAAAGAAATCAATGCAGCAAAATGATCATTCCTTTGTTGTTTTATGGAAGTGGTTTCTATTACTTCATACTCTATTGGGGAAGAGTAAGCAGCCAGATACAGTTCAGTTAGGAATTCTAGAGATGTTTTCTTTTTCTTTTGTCTTTATTTATTTATTTATTTATTTATTTTTTTACAGTATTGTGGTAGCCACAGTGGTTATGATCTCCAAAGCTCTGTCTCTAATGCTTGCAGGGGCTGGCCTTGGTCAAAATCCAGGCATAGCCCTCATCTGCTTTCCCACCTCTCCTTTGACACTTGATTTCTCCAGAGCTTACTTAGTTCCTTCATCTTGCCTTCTGCTTGCCTGTGGACCTCATTTTGAGAAGCTACCTCATTTTTCCTTAAAGTGGATCTGCATTTTTTTTTAAATGTCTCTATTTTTCTCTTCAAATTTATTTGCTCGCTGTTCCACTCTCTCATGCTTTTCTAAGCAAGCTACCCTTGTAAATGAGACCTCTTCATGGTTGAAAGTGAATTAGTATGATAGCCACGTGTGCTGGTTGCTGGTCATTCCCAGGTGCCTCATTATCCCACTTCCATTCCCTCTCCTTCCCTGCCCTGCTCTGTGCCCCAGGAGCCTGCTGCATTGCCTTGGTATCCTTGCCAATAGGCTTTGGATAGGCTTTGCCAATGGGATGCACTGGCAGGAAATTAGAGGGCAGGAGGAGAGAGAGTTGGCCACATTTCTTCCCTGTTCCTTCCCTGCACAAGGCAGCATTTCTGGCAATAGCTGTGTCTCTCTTGATTATGGTTCCCTCTAGGCATCTCTCCCCCATAACGCTGACCGAGACTAGGCTCCAGTAAAACCCAGTCCCTGCCCTTGTTCCTCAGCCCTATGGTGGTGATAACTTCCCGCTATTGCCAGTCTTGAGTCCTTCACCAGCCCATTTGTTTCCTTTTGTCCTCTTGCAGAAGTTCACCACTCAGTCTCCTGTGTTTACATATGAGTTGTGAATTTCTCAAGTATAGGACTTCAATTTGTCTTTTACTATAGTTAGCTGTGGATGAGTCTGTCTGCCCTACTGAATAGTAAGGGCATGCATCATGTCTCATTCCTCTCTGAGTTTTAGTTACCTAGCAGACTGCCTGGCATACACTAAGAGCTCAGTACATATCTGTTAAATGTATTAATAAATTAATATGACTTTTACTCCTTCAACTTATTCCTAAGTCCCAGAGACTTCCTCATGGCTTTTCCAGGATTCCTTGAAGTAGTTTTAGGAAAGATTATAAAATTTCTAAGTTTCTTAACATTTTTCCGCTAAAGAACCCGGGGAAATATATATACCATGATGGCCTTACTAGGTAAGGCCACAGCAACTGATCAATAAAGAAGGCAAAAAATCACTCACTTTGGGTTCTCCCTAAGCCAAGTTCACCCTGTTTGTGCTCGTTGCTTGAAAGGAAATGAAGCAATTGTGATCTCATTCATTATTGGGCTTTCTCCCTTTGCCAGGCTCCATTTGGTGCCCTATTGTCCCACAAGGTGCCTATTTGAGTCTTTTGAATTAAGAGTTTACAACAGAAGCTGCATCTGCTCTACATGAATATTAAAGTATCATAAGACTTTGTATACAGAGAACTTACCCTTGTGTTTTTTACAGTTTCCTTTCCCTTCTGTTCTAAGACTTGGAATATCATTTTTTTTTCCCAACATACCCTTGGACTTGAATGGGCTGCAGTTATCAAGTCATATAATAAAATAGGCTTAGAAACCTTCAAATGGCAAGTACTTAATAGAAGTAAGGAGGTTTTATTTTTTCTCGTGATCATTCAAAATGTGGTACTTATTAAGTATCATTGCACACACACTAGGGCAGAACTTGGTGTTTGAGGTTACTGGATCTCATAAGAAAAAAAGCACAGTTAAAAATTATATGTTGAGGGGCGCCTGGGTGGCGCAGTCGGTTAAGCGTCCGACTTCAGCCAGGTCACGATCTCGCGGTCCGTGAGTTCGAGCCCCGCATCGGGCTCTGGGCTGATGGCTCAGAGCCTGGAGCCTGTTTCCGATTCTGTGTCTCCCTCTCTCTCTGCCCCTCGCCCGTTCATGCTCTGTCTCTCTCTGTCCCCAAAATAAATAAACGTTGAAAAAAAAAGTTTAAAAAAAAATAAATAAAATAATAAATAAAAATTATATGTTGAACAGATAGACCTTACAGTCAATCAGGTTCTGTAAGTAAATGCACATGCTATTTTAATTCATAATATGACAGATAGTATACAACTGACACCTCTCTAGTTTCATTTTGAATTTTCCTAAGTGTGTAAGCTTTAGCCAGCCTTTAAGTCACATAATTTATGCAAGTAAGTTATATTCTTTTCTAGCATGCTCCAAAAATTCAAAATCAATTCACTGGTGGTATATATTATGTAGTGAAATTATGTAGTGAAATATATTATGTAGTGAAAAGCTGAGTAAGGGGATCAGTTGAAGATAGCATTTTAACAACACAAATGCTTTCCATTAAATGTGCAGCTTCTAAATAATTGGTTAAGTTTTCACTGAAGATGTAGGTTGCTTTACATTTTAAATGAGTATTTGTACAACCATGTATATATTTAATGTTAATAAAATTTATCTAATTTCTTTGTTACCAATTATAGGCAACTTGGTACTCTTTTACAATAATGATGCAAAAATCATATTTATTAAAGCAAAGTGCTAAAATAACTTGATACTTTTAAAGGTTATAGGGATATGTGAATTATGAAGAGAGACTTTCTTCAAATTCACGCAAAGGAATTAAAAGAAAATGTACACATCTGTTTTGTAAAGTCTGTACAGTTAAAATTAAAAATTGGATTTAATAAACAAGGTCAACAAGCTGCTGGAGTCTTTTCTTATCAGATGATCCATTCCACCGGTCTTTTTCTAGAATTTATGGAGCTCCATAGCATCCACAGTATCGAGTGCCCTATCAAAAAAGAAAAAAGAAAAGAAAAGAAAAACAATATATAATTGCAAAAACAAAAGTTAGTTCAGAGTCTGATAAAGGGGTTTAAGCCAGAGGGTTTCATTAGCTCCAGGGTAGCTGTCTCTAGGTGATGAATTAACATAACTGGTATGAAACCTTCATTTCAAAACAAGCAATTTCTGTTGACGAAACATTTATATGAATTGAAAGTATTTTGGAAGTCTCAAAAATTTGGTAATTTCTATGTATTTTCACTAATTACAAATTTTTTCCTATTGAATCTGAAGTTCTAGTAACATTTTAGCTAACTGTGATGGAAACAAAGCAGACCTAGATTAAGATTTTTCAGCATCTTAAGTAGGGTGCCCTAACCTACATACATTTACAAATTAAATAGTGCTAACCCATAAAGTATAAAACTTAATGTACATGCAGAAGTTAAAATAGCTGCCTTTAAAATTTTATTTTAGAATTCTGTGATGGTATATAAAAAATGCACTTTTCTCATATTTGTATTTTGCCATGATTTGTAGCTGCTTCAAGCACCTGCTTGATATCCCCTAAGCGGAGCATCATCTAGCAGGCATGAGTCAACTCTCGTGTTTTCAGAGTCTACTTCTGACTTGTCATTGTCCTTATCTTTTTGTTCCTTATTTTACTCTCTGAACTTAATGGACATAACAATAACTGGGTCCTACATATGCCTTATGTTTAGATTGAATTTAGGTTTTTGGTCATTCAGCCACTTTGAAAAGGCTTAAGACCATGTGAAATATGATATGAACACCTCCCAACTATTTTTCCAAAAGAAAAATTAAAAATAAATATACATGTATTTTTTATTCCAAAGCAATATGCCAGTTTCAAGGACGGACCTACTTTGAAGGAGAAAGAAATACAGTTTATTCCTCTTCTGGAGTGTGTGTTCTCTATGAATGTAAGGTAAGGAAACTCCTCTTTATTATGTAAACTCAGTGAATATTTCTGTAGAACCTCACCCTTGTAATATCTTGAAAACCTCTAAGGCAAAGAAAAAAATTAAGATAATAATTATAATTCAAATAGAAATTCTCATTATTTTTGCAAACATATAAATGAATGGCTGTAAAATAATTTCCCCAGTAAACAAAAAATGCTGTTTTGTCCAATTAACGTTTTATGAAGTTGTCTTATTTTTCCAAATTCAAACTCCCTCCTGTGAAGAAAATGTATATAAAGTTAGACTCAGCCTGTTGTCACTCATGGTTTTTGACCCATGTGGCAAATATCACTTAGTTGAGTGGAAAATCATAAAAATTACCTAATTAAAATTAGCTTTGGATGCAGATAAGACTGATATTGTTCTTAATCCCTTTGGTAAGAATATTTTAAGTGATTAGAAGGGGAATTCTTTATAAATTTACTGCCATGGTCTTAAGTATGCTTCTGAAGCAAATGTCATTCTTTTTATCACTGCTGCTTGACCTACTATCTGAAAAAGTAAATAGGGTTTCATAAAACTTTTCATTTTTGCTTTTTTATAATGTTATATTTCTTGACATAAGGTTATATTTCAAGCGATATTCCAGCTGAAGGAAACTGCATATACAGTATCTGCCTTAGGGTTCCCTTTACATTTGATCCTTAATTTTTTTCTTTCAATGCTTCCTGTACATGTTTTTTGGGGGTGATTTAGTATGCACAGATTATCTAGAAAATGAAGATGCTGTTGGCACCACTGATAAACTGTGAGCATGTATATGATTATTCAGTGTTAGGGAAAGGAAAATCCTAAGAATTTTGCCAAGATAAATTGAAAGAAGCCAGCTATATACTTCATGCATCTTAGGTTAGAAGTCCTCTGGGATAAGCAAGGAGGAAACATAAAAGAGGCAAGACTGTGACAGATTTGATTTCCAGAATGAGAGGTCTGATTTCTTCATTCCCATTATAATGTACTTTAGCCACTTCTTTTGGCTTTAAACTGGCTTTCCTGTAGTGTATAGGTCCCCATCTTAAAGACAAGGGAGCTAAGGTATATGGACATTAACATGAAGTACTGATCCTGTATGTCTTTTTTTTTAAATTTTTAAAGTTTATTTATTTATTTTGAGAGAGGGAGAGAGAGAGAGAGAGAGAGAGAGAAAGAGAGAGAGAGAGAACAGAGAAGGGGCAGAGAGAGACAGAGAGAGAGAATCCCAAACATGCTCCATGCTGCCAGTGCCGAGCCCAACGTTGGGCTTCAACCCACTAACTGTGAGATCATGACATGAGCCGATGTCGAGTCAGACACTTAACCGACTGAGCCACCCAGGCACCCCAACCCTGTATTTTAAGATGGATTTTCCCCTGTCAGCATCCCTACACCCAACACTGTTTTGAGTGAAGTAGGTCCCACTATAAATACAAGGATTGGAAGACTTTGAGATCTAGTAATTCCAAATAAAGAAAAGGGAATTGGAGAAAAGTTACTTCAAGGAAAGTAGAAAACGTTTCTCAGCTGGTTTCTACTGGTAAATTCTAACTTTGAAACATCAGCTGTAAATTTAAAAATCTTGAGGCATTTGAAACTTCTCAATGTGTGTGTGTGCGTGCGTGTGTGTGTATTCTTTTCATCTGATCACTGTGTTTTATAATACTGATAATTATGGCTTAGAAAGTTACTGAAATTGTTGGCAATTTGATTTTAAGATAGCTATAAAATGATTTCATATAAATTGGGTTATTGAGAAGTCTGTGTATAAACAACTCTGGAAATGCCTATACTCTGAATGTAAATACTGAGTGAATGGACAAATGTTACCTTTAAAAAATTTTTTTTTAACATTTATTCATTTTTGATAGAGACAGAGTGAGAGCAGGGGAGGGGCAGAGAGAGAGGGAGACACAGAATCTGAAGCAGGCTTCAGGCTCTGAGCTGTCAGCACAGAGCCCGACGCGGGGCTCGAACCCACGAACCGTGAGATCATGACCTGAGCCAAAGTCAGGCGCTTAACCGACTGAGCCACCCATGCACCCTACATGTTACCTTTTATTTACTCAAACAAAAGGCATCATTTCCTACCCTCTAATGTTGTGCTGTCCAATAGAAATATATAAGCCACAAATAATCATTTTTATTAGGCTAATTTTTCTATATTTAACCCCATATATCCAAAATATTAGCATTTAATATGTAATCAAAATTATTAATGAAATACTGCACATTATTTTGTCATACTAATCCTTCAAATCTTGTATTTTATGTTTACAGTATTCAAGAGCTCCATGTAGCTAGTGGCTATTGATTGTACGGCACAGCTGTACCAGATTATCATAAGTTTCTGCAGTCCTTGACTAAACTCTTTACACTAAGAACTTCCATTGTTTCTTCTCCCTTTGGGCCCTGTAGTTTCTGTATTTATACCTTTACATAATTGACAGCTCTCTCAAGCTTTTGTTTTCTGGGCTGTCAAGGTTAGTCCTTGATTGTTCCTGTATTTTCAGTTTTGTGGCCTTGAAAGTATGTCTTGGGCGTCTATGACTTTAATAGTTAATCCCAGAAAACATTATGGTTCTGAAAATAAGATTCCCAAAGTGGGCATTATTGTCAAACCAAAGGAAGACTAGCATTTGACACCTCTGTATACATGTCTCCTACTACTTTCTCTTCTTTGTGAGTGTAGTTGACATGTACTATCATATCAGTTTCAGGTATGTAACATAGTGATTTGACAATTATATACACTATGAAATGTTCACCACGATAAGTGTAGTTATCATCTGTCCCCATACAATGTTATTACAATATTATTGACTGTATTCCTTATGCTGTATTTTTCACTCATGCGACTTATTTATGTTATAACTAGAAATTTGTACCTCTTAATCTCCTTTAACTATTTTGCCCATCCCCTGACCCCCTCTGTTCTAGCAACCACCAGTTTGTTTTCTGTATTAGTCTATTTCTGTTTTTGTTTATTTTGTTTTTAGGTTCCACATGTGAGTGAAATCATATGGTATTTGTCTTTTCTGTCTGACGTTTCACTTAGCACCATATTCTCTAGGTCCGACCATGTTGTCATGAATGGCAAGATTTCATTCTTTTTTATGGCTAAGTAATATTCTATTGTCTGTCTGTCTGTCTCACATCTTCTTTATCCATTCATCTATCAATGTACACTTATGTTGCCTCCATATTTTGACTATTGTAAATAATGCTGCAGTAAGCATCAGGGTGCATATGTCTTTTTGAATTAGTGTTTTTGGTTTTTTTTGAGGAAAAAAACCCAGAAGTAGAATTACAGGGTTGTATGGTCTGGCCATTTTCTTAATAGGATCATTTTCAAATCATTATAATCTCTTTTTTATAGATACTACAGGAAGAGGAGATGTTGAAATGAGTACTTCTTCTGTAAGAGTAGTACTTAATAGAAATGACATCTAAAAATCTAACTAAGCTTTTGAACAGTATTAAAATGGAAGCCTACAAGTTCCAACAGTTATTTTATTACTTATATGCTGCTATAGTTGATGACTGTATCTCTTTGTTCTTAAGAGATAGGAGGTTGACAGTACAGAAGCCAACCAAATTCTGCCTTCTTTTTCTCTATACCAAAATCGCCTGTGAGAATCTCTTCATAACAGTTTGGAAAACTTTGAAAGAGGATATTGAACCGGCTCAGTTTTTACTTATTGATTTATTGATTTTTCACAGTGAGCTTCTGATCTAATGTAAGCTGTATTTGTACCACAGTTGTCATCTGGATGTGCAAATGTGTTGTAAAACTAAAAGAAATTTTCAGGATTCCCTAGATGTTTGACAAATTGTTTATATGGCTGCAATGTAGTATGCTCCTATTCCAAGAGCTGCTTATCCATTTTAAAGGATTTCCAATTACGATTTAATGTTAATTTGTGAGTGAGCCTGTGACCTGTGCAAAGTTGTCAGGAGGAAAATTTTACTCCTCCTGTGTAAGCAGAGTCCTCTAAGATGCTGGACCTGGGAACTTCTTAGTAAGTCCTAATCCAGAAGTTTCAAGCATTTATTCTCTGTGTCTAATAGGACCAAACCATGAAGCTGGTTGAAAGTTCAAGCTGTCCTGCTTTGGATTGTCCAGAGTCTCATCAGATTACCTTGTCTCATAGCTGTTGCAAAGTTTGTAAAGGTAAGACATTTTTGTAAAGTAAGATCCATGAGCATGAGTCATTGTTGGAATCAAGTTTAACTGACATGAAATAAAAATTTTTATAAGCAAGTTATTTCCTTAAATTATTTCCCAATTTAGTAGACAGTAGGTAGTCACAGAATATTTATTATGATTATTGAATTAAAATCAAGGTGTTTCCATACATCTTTGCTATGTGTCTTATACCTATCTCAGGTTCTGGGTCTTTGAATTTCTCTCTGTGTGCTGGTTCTGAGTCAGCATGACACTGCTGGAGAAATTGACACAACAGGGCTGAGATATTTTATTAGTCTTCTTTTTCCTTTCTTTCTTTTTTCTTTTTGTTTTTAATTTGGTTGTTTTTTTGTTGTTGTTTACTCTTTCTCTTTTGTTTATTTTTGTAATTGACTTTGCATAATTTTTTAAAGGTGTTTATTTTGAGATAGAAAGTGAGTATACAGGTGTAAGCAGGGGAGGGGCAGAGAGAAAGGGAGGGACAGAATCCCAAGCGGGCTTTGGACTGTTCAGTGCAGAGTCCGACACAGGGCTCAAACTCACGAACTGTGAGATCATGACCTGAGCCAAAATCAAGAGTTAGACGCTTAACCAACTGAGCCACCCAGGCATCCCACTCATGGACACCTATGCTCCTCAAAAGTGTGAGGCCATCAGACATGCATTGCTCATTCTGTGTTGCCTCTGTGGTGATAAGCCTAGGACCAATAAGTAGAAAGGGCTTAGATTTTCAGTTAACTATAAAGAAAAAAGTAAAATTTGATCTATTCATACATGCAGTGGGTTGCCTCAGGAGTCAGTGAGTTTCTCATCACTAACTTAATATTCTATGCTAAGTTCTAAAACTTGGTATTTTATTGTAGATTCAAAAATTAAACTAAAAGATTGATGATGTGCAGTTCTTTAAGATCCTTACCAGTAGCAAGATTATATGTTCCTTTCTGTACATGTCTTCCTTGATTTATGATGTGGCTATGTGTCTGTAACCCCATAAGTTGAAAATATTTTGTCAAAAATGCATTTGAATACATCTCACCTATTGAATATCATAGGTTAGCCTTGCCTATAGTCAGTGTCCTCAAAACACTGAAAGGCATACCTCATTTTATTATGCTTCACTTTATTGTACTTTGTAGATAATGTGTTTTTATAAATTGAAGTTTGTGGCTAGACTATGTCTAGTGAGTCTATTGGCTCTATTTTTCCAACAGCATTTGCTCTCTTCATGTTTGTGTCACATTTTGGTAGATCTCACAATATCTCAAATTTTTTCATTATTATATTTGTTACGGTGATCTGTGATCAAGTGATTACAACTTGCTGAAAGCTCAGAAGATGGCTAGCATTTTTCAGCAATGGGGCATTTAAAAATTAAGATACGTACATTTTTTAGACATAATTCTATTGCATAATTAATAGACTACAATATAGTGTAAATATAACTTTTCTATGTACCAGGAAACCAAGAATTTACTTGAATTGCTTTATTGAGATTTTTGCTATATTGAGGTGGCCTGGAACTGAACCCACAGTATCTCTGAGGTATGCCTGTACATTAGCTTATAGCTGGGAAAAATCCTCTAATACCAAACCTGTTTTATAATAAACTGTTGAAAATCTCATGTAACTTATTGAAAGCTGTAATGGAAGTGAAAACACAATGGCTGTATGGATACAAGATGGTTGTATCAGTGGTTTACCCTTGTGATTACATGACTGACTTGGAGCTGTCATTCACTGGCCCTACCAGCCTCATGAGTGAGGATTGTACCATTTATCATTAGCCCAGGAAAAGATCAAAATTCAAAATTCAAAGTACAGTTTCTACTGGATGTATATCACTTTTGCTCATTATAAAGTTGAAAACTTACAAGCCAAACCATCCTAAGTCGGGTCTGTCTGTATTTTATTGAAATTATCATTTGTGAATCTCTCTCCTTTATTAGACTATGCACCATGAGAACAGGGCTAGCTCTTAATATTCACCTCTATATCCTTAACACCTAGTATGACACCTGGGATGTTGTAGATGCTCATAATTGATATAGTTGGTACTGTATAGGGTTCTGCCCTGTATGAGCTATTAGCTCTTTTTGAATAATGGCTTTTATGATGATGCAAAGGAAAGTTTAAATGGGGGGAGAAAAAGAAAAAGAAACTATAAAACATGTACCATTATATTTCTTTTATACCTTGTCTATTAAAAGCAGACATAATATCCCTGTCCCATTTTTTAAATTTTATTTTTATTTATTTTGAGAGAGAGACAAAGAGCAAGTGGGAGATGGGCAGAGAGAGAGAGGGAGAGAGAGAACCCCAAGTAGGCCCCATACTGTCAGCACAGAACACGATGTGGGGCTCGATCTCCTGAACCTTGAAATCCTGACCTGAGCTGAAACCAAGACTTGGACACTCAACCCACTGAGCCACCCAGGCCCCCATCTTTAACAGAGTGGTGCAGTTTTGTTTTGTTTTGTTTTCCTTTTAGCTCTTTAATCCATTCATTCAATTAAGAGTTTTAAAGTCTCAGTTCTGTGAAAGGCTATTTGGGCATTTCAAAGTGGTTTAAGACTTCGTCTACCAAGTATTGGTCCACTTTCAAGTTTTCAAAACAGCTCTCAGCAGCTAAGGAACACTACTAAAAAAGATTATATCAAGTAGATAGAAAGGCCATTTCAGTTTTCATCTTCACATCGCCTGAGCCAGCATCTTGAACAGAGCATGTGTGGAACTTGATATGAATCAAGAATGCACATGGGGCTCCTGTGTGGCTCAGTTGGTTAAGCAACCAACTTAAGCTCAGGTCATGATCTCACAGTTCGTGAGTTTGAGCCCCATGTCAGGCTCTGTGCTGACAGCCTGCTTCAGATTCTGTGCCTCCCTCTCTCCCTCTCTGTCCCCCTCCTGCTCGCTCTCTGTCTGTCTCTCTCTCTCAAACATTAAAAAAAAATTAAAAAAAAAAAAAAAGAATGCACATTCCACTCATTTGATTTGGGAGCTGGACGCACCCTGCAGCCTGACTAGAGTTTCTTTGGCAACCAAAGTTAGACTAAACCAGTGCTTCTCAAGTTTCAGTGTGCTTCAGATGACATGGGGATCTTATTAAAATGTAGATCCTACTTCAGTGGGTCTGGCTACGAGCCAAAAACACCTGTGTGTCTAATAAGCTCCCAGATGATACTGATATTACTGGTCAGTGAGACTACATTTGGAGTTGCTAGCTATTCCTGCATGCTAAATTGCCCCAAAGCTCAGTGGTTTAAAACAACAGCTATTATTTTATATTCTGCAATATTGTGTGTCAGGCATTTAGGCAGGTGATTCTTTTGAAACATGGTGTTAACTCGGGTCACTCAGCTAGGCTGGGCTAGAAGGTTCAAGATGGCCTCACTATACTCACTATACGCTAAGCATCTCAGTAGGGATGACAGGAAGACTGGGTACATCTGAAACCCTCTCCTCCTGCATGTAATCTCAGGACTTTTAAATGGTGGTTTTGAGCTCTTAAAGACTAGGTCTGGAACTGACACAGCATCACTTCTACCATATTCCTCTGGTCGAAAGAGTTATAAGCCAGCCCAGAATCAAGAGGGGTGGGGATAATAGACCCCATCATGATAAGAGTGTTAAAAATTTGTGGCCATCTTTAATCCCCTGGAAGTATACAGGAGCTAGAGATTTGGGAGGTAAACAGCCTCTCAAGAGGTCTAGAAATTAGACAAGGCTGGCTAGGACAAGATTTGAGTGAGTAGCTGAGATAAGGCCTTTCAGATATCAAAAGAAGCCTTGATCACATCCATTTATTTTTAACAGAGCCCTGATATATATATATATATATATATATATATATGCAAAAAACAAGTTAAGAAATGGAAATGCTAGCTACAAAAGTTGTTATATTTAAATTGTTTATAGTTTTAAAAATTAATGTGTTTACACAACACACTCAAAATACAGTGATGAAATATACTGTGACCAACACCTCCTCCCCCTGAGATTCTAATATAATTGATCAGAAATGGAACCATGGTATCACCATTAAGACAAAATAAAACAAAACAACAACAAAAAACACCTCTCCTATTAATTTTTTTTTTTTTTTACACAGCCATGATTGAGAACTACTAGCTTACATAATGCTGGAACTAAACTTGGACAAGTTGGTTCTTCTTGAAACATTAAGCACCATTTATAATAAAGATTGCTTTAATTTCTGATTTCAAATATATAGAATAAACAAATGCGTTTCCTGGCATTCCCTGACTTTTAAACTAGAAAAAGTCAGGTTCTTAAGGCTTAAATTTTGAGTTAACACCTACTCATATGTTGTGACAAATGTATTTGTAATATAATTGGCCTCCAGTTTCCAGGCCTGTCTGCCTAGTGCTAAGGATGCTGCGTTCACATCTGAAAAAAGTCAGTTTTGCAATAACGGTCACTAAATATTCCCTGGGGGCAGAGCATGAGATGAAAGTGTTGGCCTTTCCACCAGAGGCTCAGCCAGTGCCAGAAACGAAGCTGTGCACCTAAATAAGACCCCAGATCTCTAGGCACCAAATCCAATCCAACCAAGACTGTTTTTTGGTACTCTGCAGCTGGGGATCTTATGTCATAGTAGCTCAGGAGCAGTGTAGCAGGACTGGTCTTTTCACTTTTTTCATGTTTGAGAACCTCTTCAAGGTTATAGCGAATTACAACATGACAGAGACTTGGTGATATAGTGAGGACTCTGACTCAGAAAGATACAGAAATTATATTATAGAATTTTTGTATCTGCATCTCTTCCTTTTTCCTCCTCCCTTGGCAACACCTTTCTCTGTTTGCAATACCAGTAAGTTCTCCTCCCTGGATGCCCCACTTTAATTTAGCATTTACTTCATCAAGTCCTATAAGTAGTAGGGACATCTATACGTAGAAGGTTCAGTGGGCATAGATTTTCTCCCAACTTCTGGATAATACAGTTTCCCACATTATTCAATTATACCTTCATGATTCTTGTTGTATATGTATTACTAATAACATAATTTAGTTAATTTTCTTATATCTACTGTTAGTCACTCATTTTTCAAAAATTTAGCTTCATTCCAAACTATGGTATCCATAAAATAATGGCATTATTTGTTAGATTCACATATTTTTAATACACACTAAAAGAAATCCGTTGCAAGTAGTGCTTTTTAAAAAGTATACATCTATGCACATGAAACATAATTTTGGAAAAATCACGATTATCCATCATCCTGCAAATATCTAAATAAGTTAGTAATCTTTTAGGTGTAAGTAATAAAACACCCAATCCAACTGATGTAGGCAAGAAATGGAAAATATGGGTCCTATGAGAAGCTTTTTACAGCTCTGCAATCCTGCTCCTTTGCCTAGGTGGATCTCTGTTTGTCTCTTCTGAAGTGGCTTTATTTTCAGGCTCCCTGTGTTTTCAGCTAGACCACTGACATTCTTATGCTCGCATCATTATGATACTGGAGTAGGTGAAAGAAAAACTTAGTATCTTCAGGAGTTGAACGAAAGTCCCATAATTGAGTTGTAATCATCTTCATTAGCCTGAACTGGGTCATATGCCCAGACCTGAAGGAACTAATGTTTCCAGGTCAGTGGGATGCATTGATTATCCTGAAGGGCGGTACAGTCCATCTTCCTGTCGGCACATGGGCTAACAATAGGGGTGAATGGTTCACCCAAACCAACCACGTGGGCTGTTTTTTTCCCCCCACAAAAAGGAGAAATAGACCTAGTGGACAAAAACCACCTCAAAGTTTATTATCTTTCCCCTGATTATTATGTATAACCTTTTATGTTTATTATTCTTACTCATAATCTTTTGTATTCACCCTTTCCTATTCAACCAGTTGTAGGGAAATGCATATTAATATGTTATAGGAAGATCTATACTTACCAAAAAACAGAGGACTTCATGTAAATTTGAAAAACTTATAAAAGGAATAGAAAACTTGGTAGCTTTGAAGTTTAAGTCCAAAGTGGGAAATAAAAGCTAGATTGTATTAGATTAGATTAGATTAGATTAGATCCATCCATCTATAACAAATACTTGAATTTTCTTCTGTGATAAGTATCTCAATGTATTTGGCTAGTGGCTTATTGGTAATACTCTAGTTGCTTTAATTATTAACAAATACTGTGCTATTATGTTTTTACATAGATGATCTCATTTGAACTTTACATTTTGGTGAGGTAGATATCATCTTAATTTTACAGATGAGAAAAAGGTTTTAAAGGTTAATTACTTTACACAAGTAGTAATTTACACAGCTAGTGAGTAATAGAGATTTGGTTGTAAATCCAAGTCTTTCAACTCCAAAAGCCAAGCACATATGACTAGAAATGCAAGTGTGGTGGTAATAGGGCTGTGGGTTTTTGCCATCTTATACTGAGTTTTTGAAGTTATTACCTATAGTTTGGAAACAACCCACTTTAACTGAATCTGAATTTTCTACCTATCAATAGGTAGTCTTTTGATACTGGCATTTGTATCTAAGAGTAAAACAACCAATGGATTCAATTTGTTGAGAAAATAAATAAAAATATCTATCTGACATTGTTTAGAGTAAATTAGAATTTGATTGACAAAAGTTTTAGCTTTCACGTCTCTGGGTTAATTAAAAAAAAAAAAAAACAAACATCTGATAAAAAGTAAAGGACTCCCTAGTTGAACCTCAAACAGTAAAGGTAGGATCACATCATTATCTTATAGTTGGAAAATTCTTGCAGCAATTAGATACTGCATGGTGAATGTATGCATGATATTCAATGCTGAGATAAGAGGTCTAAGCATTACTTACAGGTAAAATTGGAGAAGGACTGTAATAGAGGTGGAATGGCCTAGAGAGTGATGGCATAGATTGGGCAAAGTCTGAAGAATGAGAAGAGAAAATGCAGCAAAGGGAAAAATTGAAAGATAGTTTTGAAAAATATAAACTTACGAAAGAAAAATAAAAATGCCTTAGCACACTACCTGTTGTTAGTCACAGCCCTCTCAGCATTGTTGGAAACATTACAGGTGCAATTTTGCAGAGTTAGTACTGTGTTAGAACATGATCTCTTGATTCTGTGTATAACTCAAGGAGTGGGCCAGTGTTTACAGTAACTTTGTTTTAATTTAGAATAAATATGAAGTGATTTCTTAGAGACTTTTCATTATAGATTGATGAGGTACTGAGCTATTGGGGTAGAAAATGAAGATGACTTTTAAACTGAAATTATTTCTTCTCAGGCATTGTAAAAAGACAATGGAATACATTTTAAGAAGTACGGTCTCAATTTAGCTACTTAAAGAAGAAGGAAAGAAAAAGACTTTAGGAGAAAACATTTTTAACTCTTTTTCTCTTCTTGAGAATGAACGTTTTACTTATAAAGGTTGGGCCTTACACATGAGAATGTAGATTGTGAGGAATCACGTCCAGAAAATTTAGTTGTCAAGTGATTTAAATGCCACTATTGACTATATATTGTTCTGGCCTTCATACCCCTTTGTTCTATTTTATTTCTGTAGAAATCACTAATTCATTTTTTTAATTTCCCTTTTTAATGCCATTATTGCATTTTGAGAGCATCACCCTTCTTAAGGCTTATGAAGTTGTACACACAACTTTTTACTATACATTGTAGTTGTACTTCATGGGGGATACGCTTTAACTGTGGGGTGATATTGAAAATAGTCATTACAGGCACCAGGCAATCAGAATGGACACCAACCACAGCACTGTGCCAGAGTATGCTGCTGGCTGTGGTACTATTTAGTCCCACCCTTTCACTGAATCACAGCCTTCTATGGTAATTTGGTTACAAGTAAGATGGGCCAGTGTAGAACTTTGAGCTTCATGATTGGCTCAGGTGAAAAGTTTTTCCCTGACTATATGTGAGCAGATGAGTTTATTCTGAGCTGCATTTTTCTAGTCCTCTTATCTTCTGTACATGGACTGAAATTGTAATTCATTAGACAGTGTAAAACGAGATAGATAACTTATGCATCAGGCAATTGGAAAATTGTTTGAATGATGTACAATCATGTAATTTCCATTTAGTATGGAGTCCAGTGTTTAAACTTTTCATTTCAGCATCTTAGATCTTTGAACAAGGGATTCACACAGGCAGAAGAGATCCTAAGAAATTACACGTGACTGGTACCACTGTTTATAAAATGTTCCATTTTTTTCCATCCTCTCATAAAGACTCTGGAATCTGTGAAATCTTTGTAATTCATATTTTTTCCCCTTCTTTTGAGTGGACATCCTCTGCCTTGCAGATTTCCAGAGACAATTGAAGTGATATAATTTTCATTTTTGACACATTTACAATTTTTTTTTTTTTGGATGTCAGGCTGTTTCATTTCTTAAGTACACAATGTTCATATTTCATCCGGCCCAGGGCTGTATTATCCATAGTACTGATAATGTTCAACCTCTAATTCACAAATTACTTTCTCACTGAATTATCTCTTTTTTAAGTTTATACATTTATTTTTAAGAGAGAGACAGAGACAGTGAGAGGGGGAAGGGCAGAGATAGAGAGGGAGAGAGAAAATCTCAAGCAGGCTCCGCACAGCACGGAGCCTGATGTGGGGCTCGAACTCACAAAACATGAGATTATGACCTGAGCAGAAACAAAGAGTTGGACACTTAACCAACTAAGCCACCCAGGCACCTCCTGAGTTGTCTTTTATATTGTAAATCTTCATTTTGGACTCCATGGATCTCTCTTTGTTCCAGATATTTGGAGGGCTATACTTCAAATATCAGAGACTAGAAAACCTAAAGTCAGAAGGAAGACATAGGCGACAGAATTAACTTGAAGTAGGAAACACCTGAGTTAAACATAAACACCTTTTAGTACACATGGCATGTGGTTCTCTAACAATGGATGAAGGTATCAATTTAAAAAATAATTTAGGGAAAAATGGCTTCTAAATCAAAGGGAGTATTTAGTCAGCAAAATTTATTCATTTTGTCATATTTTCATTTACCTTAATAAGTTTCTTTTTTCTTGTAGGTTATGACTTTTGTTCTGAAAGGCATAACTGCATGGAGAATTCTGTCTGCAGAAATCTGAATGACAGGGCCGTTTGTAGCTGTCGAGATGGTTTTAGGGCTCTTCGAGAGGACAATGCCTACTGTGAAGGTAATCCTTGTAATGATGTGTAGCTCAGCTGTTTAAATTTCCTAGGATTACTGCATGCAAAATTTATTAATTTCCCAGGTTGTCAAGTTGATGGGCCCATTAAAAGCAGTGAATTTAATTTGAAGCATATTAATCAGCTAAAAATAATTATCTTTCAAATTAAAGTTTTTTAGCTATCTGCTATATGTCAGACTAATAAGTTATATGGCTGGTTTCTTGAATTAAAATAATACTTCCACTGTGAAATTGCCTTTCTTTTTTCATAATTAGATATTCAGATAGTTCACATATTGACATGATTACTGTGGCTTGCAGTTAGAATTGTAGTCAGATTTTTCCAATGTTGTTGAACAAAAGCAATCAATTAACAGGAAGATAAAGTACCACTGCTATCTTTGTTTGCTACTGTGAGTAATCTCAGTGGTTGTATTAATGCTCCGTGGTATTTAGTAAATAGCTCCAGTGGAGTAAATAGATGCCTAGTTATTTTTTTAGAATCTTAAACTAATATCCACGGTAGTTTATTCTCTCATGGAAACAGTCCAGATACTGTGAGGAGGCCCTTGACATTCACAAATACTGTTCAGGAAAGACCCTGGAAGTCCATGAGATGTAGTAATTTATTACTTCCTGAGGCACAGATTTAGATGATTCTCATTAAATATGTGACTAGCTAGTGGGTCTTGCAACTAAGAACACTGACACAGTGGTGTTTGGACATTTGGAGGGTTCTAGACTTATCCTTTCCAAATGTCGAGAATGTGCCATTGGTCCTTGGAGACAGAAAACCTCTAAGGTATAAACTTGCCAGCCTCTGTTTAGCTACACGATGATTTATTGGCCCTTGGGAAACCAATTTCTGTTGTTTGTCTTAGCTTTCAATAGATTTTCTCTGCCTTAAAAGTTGGTATTTATTTTTAAAATTGACCTTTTTTTTCCAAAGTATTTCTTTAAATGCTTCTGATTCAGTCCAAAAGAGACCATTATATTTTTGCTGAAAGATAGGTCTTTCCTTCTCCATTTATGATGCAGATTTTTTAAAAAATGCTCATTTTGAAACTTAGTAGTGTATTTTCATTATAATATTTGAGATCTCTAACATCTAATAAGCCCCACTGATACTGTCAAAATGTGTAACATGAAACCACATGATATAAATTCATGTGATACCTCTTTCTGGATCTTAACTTTCTGATCATTATTTTTATTTTGAGCTTCTGCTTTTGTTGTTGTGGTTAAGTATGTGCACTCATGTAATAAAGATTTAGTGAGCACCTATTGTATACCAAGCACTTTTCTAGGTACTGGGTAGTGAATAGTGAATAAGACTGAGAAGTTTCCTGTGTTCAGATCTCATATTCTAGGGGGAAGACAGAGAATAAGTGGTAACCATAGAAATAGAGAAGGCAGTTTCAGGTAGTAATAAATAATAGGAATAAAATGAAACAGGATGATGTGATAGAGAATGATTGGGGGTTAATTTAGATGAGATGGTCAGGGAAAGTCTATGGGGTTGATGGAGACGAGTTGACTTGAGATTTGATGATAAGGAAACAGCATAGAAAGATCTGGAACAGAGCATTTCAAGCAGGAGCAATAGCAAGTAGAAAACCCCTAAGTGGGAACTATCTTGGATGTTCTAGAAACTGAAAGAAAGGATAATGTAATGCAGCAGAGGAGTCAGTTAAGATGCAATCGAAGAATGAAGTAGGGGCCAGGTATTTTAGGGAGGCTTGTAAGGATTTTAGGTTCATCTCAAATAGGGGAGTGATATACTTGTATTGAAAAGGATGGCTCTGGCTGCAGTGCCTTAAATTAACTAAATTGTAGATTATGGGTTAAATATGGTGGGAAGAAAGAGACATAAATAGGAAGACCAGTTGGGAGGCTTTTGCAGTAGTTTAGGCAAAGATGTTGGTGGTCTGGATTAAGAAAATGATAAGGGAGATAAAGAGGAGGAAGCGTGTTCTTGGTGTTGTTTTGAAAATAGAGCCAACAGTACTTGCAGATAGTTTATTGTGGAGGAGAATTGAGGAGGGATTAAAGGAGTTTGAACAACACATGGATGATGTTGCTGTTTATTGAGACAGGAAAGAGTTTAAGAGAAGAGGGCAGAGATTTAGATTAAATAACTTTTTAATGCAACCTATTGAAAATGGGTTTTTATCATTGTTATGTATAAATGTATAGCACAAATGAGCAGCTACTTTGCATTCTGAATGGATCATACTGAAAGATGGTTTGTAAATTTCTTCGCATTATTTCTTTGTCATTTAAAGATAAAAATCTTCAAAAGTTAAGAAAATGATGGAAAAACTTGGTTTATTACAGAGATCTTGAATTTTTCATGATGAGGACTTTTAATATTGTATCTTTCATTATTCACGTTGAGGGTTTTTCCAGTATTTTGATCAAATTTGGTTTTCCTTTTCATTCTGTTATTGTTGTTAACTTTAAGGATATTTGACTTCTTAGAAGCAACATTTAAAAATTATGCAATGGTTCATGTTGTCTATCAGGTGGTCTACAGAATTCTGGTCCTCTAAGAAATTAGACTTATGATTATATACAAAAATAAGCAAGTAATAATTTGTAAGTGATATACATTATGTTTATTAAATCTGTAGGGTTGTTTTAATGGTAAAACTGTAATTGAGATTATTGATTTTTACCACAGTTTACTTATCAGGTTTAAAATAGCTCTGTTAAATGTTGGAGTTCATTTGTTCATTTGGCAAACATTTATTGAATGCTTTCTTTGTTCAAGGCTACACTAGAGGTGAAACAGTAAATAAGACATACATAACTGATATTATCTCAGTCAAGAAATATAACATCCAGTTCATTACACCAAAGAGCATTTAATTTCACATGTGGCAAATGCCCTGAAAGAGAAATAGGTTAACAAGAGTCTGATCTGGGTGGGTGGGAGTGCTTGAAGAAAATTGTTTGTTTGTTTGTTTGTTTCCGAAATCTAAAGTTTAAGTAAACATCAGCTAGGTATAGAAGTAAGGATGGGAAAGAAGGGAATTTGCCAAGTAGAGGACTCAGCAGGCCTCCAGGTGGTGAGAAACACTTTGTAAGAATTGATAGAAGGCAGAGAGCAAAGGGAGAGGTGCCTGATGAAATGGATGAAGGGCAGCATGGCCTTGAAGGGCACAGTAAGGACTAAATAAGGGTTTCATGCTAAGAACAAAGGGGTAGGCAATGAAAGATTTTAAGGAGTGAAGTGCCTTGATCACATTTGTGTTTTAAATAAATCACTTCAGCTTTAGGCTGAATGGAGGTAAGACTGGATGTGGGAAACCAGTGGTTATGGGAAACTAGTGAATGAGAGACAGTGGTGGCTTGCATTAAAAATGGAAATGGAGATGTGGATGCGTTTGAGATCATTTGTGAGGTAAAACTAGTCCTGCTGGTTAATGGGTGACAGGAGATGAGGAGGAGAGAGGTTTCAAGGTTGCTACCTAGGCTTCTTTGCCTGAGTAACAGGCAGATGGTGGTGCTACTTACTTAGGAAACAGACTAGGTGGGAAAATCACCAGGTTGCGTTGTGGTACCTATGGAACATCACAGCTGAGTACCCTGTTGAATATACTTGGATATGGAGTTCAGAGAAGTTTAAGTTGTACATAAAATTTGGGATTCTTTGGCATATAAATGGTAGCTGAAGAACTGCGAGAAATTGCCTGGGGAGTTTTTGAAAACTCCAGACTTTGAGCATTTTATAGAAAACATGATTTGGTGATGGAGACAGCAAAATTGTGGCTGAAATGTAGGAGGAGAGAAAAGAGAAGGTGGTGTTATAGGAACCAAGAGACAGAGAGAATTTCAAGAAGAAAGTGGAATGCTGCTTAGAGATCAATAAAGATGAAGACTGAGAGATGTCCTTTGCATGGAACTTTATGGATGACACTGAGGACAAGAGCAATAGCTAAATTGGGTGCAAAAGTGAGGACACAAGCCAATTGGGAGCACACTGAATATTGCATAATGGGAAGAAATGTATCTGATGAAGGGACAGAACTTCTAGATGTTTTCTTATGAAGGGAAGGAGGAAGAGAGCAGTAGCTTAAAGGAAGTAGGGCTAAAGAAGCATTTTTCTTCCCTGTCTTCTTTTTTTCCTTTTAAGTTCTGTCTCTCCTTTACCTCCAGTATCTCAGCCATGTAGATGATAACCTGTTGTTCATGAGTGAGTTTCAAAATGCCTTAGGTATTTATAAACATGGTTTAATATTAGGATTTTATGATTGGATGTCTTGCCCACCTTTTAGATATAATGGATATAAAATATTCAGAAGTATGTTGGCCTCCTTTATATTTCTTATAAGCTATATATATGTTTACCATGTTTCTTTTAAAAATTACGTATTCAATTCCATCCATTCAATGTCCCTCATTTGCTTTAGATTCTTAGTAAAATTTCAGTACTTCCCCTTCACTTCATCTCTTGTCAGTACATATAATCTGAAAGAGTTGTCAAAAATTAGTCTGGCCATCATGTTTTCCAGAATGGTTCTTTGCTACATGTCTTCATTCTAAAATGAAAATTATAGGAGCTTTTGATGTTTTGACTATATCTTCCTTCTTGACATTCCATTATTCACTATTGTGTTAGGACCACCTTGGCATTCCATTTTAGATAGTGTCTTCAGAAGTCATTCATTTGTTAACTTTTTCTCTTCGGTGCATGATAGTTGCCAGGGATTACATTGTGTCAACCCAATAGTGCGTTATGTTGAAGAAGCTTTTTCTGGATTCCCAAACTCCTTAAACAGTTGGCTGGCGTTGTTGCTCTCCAAGCCTTTGGCATTACACAAGAACAGGAAATTAATTTTGTACAAGTGAGTCATTCATATAGTTGCATATCACCTATAATTACTGAAATCAGTAATTGATGTCTTACTAAGTACTCAGATTAATGAGAATATAGGCGATTGTTTGGTATAATCTGAACTCCCTAGAGGAATAATCTCTTATTGATAGACCACTTTCTCTTGGATTCATTTAATCTCTTTCATTCTGACTGCTGCTGCCAGTTATTTTTTACTTCCTGTCACCCTCTACTTAGTTATTCTGTCTTTAGTGTCTCACTCCCTCCTGACCCAGCCAGGACCCATTCTCCAGATTAACGTTTACAAAACACCATTTCTTTTCTTTGAGAGCCCACAGTGCCTTCCAGTTCAGCACGTCAAGCTCCTTTGCTAAGGTTCCACGGTTCTCTGTTGCCTGAAGGCTCCAAGGTTCTCTGTTGTCTGGCCTTTCAGTTTTTCATCCATTAAGCCTTAGCAAGTCACCTAGAGCTATTTAATCAATTACTTGGCTCAGAATGGTTCATCTGTGTTAGGAATTGAACTGTGTCCCTAAAATTCAGATGGTGAAGTTTGAAAACAGAGTACCTCAGAAAGTGACCTTATTTGGAAATGGAACTGTTAACAAGTGTAATTAGTTAAGATGAAGTCATAGTGGAAAAGGGTGAGGTCCTACTCCAGTATGACTGTTGTCCTTATAAAATGGGAAAATGTAGACCCAGACACAGGGGGAGAATGTCATGTGAGCATGAAGGTAGAGATTGGAGTGATGCATCTACAAACTGAAGAACACGAAAGATTTCCAGGAAAGCCCCAGAAAGTAAGCAAGGGGCATGGAATAAATTGTCCTTCACAGCCCTAAGAAAAGAACCATCCCTCCAACACCTTGATTCTGGTCTATTAGCCTGCAGAATTGTGAGACAATATATCTCTGTTGCTTAAGCCACCAGTTTGTGGTACTTTATTATGGTAGCTATAGCAAATTTCTATAATCTGGCAGAAATACCTTTTGCTTTTTGGTCTAATACTTCATGATTTAATTATCCTTCCAGACTACTTATGTTTTATTTTCTTTCTGAAGACTTTCGTGATGAATTAAGTACAAAGATTTAATTTCTCAAATCTATTTTTTAAAATTTTTTCTGACCAAAGAATGAATACCTTGTTCTGTACTGGTTTATATCCAATTGTCCCGTTGTAATATACTTTCTTATACACTATACAGTTTATTAAAGGACTGATACATGTATGCCTGTATATATAGGTCTCCCACCTATAAGTGTCTTGTGGTCATAAACTGTTTTATTTTCCTTGAATTCCTCTAAACTTCTAAAATAGAGATAGACAACGTAGAGTTTAAGAAATATTTGTTTGTTAATGGTTTTGAAATGTTTAGATATGCTGAACAGATGGGCACCTTTAGGCTACCCCACCACTAAAGAATTATTGAGGACAAGCATTGAACTTACTGGATTGTGCTTATATTGCATAGGAAAGGCTAATGTCATATTGATTTTTATAGGTAAAAAGGAATTCAGTTGTTGTAAATTGGTATGTTTTGGCCTTTAAAAATTGAGTAGTGCAAGAAAAGGAATTCATTCATTTAGAACACTTGCTATTTGTTAAATTATATGTGCACTGATATATGGATAGTAAAAGGACCACAAATCCCAGAAATTTCCCTATCTCTATCTTGCTTTCACTGTACACTCTAAATTTTTACTTAAGATTTTAATTCTATCTAAAATGTGCAAACCAAGTCACTTGAACATTACACGTCTGGCAGGTAGAAGGTACTTAATTTAAATGCCACTGGAATGTGGAGATTAGAATCTTAATAAACATT
Organism: Herpailurus yagouaroundi; assembly: GCF_014898765.1. Taxonomy (NCBI): domain Eukaryota; kingdom Metazoa; phylum Chordata; class Mammalia; order Carnivora; family Felidae; genus Herpailurus; species Herpailurus yagouaroundi. The sequence continues at coordinate 9,727,903 of NW_024412407.1, forward strand.
TGTTTAGTGCCTGCTATGTGCCAGGCATGGCACACCTTCAAACATAAATTATAAGTTATATTTAGATATTTTCTTCTTTTCTTTCCACCTGTTACATCAAACACTATCTCCTCTCATCTCATTCCTGTCTTTTTAATGCAATCCTTTGGCTAATGATACCTCTTCTACCTTTTTTCTTGTTCTGTATTTTTGGAGATTCTAACCCATGTGCGAAGTAATGTGAGCATAACTGTTAATGAACACAAGTAATTTCTCTATTCTTTTCTATTTTGTATTCTTTCTTCTATTGTTTGTCAGTGGGGCTATAATAAAAAGCACCACCTGCTACTAATAACCATATGATTCTTAAGAGACATTTAATATGCTTTATAGATACAGCATCTGATTTCTTCCAGCGGTCCTATGATGCAGGCAGGCATTTCTATAACATCTTGTTTTGGGGTGAAGAAAATTAAAGAACTAGGAAGTCAAATCGTTTGCCCCAAATCATTTACCCACACAGCAAACAGTAAGCCCAGGGTTCAAATTCATATCATGTATCTACAGATTTAGTGTTTTTAAAATTTTACTACTTTTAGAAAAAAAGTTTATTTTTTTTTTTTATTTTTTTTTTCAACATTTATTTATTTTTTGGGACAGAGAGAGACAGAGCATGAACGGGGGAGGGGCAGAGAGAGAGGGAGACACAGAATCAGAAACAGGCTCCAGGCTCTGAGCCATCAGCCCAGAGCCCGACGTGGGGCTCGAACTCCCGGACCACGAGATCGTGACCTGGCTGAAGTCGGACGCTTAACCGACTGCACCACCCAGGCGCCCCAAAAGTTTATTTATTTATTTTGAGAGAGAGAGAGTGCCCGCCCATGCAATTAGGAGCTGGGGAAGGGCAGAGAGAGAGAGGACCAGGGGATCACAACCTGAGCCAATATCAAGACTCTGAAGCTTAACCTACTGACCCATCCAGGCTCCCCAATTTTTACTGCTTTTAATTTACTTATTAGATACCTAATCTAATTCTTATTTTTGTAAATAATAATAGCATATAGATTTTTCTTTAGAGAGACATTTTTTAAAAGTAGCTAACTGGCTTACACATTGAATGTTTCTGAAAAGGAAAAAAAATCTGTACTCCATCCAGAAAGCAGTTCAATGGCATTAGAAAGTTTGTAATGAGCTGAGACCCTGTAAATAACCCACATAGGAAGACAATGGGAAAACAGACTTTCTTTCCCTCCTGTCCTTCCCCTCCCTCTCTCCCTGTGTCCTTCTTTCTTTCCTTCCTTCCTTTTTTTTCTCTTTCTCAGCTTATTGCCACTTCACAAATAATTCATTTACTGTGAATTCCTGACATAGCTAGTATCTGCATATCATTAACTGTGGAATATAGAGCCAATCTGAGAGGATATTTTTAAGAATAAGACGAGAGATAGCCCCACAGAGTTGCTCCAAGAGATAAGAAGGGAAAGATGCAGAATGAGCTTAATTCTCTGATTGTAAAGCCTGCACACAAGTCCCCACTGGAGTTAAGGGGAGGCCTGTTAACAGAGTGGGGATAAATAACCAGAGGGCTGAGCCCTATGGGATTAATTAGGGAATTCTCATAGACACTGTAGCTTTCAAAATTATGGCTAATGATGTACTCTCTGTGGTGTGTTATGGTAGAGTTTCTTAAATTAAAAAAAGCCTGAGGTTACTGTATTAATCAGGATTCTCCAGGAAAACAACCAATAGGACATACATGGACTGAGAGAAAGGTTGATTGATTGAGAGAGATTGATTGATTATAACGAATTGGCTCAAGTAGGCTGAGAAGATCCCAAGATCCACAAGTCAGCAATCTGGGTCTCTGGAGAGTCCATGGCATATTTTGGTCCAAGTCCAAAGAACTGAGAACCAGGAGAACCAATGGTGTAAATTCCACTTCAAGGGCAAGAGAAGACCAGTATCCCAGCTCACAATCAGGCAGTCAATATTTCCCTCTTATTCAGCCATTCAGATCTTCAGTTGATTGGATGATGCCCACCCACTTAAGCTCACATTAGGGAGGCAATCTGCTTTACTCAATGCACCAATTCAAATGTTAATCTCATCCCTAGGCACCCTCACCAACACACCCAGAATAAAGTTTGACCAAATATCTGGTCGTCCTAAGGCTCACTGGGGTAAACAAATAAAATTAACCATCACAGTTACAAATTAACAACAAAAATGAGAGGAGCAAAAGCATTTCTGATGTTTTCAAATATGAAGGCATCATCTATTCATCTAACAAAGTGAAAAAGTTGCCACATAAACCAACTTCCAGAATTAATATGGTATACTGATAACCAGCAAAGAAATTGAATCAGGAATCAAAAAACTCCCAACAAACAAAAGTCCAGGGTCAGATGGCTTCACATACAAATTCTACCAAACATATAAAGAAGAAGTAATACCTATTATTTTCAAAGTATTCCAAAAAATAGAAAAGAAAGAAAAATTTCCAAATTCATTCTAAGAGGCTAGCATTACCCTGATACCAAAAACAGATAAAAGACTACACTGAAAAAGAGAACTACAGGCCAATATCCCTGATGAACATGGATGGGAAAATCCCCAACAAAATATTAGCGAACCGAATCCAACAATACATTGAAAAAATCATTCACCACCATCAAGTGGGATTTATTCCTGGGTTGTGAGAGTGGTTCAATATTCACAAATCAATCAATGTGATACATCACATTAAGAAAAGAAAGGGTAAGAAACATATGATTCTTTCAATAGAAACAGAAGGAACATTTGACAAAGTACCACAGCCACTCATGATAAAAAGCCTCAACAAAGTAGGTTTGTAGGGAACATACCTCAACATAATGAGGGCCATATATGGAAACATTAGTGTTTTTAGGCCTTAATGGAACATCTATTTAAACCATATTTACTATGCTGAGGAGATAAGTGTGTGAGTGAGTGTGTGTGTGTGTGTGTGTGTGTGTGTGTGTGTGTTGTGTGTTGTTTTTCATAAGAATTTTTCCTTCTCTAATTGAGAAGTTTGGTGAAAAACTTGAAAATCACTATCAAGTGACACAGCTAAATTTGAACTTGCATTAGCAGCAGTCCTGGGCTCATTCATCATTTACTCTCTGTGATCCTTAATTTCAGCTTTTGCTGACTCAAAAACAATTTCTGTTCATTTGTAAACTTGAACATCATTAAGATATATAAATTGTAGAAAAAGGGCATTTTTTCTTTGAAGGCAGGGTCCTCTCTGATATGAAGGGAGGACTTTAAATTTTTAAAACCAAACCTAATAAAGATTGAATTCCTCTGAATTTCTTCTTAGCCATAGTTTCTCATGTAAAATAAGTTAAAGAAATAATCAGTGCTAGCCATATACTATCCTTTTGAAACTAAACATCATAGTTATGTGACTTTCACCGTCAACTTTCACTGTGACTTTCACTGATTTTCTGCCCCAAAGAATGCACTTCTCTAAAAAAATATTCATATAAGTCTGTTGGAGTTTTGGAAGCTATCTATATAAGGAACAAATTATGAATCAGCCATCAATTAATGATATATATATATGTATTAAATAGGGTTAAGTACTTTTAAAAGAGGACTTCAGCTGTCTGCCTCCATTTTGACCTCAAACTTTTCAAGTTGGATTCTTTACTTCTTTTTTTAATTTTTTAAATGTTTATTTTTGAGAGAGAGAGAGAAAGAGTGAGCAAGCAAGCAAGCAGGGGAGGGGCTGAGAGAGAGGAAGATACAGAATCTGAAGCAGGCTCCAGGCTCTGAGATGTACAAGGCTCTTGAATGTACAAGCTGTGAGATCATGACTTGAGCCCAAGTTGGTAGCTTAACCAGCAGAGCCACCCAGGCATCCCACTAGTTGGGTTCTTTCTAACTTGTCTCTTGGAACAGGGGGAAGACTCTGAGGGCAAATCATCCCCTACTGGAAACCAAAACTACCAGGGCAAGCACTAAATACTTCCCTGAGCCAGCAAGACCCCTACCTGTGACTGACCTCAAGACAATGATCCCTTTGACCTTTGCTGCCCATGTGCACATATCTACCCACCTTTGTCCCTCATTTGCCTTCTATAAACATGGAAGTATTTTCAGTATTTCAGAGACAGTCTTTGAGACATTGGTCCACTGTCTTCCTGGTGTTGGCCTCACTGAAATAAAGTCCTTTCCTGTTTCACCACAACTCTTTTCTCTGCCTTTGTATTTGGTCAGGGTGAGTAGCAGATTCTGGTCTGTTTGGGACCCCCAGAGTTGGTGCACTTTTACCCCTGTACTCTAGCTATACTTTCTTCCCTCTGAGGTGGAGTTGGAGTTCTAAGCTCTTTTGGGGGGGATTTTGATTCATGATTGGATTCTATCACTAGAGTTCACTTAGAGAATCTTTGTTCATTGTTCATTTATTCGTAGTATGTGTTGAGCACATGCTATGTGCCAGGCCATGAACAGGTGCTGGTCATATAACTGTGAGCGAAACTGATTAAACTCCTGCCTTCATGGAGCTAACTTTCTAGTAGAGGTAACATTGAAAGTCTATGTCCATTTTCCAGATGCAGATGGAAATGAGAATTATGATTGATGGTTTTGTGCTTTGTTATTTTTTTATTATTTTTAAAAAAATTTTTTAACTTGTTTTATTTTTTATTTTTTTTTAATTTGCATGCAAATTAGTTAGCATATAGTGCAACAATGGTTTCAGGAGTAGATTCCTTAGGGCCCTTTACCCATTTAGCCCATCCCCCTCCCACAACCCCTCCCATAACCCTCAGTTTGTTCTCCATATTTATGAGTCTCTTTTGTTTTGTCCCCCTCCCTGTTTTTATGTTATTTTGTTTCCCTTCCCTTATGTTCATGTGGTTTCTCTCTTAAAGCACTCATATGAGTGAAGTCATATGATTTTTGTCTTTTTATGACTGACTAATATCACTTAGCATAATACCCTCCAGTTCCATCCATGTAGTTGCAAATGGCAAGATTTCATTCTTTTTGATTGCCGAGTAATACCCCATTGTATGTATATGCCACATCTTCTTTATTCATTCATCCATCAATGGATATTTGGGCTCTTTCCATACTTTGGCTATTGTTGATAGTGCTGCTATAAACATGGGGGTGCATGTGTCCCTTTGAAACAGCACACCTGTATCCTGTGGATAAATGCCTCGTACTGCAATTGCTGGGTCGTATAGTAGTTCTATATTTAGTTTTTTGAGGAAACGCCATACTGTTTTCCAGAGTGGCTGCACCAGCATGCTTTCACCAACAATGCAAAAGAGATCCTCTTTCTCTGCATCCTCACCAACATCTGTTGTTGCCTTAATTGTTAATGTTAGCCATTCTGACAGGTGTAAGGTAGTATCTCATTGTGGCTTTGATTTGTATTTCCCTGATGATGAGTGAAGTTGAGCATTTTTTCATGTGTCAGTTGGCCATCTGGATGTCTTCTTTGAAGAAGTGTCTATTCATGTCTTTTGCCCATTTCTTCACTGGGTTATTTGTTTCTTCGGTGTTGAGTTTGATAAGTTCTTCATAGATTTTGGATACTAACCCTTTACCTAATTTGTCATTTGCAAATATCTTCTCCCATTCTGTCAGTTGCCTTTTAGTTTTGCTGACTGTTTCCTTTGCTGTGCAGAAGATTTTATTTTGATGAGGTCCCAGTAGTTCATTTTTGCTTTTGTTTCCCTTGCCTCTGGAGACGTGCTAAGTAGGAAGTTGCTGCTGCCAAGATCAAAGAGGTTTCTGCCTGCTTTCTCCTTGAGAATTCTGATGGCTTCCTGTTTTACATTTAGGTCTTTCATCCATTTTGAGTTTAGTTTTGTGTATGGTGTAAGAAAGTGGTCCAGGTTCATTCTTCTGCATGTCACTGTCCAATTTTCCCAGCACCACTTGCTGAAGAGACTGTCTTTATTCCCTTGGGTATTCTTTCCTGCTTTGTCAAAGGCTGGTTGGCCATACGTTTGTGGGTCCATTTCTGGGTTCTCTCTTCTGTTCCATTGATCTGAGTGACTGTTCTTGTGCCAGTACCATACTGTCTTGATGATTACAACTTTGTAGTATAGCTTGAAGTCTGGGATTGTGATGCCTCCTGCTTTGGTTTTCTTTTTCCAGATTTCTTTGGCTATTCGGGGTCTTTTCTGGTTCCATACAAATTTTAGTATTATTTGTTCTAGCTCTGTGAAGAATGCCGGTGTTATTTTGATAGGGATTGTATTGAATATGTAGATTGCTTTGGGTAGTATCGACATTTTAACAATATTTGTTCTTCCTATCCAGGAATATGGAATCTTTTTCCATTTTTTGTGTGTGTCTTCTTCAATTTTTTTCATAAGCTTTCTACAGTTTTCAGTGTATAGATTTTTCACCTCTTTAGTTCAAAATATTCCTAGGTATTTTATGTTTTTTTGTGCAACTGTAAATGGGATCGATTCCTTGATTTCTCTTTCTGTTGCTACATTGTTGGTGTATAGGAATGCAACTGATTTCTGTGCATTGATTTTATATCCTACTACTTTGCGGAATTCATGAATAAGTTCTAGAAGTTTTTTGGTGGAATCTTTAGGGTTTTCCATATAGAGTATCCTGTCATCTGCGAAGAATGAGAATGTGACCTCCTCCTGGCCGATTTGGATGCCTTTTATTTCTTTGTCTGATTTCAGAGGCTAAGACTTCTAATACTATGTTGAATAACAGTGGCAAGAGTGGACATCCCTGTCCTGTTCCTGAATTTAGGGGGAAAGCTCTCAGTTTTTCCACATTGAGGATGATATTAGCGTTGGGTTTTTCATATATGGCTTCTATGATCTCGAGGTACGCTCCTTCTATCCCTACTTTCTTGAGGGTTTTTATCAAGAAAGGATGCTGCATTTTGTCAAATGCTTTCTCTGCATCTATTGAGAGGATCAGATGGTTCTTGTCCTTTCTTTTATTGATGTGATGAATCACGTTAATTGTTCTGCAGATGTTGAACCAGCCCTGCATCCCAGGTATAAATCCTGTTTGGTCATGGTGAATAGTTTTTTTAATGTATTGTTGGATCCGGGTGGCTAATATCTTGTTGAGGATTTTTGTATCCATGTTCATCAGGTAAATTTGTCTATAGTTCTCCTTTTTAGTGGAGTCTGTTTCTGTTCTTGGAATCAAGGTAATGCTGGCTTCATAGAAAGAGTTTGGAAGTTTTCCTTCCGTTTTTATTCTTTGGAACAGCTTCGAGAGAATAGGTGTTAACTCTTCCTTAAATGTTTGGTAGAATTCCCCTGGAAAGCCATCTGTCCCTGGACTCTTGTTTTTTGGGACATTTTTGATTACTAATTCGATTTCCTTACTGGTTATGGGTCTGTTCAAATTTTCTATTTCTTCCTGTTTCAGTTTTGGTAGTGTATATATTTCTAGGAATTTGTCCATTTCTTCCAGATTGCCCATTTTATTTGGCATATAATTCCTCATAGTATTCTCTTATTATTATCTTTATTTCTGCTGTGTTCATTGTGATCTCTCTTTCATTCTTGATTTTATTTATTTGGGTCCTTTCCTTTTTCTTTTTGATCCAACTGGCTAGTGGTTTATCAATTTTGTTAATTCTTTCAAAGAACCAGCTTCTGGTTTCATTGATCTGTTCTACTGTTTTTTTGGTTTTGATAGCATTAATTTTTCCTCTAATCTTTATTATTTCCTGTCTTCTTCTGGTTTGGGGTTTTATTTGCTGTTCTTTTTCCAGCTCCTTAAGGTGTAAGGTTAGGTTGTATATCTGAGATCTTTCTTCCTTCTTTAGGAAGGCCTGGATTGCTATATACTTTCCTCTTATGACCACCTTTGCTGCGTCCCAGAGGTTTTGGGTTGTGGTGCTATCATTTTCATTGACTTCCATATACTTGTCAATTTCCTCTTTAACTTCTTGGTTAGCCCATTCATTCTTTTGTAGGATGTTCTTCAGTCTCCAAGTATTTGTTACCTTTCCAAACTTTTTCTTGTGGTTGATTTCGAGTTTCATAGCATTGTGGTCTGAAAATATGCATGGTATGATGTTGATCTTTTTGTACTTAGGGCTGATTTGTGTCCCAGTATATGGTCTATCCTGGAGAACGTTCCATGTGTACTGGAGAAAAATGTATATTCTGCTGCTTTAGGATGAAATGTTCTGAATATATCTGTTAAGTCCATCTGATCCAGTGTGTCATTCAAAGCTATTGTTTCCTTGTTGATTTTTTGATTAGATGATCTGTCCATTTCTGTGAGAGGGGTGTTGAAGTCTCTGACTATTATGGTATTACTATTGATGAGTTTCTTTATATTTGTGATTCATTGATATATATATTTGGGTGCTTTCACATTTGGCACATAAATGTTTACAATTGTTAGGGCTTCTTGGTGGATAAACCCCTTGATTATGATATAATGCCCTTCTGCCCATCTTTAAATCTCTGATTTAAAGTATAGTTTGTCTGATATAAGTATGGCTACTCTGGCTTTCTTTTGTTTACCATTAGCATGATAGATGGTTCTCCATCCCCTTATTTTCAATCTGAAGGTTTCTTTAGGTCTAAAGTGGGTCTCTTGTATACTGAATATAGATGGATCTTGTTTTCTTATCCATTCTGTTACGCTGTGTCTTTTGATTGGAGCATTGAGTCCAGTGACGTTTAGAGTGATACTGAAAGATATGAATTTATTGCCATTATGATGCTTGTAGAATTGGATTTTCTGGTGGTGTTCTCTGGTCCCTTCTAATCTTTGTTGCTTTTGATATGTGTGTATATATATATATATATATATATATTTTTTTTTTTTCATATTTTCTCCCCTCAGAGAGTCCCCCTTAAAATTTCTTGCAGGGCTGGTTTAGTGGTCACAAACTCCTTTAATTTTTGTTTTCAGGGAAACTTTTTATCTCTCCTATTTTGAATGACAGCCTTGCTGGATAAAGATTTCTTGGCTGCATATTTTTCTGATTCAGCACATTGAATATATCCTCCCACTCCTTTGTGGCCTGCCAAGTTTCTGTGGATAGGTCTACTGCAAACCTGATCTGTCTTCCCTTGTAGGTTAGGGACTTTTTCTTCCCTTGCTGCTTTCATGATTCTCTCCTTGTCTGAGTATTTTGTGAATTTGACTATGATATGCCTTGTTGCTGGTCGGTTTTTGTTGAATCTAATGGGGGTCTTCTGTGCTTCCTGGATTTTGATATCTGTGTCTTTCCCCAGGTTAGGAAAGTTTTTAGCTATGATTTGCTCACATAACCCTTCTACCCCTATTTCTCTCTCTTCCTCCTCTGGGACCCCTATGATTCTGATGTTGTTCCTTTTTAATGAGTCACTGATTTCTCTAATTCTTAAATCGTGCTCTTTTGCCTTAATCTCCCTCTTTTTTTTGCTTCATTATTCTCTATAAGTTTGTCCTCTCTATTACTGATTCTCTGTTCTGCCTCATCCATCCTTGCCGTCACTGCATCCATCTGTGATTGCAGCTTAGTTATAGCATTTTTAACTTAATTCTATTTTTTTACTTCTTTTCTCTCCACAGAGAGGGATTCTAATCTATTTTCAACTCCAGCTAGTATTCTTATTATTGTGATTCTAAATTCTGTTTCAGACATCTTGCTTGTATCTGTGTTGGTTAAATCCCTGGCTGTCATTGATTCATGCTCTTTCTTTTGGGGTGAATTCCTTCATTTTGTAATTTTGAAGGGAGGAAATGAATTAATGAGGTAGAAAAATTAAAATTAAAAAATATTAAAATATAAGAAATATTAAAATTTAAAAATTAAACACACACACACACACAAATCTACTAAATGATGCTAGATCCTAGGTGTGTTTTGGTCTGGGTGTTGAAAGTGGTTTGACAGATTAGAGAAAAAAAAATTGGGGGGAAAGATAAAAAAAAGGAAACCATTTGAGGATTTGAAAAAATGAATACACTGAAGCAGACTAAAATGAGATAATGGGAGTAAAATATAATTTGAAAAAAATTACACAAAATAAGGAATATAGCAGAAAAAATTAAGGAAAATATTTTTAATAAAAATTAAAATAAAAATGAATTTTTTCTCTTTCTGTATTCAAGGAAAAGAAAAGAAACAAAAAAGGGAAAAAAGAAATAAGGAAATCGTTTGAAAATTTGAAAAAGTGAATACACTGTAGTAGACTAAAATAAAATGATGGAAGTAAAATAGAATTTGAACCAATTTATATAAAAGCAAATAATATAGTAAAAAAAATAAAGAAAAATATTTTTAGTATAAATTGAAAGTAAAAATGAAGTTTTTCTGTTCCAGAAAAAGAAAAGAAACTAAAAAGAAAAAAGAAAAGAAAAGAAGGGTATCGTTTGAGAATTTGAAAAGTTGATTATACTGAAGTAAACTAAAATAAAATGATGGAAGTAAGATAGAATTTGAAAAAAAATTACACAGAAGTACAAAATATAGTAAAAAATTAAAGGAAAATATTTTTAATAAAAATTGAAAATAGAAGTGAATTTTTTCTCTTTCTGTATTCAAGTAAAGAAAAGTTGTATAAAACGAGGGGGGGGGAAGAAAGAAAATTGAATAAATGGACCTGCTAACAGATTGAAATAAGACTGAAAATGCTTCGTTTTCCCGCAGAAGTCAGACTATGTAGCGCTTTATAGTCCATAAAGTAAGTAGGTGGTGAGACTTGTGTTCTTGAAGAGCCATGTTGGCGCAGTTGGGTGGGGCTCAGTGTAAGGGCTCCATTCTTCACTAGATGATGCTGCTAGCCTACTGGGGTGAATTGCTGTGGCGCTTGTAGGTGCACATGCGCATGCGTGGGAGCAGTGAAAATGGCGTCACCCAGCTACCCAGTCTCTAGTATCGGAACCCTGTTCTCCTTGATCAGAAGTCACGCACCCGTCCTCTGTCTTCACCTTTCATCCACTCCCCGCTTCTTCACTCTCCGGGACCAGGCCCCAGGCAGTACCTCTCTCCCGAGTTTTGTCTCAGATGCTTTTTTCCCCAGCCCCTTACTTCCAAAGGACTGCGGCTTTGACCCTTTCCGCCCCTCTGTGGGAGCGTCTTACCGAGCAATGGCCGAATGGACAATGGCCGAATGTCAGCTGCACCCAGGAATGCTTGCTGGACCGTCTGCTGCTGGTGCCCCGAGACTGCAGCCAGGTGCCAGCCCGCCCCAGAAAAAGTTAGTGAGACAGTGTAGCAGCAGCGTTTCAGGGATTATGGGAAATCACAACACACATCTGGCACCAGACTTCAGCCTTAACGACCTTGTTCCAGCACCAGTGAATGTGGCGGTTCTCTGGGGTCTGCTGGGACCAGGTGGCTTCAACAGTCTCTACCAAATGTCCTTCCAGCAGTGGAACTGCTTTTCCCCATGTGGCCCGAGAACCTCCCGGACCCTACTCTGTTCCTGGGGATTCGCCCTTCCCACCAGAGCACCGCCAGGGATCAAGCTGCGGATTTGCAGACTTTGCACTCCCCTTGTTTACAGTCTTAATGGAATTTAAACCCTCTCCTTTCTCCTTTCTCCTTTCTCCCTTTTTAGTTTAGTCCTTGCAGCTGTTTCCAATTTTCCACTTTTCTCCAGCTGTTTTGGGGAGGGGTGCTTTTCCTGTATTCTGCCCCCCCCACCCATCTCTGTCCTCTCTCCACCTACAAAGGCGGCTCCCTGCCCGCCACTGGCTTCTCTCTCCCCACGTTCACCTCCATGCCATGTACCTGCTGAATTCTGTGGTTCAGTGGTTCTGTGGTGCAGATTGGTGTGTTAATCCTCCAGTCAGTTATCTAGGTGTGTAGGATGGTTTAGTGTTGGTCTGACTTTGTTTCATGGACGCAAAACACACAAAACCTTCCCTGCTGTTCCGCCATCTTGGCTCCCCCCTCTGTGCTTTGTTAATAGAAGTCTTGTCTTACTCTCTTTGGCAGTTAAGACCATAGTACTCAAGGTGCTGGTCCAAGGAGCACTATAGACCATCACCTGGGAGTTCCTTAGGAATACGGAATGTCATACTTTATCTCAGCCCTACTGAATCAGAATCTGCACATTTACAAGATCTCGGGTGACTCCTATGCATATGGAAATTTTGAGAGTACTGGTTTAAGGCAGAGAACTTATTTAATTGATGATCTTAATTATTTTGTAGCTATCCAGTGTTTTTTAGCCATATGTTCAACTAGAGAGGACTTTTAGTGTTCAGAGTTTCAGGTTATTTTCATTGGTGCACAATTTGGTTTCCTTAACATGGTTTCTTACAGTGTGGTTCAAGCTGCATCAAAATCACCTGAGGAGGTTGTTAGAAATACAGATTCCTGGATGCAACCTCATTTCTGCTTAATTGGGTCAAGGCTGGGTCTCAATAATCTGCATTTTTATAAGCTTACCAAGTGATTATTACATTCATTAAAGTCTGAAAAGGCCTATTCTAGATTAATGCTGTATTGATATCCTTCCAGGCTGGGTTTTTAAGAATTGTTACTGTTTTTGAATTTTTGGCTAATATGCTCCTGCCTAGAGAGATGAACTATTGAGCCTGTGTGGTCATATATTTCTGAGTATCACGTGGTTTCACCAGGGTCTTCAGTCCTGGCCTGCTGGTGGTTTGGACCATAACTCTGTGTCACGGAGGCTTTCCTGCACACTGTAGGAAGTTTAGCAGCATCCCAGACCTCTACCTGCTAGATGTTTGTAGCTGTGTTGTCATAACCAAAAATGTTTTCAGATTTTGCCAAACTTCCCCTGGAGGACAAAAAACTGCTCCCAGTTAAGAACCATTGGTTGAAATTCAGTAAATACTAGGAAGATAGCTGTATGTGAGCATGATACCTACCCCTAGTTTCTGTTAGTCTTATTTGATCCTCTTGAGGGCTTTTGGTTTTATGCCAAGGGTGAAGAGGAGTTTATGTACAAGCATAAGGGCTTCCTGGCAGTTTGAGCTGGTTTTAACAGTCAATGTCAGGAGACACAAAATGTGATGATGGGGAAGAGGATCAACTCTTATATTTAGGACCTAAGCAAAATATGCTGGGGGTGCCTGGGTGGCTCAGATAAGTGTGGGACTCTTTCAGCTCAGATCATGATCTCACAGTTGGTGAAGTTGAGCTCCTCATCTGACTCCGTGTTGACATCACGGAAATTGCTTGGGATTCCCATTCTCTCCACACACACCCCCACCCTTCCCCCACTTGCTCTCTGTCTCTCTCAAAGTAAATAAGTAAACTTAAAAAAAAAAGATTATGGTAGGACTCAGGTCCCAAAGAATAAAACAAAAATAGGTATAAGAAATTTTTGAGTAGCTCTGAACATGCTGTGAAGCCTGAAAAAGATGCTATGTGATGTTTCAAAAGTTTTGCAGCTTTGGGGATGGGAGCTTCTTGTAAAGGGACAAAAGTAGTGACACAGGGATATGCACTGGCTTCAGCAGAGACTCAGAGAATGTGGGAAAGAGCCAGAGGATGCCCAGGGGCAGGGAAGTAGGCAGTGATAGTATGTGTTGATTTATTCCTGATCCCATAGAAACACTCAGGGTACACCCAGAAATAACTGGTGAGACATTGAGGGGAGACCTTGGATTCATCAGCAGCCAAGGAAATTTGTATTCATAGCCTGTAACATTATTGAATTTCTGGTATGAGTTTGAGTTTTGTTTGGCCCCCTACTCTCACCATATTGCTTACCTTTGCATTTCTTTGTAGTATGCAAGAAACATTTACCACCTACTAGTGTTAAAAAGTATTCATAATTGGGGCGCCTGGGTGGCGCATTCGGTTAAGCGTCCGACTTCAGCCAGGTCACGATCTCGCGCTCCGTGAGTTCAAGCCCCGCGTCAGGCTCTGGGCTGATGGCTCAGAGCCTGGAGCCTGTTTCCGATTCTGTGTCTCCCTCTCTCTCTGCCCCTCCCCCGTTTATGCTCTGTCTCTCTCTGTCCCAAAAATAAATAAACGTTGAAAAAAAAAATTTAAAAAAGTATTCATAATTTTGCCACGCCTTTACTAGTCAATTGTGTCAATGCTGAAAAGTAAATCAGAACAAATACTTATTTTGTATACCCACCTTTTGTGAAAGAGTCAGTCTGGTACCTAGATGGATACTCTACAGATTTATATGTGCAGCTGCCTCTAATTATTTATAAAAAATATATATGTCAGAAGAAATTTTGAGATGTAATAGACAAATTAATGTAAAATGTTTATGTGGATGAAAAGAAAATCTTTCCATTATTGACAAGTGGGGAGCAGTTCTAATGTTATGGAAAAAAATATTGCACAAGAAGATTTGGGTTTAATTCTTACCTCTATTTATTAACTGTGAGCACTTATGGAAATCACCTAACATCTTTGAGACTCAGTTTCCTCATCTATTAAATGGGAATATTTGTATTATGAGGTTGGGAGAGCAGAAGTAAAGTAAGATTAAATAAGATTAAGTATGTGGAAAAGTGTCTTCCAGAAAAATAAGTCCTTGGTAAAAGTTTGTGATTAAATATGTATTTATTGCCATAGATGCTTCAGTCAAGTAATGCAACATGAATTTGTTTATATGTTACACTAAGTTGTTACATGGATAACTAAGATGTTACAATATAAATTTATTGAACACTTGAGGCAACAGTACTCTTAATGGCCATATGATGATACTGTCTTATATTTTAAGCCAATTATAATGAGATCTTTAACTACTTCAATATCTAAGTTGCCATGGATTATCTCCCAAACCAAATCACTTTATGCCAAATTCCTTTCTGGTCTGAATAACATTCTAACCAGTTCTTAGATAGAGTATGTATAATTCATCCTCATTTTGCAAATTATGAGATAAAACCTTAAATGTAACAATGGGAATTTATGTTATTTTTCTGTAGATGAGTAGCAGGTTAAAATACTTAATAATTACATTGCATTTATTGTTTATTAATATTAGGAAAAATGTCTACTTAGAATTAAGAAATTCATTTAGATCATTTGCAGGTATCTTATGTGAAGCAGCAGTTTATTATCCTTTTTTATTACATAAATGAAAATAATTTTTTTAGAAAAGACTCTTCCCCCTGGAAAAGAATCCATTTGAAATGATATGTGGGACATCACATGATTGCAAATTTTTAAAAATTTAATTGATGGAGATTTTTCAACTTCATTAACTTTAAGGTCAAGTATAACTTAGAGATTAAATGATAATTACCAGCTTTATCTTGCCTTCCATGAAATCTGGGTCATGTGTTCTAGTTATATTTGTTAAAAATGCTTGAAGTCCATTAACAAATGCCACTATTAGCATTCCCTTTGTAGTTGTCTTCCTTTAGTTGTGTGTTCATTTGCTTCCAAGAAGAACCAACTGCAGTGTAAAATAAGATTATCACATTGCACCAAGAACATCTGAAAAAAGACTTAGAGATAGGAGATGGAAGTTTCAGCATGGTTAATGGCAGGAAACAGTATAGCTAGAAATATGTAAGGATTGGACAAATAAACAAATCTAACTTTGATTCAATGGTCCTGAGATTGTTTGGGATCTGTCGTGAAAACGTGTGATGTCGCAAATAAAATTGAAGTGATGCGGTCAAAGGAACAGAATTTGGAGTAAATGTTAGTTTCATTTTCAACATTATGAATACAAATAGGAATAAGTTTTTAGGAGATACATTCGTTGTGCATTGCAGGGAACCTTAGGCATGAATTAAATGAACGTGACAGAGAAATGAGAGATGTGAATTACGTGATGTAGAGGGACATGACTTGTTTGGTCAAATGACTGTTCCAGAGCAAGAAGAACTTCATGTGTTTGAACATTATGGTTCTAAATTACATTTCTTATTCATTGGTATCATATAAAAATAGACCCCTGAGATTTTTTTTAAGGTTTATTTATTTAATTTGATAGAGAGAGAGAGCATCTGCATGCATGAGCGAGCAGGGGAGAGACAGAGAGAGAGAGGAAGAGACAGACAATCCCAAGCAGGTTTCATCCATGATGCCAGTGCAGAGCCCAATGTGGGGCTCGATCTTCTGAATGAGATCATGACTTTAGCTGAAATGAAGAGTTGGACCCTTAACTGACTGAACCACCAAGGCTCCCCAATCCCTGAGATTTTAATAATACATAAGAGTATTTTCATTTTTACTTTTTATTCCATCTTAACTTTCCTCCAAATAATTGTTCTTGGATAAGAAGAATGTACTCCCAAACAGATTTTTACAAGTTGTTCATATCCTTATATAAGAATGCAATGGTGAAAAAGTGGGACTGAAATTGCAGAATGTATATGTTTGTGGATACTGAGTTGTTGTGAGGTCATACTTCCTAATCAACATTAAACATTGATTAAGATTGTCAAATTTAACAATGCAGTTTAGTCAGTGATTTATGTGTAAACAAGCAATTGGAACTTGGAGAGGTTCCATATCTTTGATGAAAGCACTGATGTAATGTTTAGATTAAAAACTCTGAATGGGCATCAATTTGGATATTGTAATGACTGAAACCCTTGTTTTTGGCAAAATAAATATATATTTGTTAAATTAGTTTTTAATATTTAAAAATACTAATCTTCCTTTTTGGAAAGAATGCTGTTCAACTTGATGAATTTTCGAATCCAAAATGACAAGGCAATCTTTCAAACTGTCTCTTCCTTAATTTCAAGCAAGTTGGATTCAGCCAAAACAGCTACTAACTGGCCATGAATAAGCACAGACAAAAACTGCAGAAGTAGAGACAGATGGAATCCCCATGGCCAAAGAGGTTAGGGACATGCTGGGGAGGAATTGGGACTTCATCTGGGCCTTGAAGAGTGAATCCAATTTAGATTGGCAGAGGAGTAAGCAAACAGAAAGAGCAAAACATGTTTTGAAGTTTTTTTCTGCAACAGGAGGTTTACAGCCAGGAGCGTTAGATCATACTGCTGAGACAGGGACCAGATTGTGGAGGAAAGGGATTATATGGAGTGATTCTATTCAAGATTTGCAAACCACTAAGTTATAGCAGACATTCAGGAACCTTCCCAACTTTAAACAGGTTCCTTGGTTGTGAAAAGGGAGCAACTCTATAAGTGCCCCCTATGTCACAGGGTTATGAGAATTAACACAGGGTACAGAACCAAAGTGTTATAAAAATGTCAAGTGGTAGGGGCACCTGGGTGGCTCAGTGGTTGAGCGTCCAACTTTGGTTCAGGTCATGATCTCACAGAGTTGATGAGTTTGAGCCCTGCATTGGGCTCTCTGCTGTCAGCACAGAGCCCACTTCAGATCCTCTGCACCCCCCTCCCTTTGCCTCTCCCCCACTTGTTCTCTCTCTCTCTCTCCCTCTTTCTCTTGCTCACTCGCTCTCTCTCAAAATAAATAAATAAACTTTAAAAAATATCCAAAGGTAGATTGCATGTGGATGGCTGTCAACCCTGCTGGGTTGCTATACTCTGCTTGAGTAATTTTACTCTGCATCCCAGCCAGCTGAGTTTCCACTTGTTTCCTGCAATGATTGTTGTAAACCTTCATCATTCCATGCAAAGTTTTGTTTCTACCCATTCTCTTATTCTCAGCAGGTAACTTCTTTACCAACAAAACAGAAAACAGAAACTAACTTCCTTATCCTTCTGCTCCCATAACATAAACCCACATGCCTCATGCCCACTTTTTCCTCCTTCTGCCTAGTCTCAGTGGAATGCATACCCTTTCTCCTAGGAGTGATGGGTCCATCTGAGTACTGAATCTTATCTCTTTCTGGCTTCAGAGGCATCTTATTCCGTCCATTATCCCCTCAAACTCTGTTTTCAACTTATTTATTTCTATTTGCTTCTCCAGATCAGCATTTAAATATGCTCACGTTTCTTTCTTAACCACACATTCCCTTCTAGCTTTTGTTTTTTGACCTATTTCCCCTTTTTATCCCAATTTCTGAAAGGTGTGATTGATTTTCATTGTCTCCATTTCTTCATGTCAGATGCTCTCCTTCACCTACTTCAGTCTAGATTTTTTATCCCATCTCCCTTCCAAACTACTTACACCAAGGTCACTGATAACTTCTGTAATGTTAAATCAGACGTCTTTCAGCCAGCATTTTGCTTGACCTCTAGGCAACAATTAATTCTATTGCTCCCTCCCTCCTTCAGATACTTCTTTGCCTTGTCTTCATGATACTACATTGTATTGATCAGGGATCAGAGTTGCAAACAGCACAACCCACTCTGGAAGTTTAAGCAGAAAAGGAATATATTGAAGAATGTTAGAAGCCTCCCAATATATGTGGGAGGACAGGTTTAGATGATGTTCAGCCAAGACAATGCATGTCGGACCTGAGTACATATCCCACTACCTCTGCCTCTTGATGTCAACACCACTACTCACACTTAATTGCATAGTGTTCACCGATGACATCCGGGACTAGACTCCAGAACCTATGCCACTGCTACCATCCTGAGTGCCAAATGCCTTCTCCACCCTGCTTGTCAGATTTCACAGCCTTGCTTCGCCATGAGTTCTCTTCTGAACTGAGGTTTTGCATTAGTGCCCCTGGTGGGCAGTCCTAGGTTACAAGTCTATACCCTAGCTGCCAAATACGCTGAAATTTGATTTGTGACTTCCATCTTGGGGAGATGGGGATTTCCTCAAGTATAGAACGTGTGTTCAAGGGTGATTGCTGACCACTATTTCAACATTGGTCTGCTTCTTCTAGTTTGCCACCACCTCTCTGAGCAAGTTTTTTCAGTCTCCTTTCTTTACTTGCCTCTTAAATATTGAAGTTCCCCAGCCCTCCATCTTAGCTTTTTTCTCCTCATTCTGTACCCTCTCCCTGGGTGATGTTGTCTAATATTAGGGCTTTAATTACTTTCTCTGTGCTTGAGGCTCCCAAATCTTGACTTCTATTCTTGTCTTCTCTCCTGATATATATATATATATATATATATATATATATATATATATATACACACACACATACATGGAGAGTGTATGGAAGTACTCAGTACTTCTCTCCATTCATAGATAGATATAGAGATAGATATATGTATATATAAAGTCTTTTCTCTCCTGATATATATATGTATATATATGTAAATGTGTGTGTGTGTGTGTGTGTGTGTGTATATATATGTATATATAATCTCCATATCTCCACACTTTTTTTGTATGCAGCTAGAACATACCGTCCCAGACACAGGAAGCCAAACTCCAAGTGAGTGTCCTCCTAGCTTCCAGTTTGCTCATCTTGAATCCATCGTCTCTTCTACCTTGCAGTTAAAAAATGTTGCTTAGCAACTCGTGTCATTTCATTCATTCACACACACACACACACACACACACACACACACACACACACACGTGCATGTGCCTACATGGCAGACAGTGTCTCTGGAAGGTTGCACAAGAAATTGGTAAAAAGTGGATATCTCTGAGATTGCGAGTGGGAAGTTGAGTGGCTGTGGGTTGGACTTAACTTTAATTTTGCCCTCTGTTGTATCTTTGAAAGTTTATACTCTGTGTACATATGATGTATTAAAAAATTGATTTTAAAACTTCAGTAGATTCCCGTCCATCACAGGATAAGGTCAAATTATTTTGTGAGTTTTGCAAGATGTACACACAAAAGAGCTCCTGTTTAGTTCATTAGCCACATTTAATGTTTTGCTATTCTTTGAATATATCAAAATCTCTCACTTTTCACAATTTGCGCATAGTTCTTTTGTTTGAAATGTTCTCCTCTTTCCCATCTCATTAGCTAACTCTACTTTTCCTTTAGTCCTCTGCTTAGATGTCACACCCTCCTTCTGAAAGTTTTGCCTTGCCTGTAAGATTTGGAGCCCTCACATTTTGTTCCAGATGGCACTATCCTTATCAAATTCCCATAGCATTTTTAAAAATTATTATTTGTCTCTCAGAAGGACCAGAGCTCTACAAAGACAGATACTATCTGTCTTCTTCAAGGCTATGCCATTGGTGTCCAAGTTAATACCTTGGGACATAGTAGGAATTCAATAAATATTACTTACATGGATAAACTACTCATGCTTTTGTTTCCTCAAACCCTTAAATGATCTCACCTTTCCCCACAAGTATAATTTTATGATCCACTCTCAACCCTGTCTCAAAGTTTCTAACTGCATGTCTCCAAGTATATCTGTTTTAAATCAGGAATCCTAACACTAAGAATAATGTATTCTATTAAAAGTAGCAAGAACAATGATACAATGCTAGAGTTTTTATCCTTCTTGAGGAATGTACCGTACAATTTACAATGAATGAATTAAAAAGATGAATGAAGAAAATATAGCATTATTATTTTGATATACCAAAAATATCAGTAGCATATGATAGATATAGTTTTTAATACATAAAAATTAATATTTGGTAAACAAACTTGTTAATGCCACTGACTTTAAAATAGGATTGCTTGCAATTCCTTTTAATGTTAGCCTATTTGTAAATGACATTTTAATTTATTCTTTACTGATTTTTCACTGAGCAGCCTACTTATACTTGCAAATTTTTTATTTTCAAAAATACTCTTATCTTCCCAAATGTTACTCTCAAATCTCTTTCCAGAATTACATTTCTCAGAACTTAGCCTTTTTCCTGGTTTATGAATTAAGTCATTGATCTCTTTGCCAACTTTGCCAAGCCAGTTTTTCACAGCTGGTGGGCTAAGACTTAGCAATAACCCATACCAATGTGTATTTGTCTTTAATGTGTGGAGTCCTTGCTGTTGAGCTGCATGACTTCAAGATTTTATTGGCTGAGCAATAAAGCATTAGTGTTCATTAACATGCTAATATAATCCTTTTATAGGGAAAAATTGAGATAGCATGCTGTATCCCTAGAAATATACCATGCTTTTAAAAAATGTTATCAATGACACATAAAGCATAAGATGGGGAGGGTAGATAGCCAGGTTGTGTGGCAAAAGCACACAGGAGAGGGGACATCATACCTGAGTGTCCACTGCCCCCAAGGATAGTCTGGAGACCACTCTATAGGCCAAAGGAACAGTAATGTGGGACCTAGGAAACAGTTTTCTCATTATGATTGCCACTCACTAACTGTGTAAACTTGTGCTAGAAGGATCTTCCAAACACCCAGATCTGATTCAGTTAAGTCTCTCCTAAAACCTTTCCCATGTCATATAGGACGGAGTTCAGATTTAAAAAAAAAATTTTTTTTTAAGTTTATTCATTTTTGAGAGAGAGAGAGAGAGACAGACAGAGTGTGAGCAGGGGAGGGACAGAGAGAGAGGGAGACACAGATTCAGAATCAGACTCCAGGCTCTGAGCTGTCAGCACAGGGCCCAGTGCAGGGCTCGAACCCATGAACCATGCGATCATGACCTGAGCTGAACTCTGACACTTAACCGACTGAACCACCCAGGCATCCCTAGAGTTCAGGTTTTTTAATGTGGGTCATGGAAGTTTCACGATCTGATTCCTGCCACCTTCTTACTTGTAAATGACCGTGGTTAGGTTAGATGATTTCTATAGTTCCTTTCAGGTCTAACAATCGGTGATTCTGAATAGTTACAAAGTCAACCTCAGCTTTCAGATAGGATGAAAAGGAATTTATAAATTTATAAATTACTGTTTCTAAAGCAGATCAACTTGAATTATCCTGGGGCAAGAGAGGTTGTTCAAGTATAAGAAACAGGGTTTACTTATGCTTTTTAAGTTTCTTGGCATATGTCTGTGTGTCCTACAAAATCCTGGAGAATCAGATTCTTCACTGCAACCATACAAATCGTGTTCTCTTTGTTAGAATTGTAATGTGTGAGGGCTGGTAATGACTTAGAACCTCTAGCCTTTTTTATATATATATATAGAGAGAGAGAGAGAGAGAGATGATGAAATTAAGGTCCAGAGAGATGAAATGCCTGTCAGGTTTATAACAGAGCCAAAGACTAGAATCCAGTCGTCTTTATTCCCCCTGCAGTGCTCTTCTACCATGCAAGACTATATTTTACCACAGTGGCTTCTGTTCACTGTTCATACAAAAAGCTCACGTCCAGCTAAATGCCTGGACAGCATACTGGGAAGACAAAGGATCCACTCTGCCAAGTTGAGCTCCAGGTCAGATCAGTGTGAATTAGGACACTTATCCTTTTTCCTACGAGATGAAAAGCCATGAAAGGATTCATTGATTCATCTAGCACATTTTAATTAATTAATTAATTTTTTAGTGTTTATTCATTGTTGAGAGAGACAGAGACAGAGCTTGAGCAGGGGAGGGGCAGAGAGAGAGGGAGACACAGAATCCAAAGCAGGGTCCAGGCTCTGAGCTGTCAGCACAGAGCCTGACACGGGGCTCGAACCCACAGACCGTGAGATCATGACCTGAGCCGAAGTAGGACGCCCAACCAACTGAGCCACCCAGGCGCCCCATCTAGCATATTTTTAGTAAGGGCCAGCCATTGTTCTATAACAAGGTCTCTACCCTCCTGAATCTTATATTCCGATAGAAATAGACAACAGACATACCAACAAATCACTTACTAGGATACTTTCAGACCCTGATAAGTAATGGAGAAGCTGGGGCTTGGAAGGTTACTTTAATTTAGTCAACTGCTCCTTACCTTGATTGTACCACTCTTCTCACTTCCACATTACCAACTCTTGTGAGATTTCTTTTTCTTTTTTTTTTTTAACGTTTATTTTATTTTTGAGAGAGACAGAGAGAATCTGAAGCAGGTTCTGTGGTGACAGCAGAGAGCCCAATGCAGGGCTCGAATTCACAAACCATGAGATCATGACCTGAGTGAAGTCAGAGGCTTAACCAGCTCAAGCCACCCAGGCTCCCCAATGAGATATATTTTTCTATGTCACTTCCCTACTCCCCTCCTTCCAAATGCTTTCATATTTCCATAGCACAGCAAGGAAGATACCTTTCTCGTATTTGTTGAACATTTAAGTGCATTCCCATTCTGTCTCCTATCCCATAGCTGTATTTCTGTTTTATTTCCTGCATAAACTTCAACTGAATGGAATACTCATTGTTCCTAAATGTTTCATGCCTTTGCTGCCTCTGCTGCTGGCACTAGACTTGAATCTCTACAATATGCCTGCTCATCTTAGAGCATCTCTATTTGACAGGAAACTGTTCAGTGGCAGCCTTCTTCAACTTTGTATACGTCTGTCACTTTAAGCCTACTTCAAAAATCTACCTCACGCCCTGCCACACCAACCAGCACATTGTCCTTGGTTGCCCAGTCTCTTAGTCACCAACTTTCCTCTGAATACCAGTCCTGGTAGTGAGTGTACTCTTTCTTGCCTTCCCTTTTCTTTTCTCTTTTTTCTTTCCTGGCACTTGATATATAGGACCTCATGCTGTTATTCATGCTGTATCCAGGCATCTTAATTTCATTATCAGCTCCTCAAGCTGGGGGAGGGAAGAGTCATACAATTACTTATATCACCAAATGTAAATTCCCAAATGTGTTCTGCATTAGTACGTGCTCAGAATAAAAAAGCACTGTGTTAAAAAAGCTGGTTGCTCCCTATTTAATGCCCATTGTATATGTTTCTGCTATATAGTATGCATCACTTCATAACATCATTGTTTAAGTGTTACTTCTCCAGCTAGAATTTGTCTTTGTTGCTTAATGCAATATGTAGACATGGGGCATGTACATTACATACTTGTTGAATTAATGAACGAAAATTTTAAAAACAAGACTACAGAACCTGTAATTTCCTCATGTACATGGGTAACTTTAGGGGGGGAGATGGAAGAAGAATAGTGTTATAATGGTCCTGAGACTTATTTGATCATGCAGTACTCTGTGTTTCAAGGAACCATGAACCTCTCTTAGACATACTGCTCTCTAAAGTACAGGCTTAAAACATAGAAGGCACCTAACTGGATGATGATGTTGGTGGTGGTGGTGATACTACTTAGAAGGATTATAAGTCCTTTAAAGACAGGACCTAAGCTTAACTCTCTTTGTGCTGAATTTTGTGCTAAAAGTCACATGGCCCACACAAAGGGCACACAGTGTTGCAATTATATTTTTTGGTATTTTACTTTGTTTCCCCCCCTCACAATACTGCTCCTGACACTTCATATCTCTGGGCCATGAATTCAGTATTTCTTTGTGATCCAAACCATTCAAGTTCCTAAAAGGCTTCATGTTAAATAGGTTCCTCAATAGGTTTTGCTTTATGACCCCATGTTGCATTTTCTCTGATCACATGGTATCTTCACAGGAAACATCTACAAAAAATGAGACCGCCAATGTCTCCCAACAGTCTGTGGTTTGTAGACCCACCAACAAACAAGTGGTAGAGACAGTATTTACGCTGTCACAAAATACCCTATTTATCTTATAAACCAAATTGTCCAATAGCTTTGGCTGTCAATAGGGTCCATTAACAGAAATCACCCTAACTGTCTCTTTTCTGTGTCTTCTCTAATAGGACTTTAATACTCTCAAAGTTCTCATTCCTTGAGTATTCTTGGGAGGGGTCTGGGGTGCTTTGTGTACTTCTGAGTTTGATTTGCCAGGTTTGTTGGCCACTCCTACTGAGGTGGGCTTCCTCCTCTAGCATACTGTTTGGAGAGAAGGACAGTGTCTTCAGTAATTAATGCTTGCTCCAGCTGGGACTCCGTTCTGCACTAGGCACTGTAGCTACATCCTTGACTCTACCAAGAAATGAGGTCTTTCACTAGAAACTAGGCTTGTCTTGAGGAAATGATACAGTGTACTCAATAATTCTCCCCTTTGATAACCAAGATCTCGTCACTGAGTTGCGTTCATTATTCTTGGCTCTTTCCTTCCCAAAGATAAATTCTTTACACCACTGTGCACATGACTTCATTGTGGCCATCCCTCCCATTCGCAAGCTTAAGCCCAGGGGACTTCTGCAGTGGCTTTCAGTAACTTCCACTTCAGTTCAGCACTCTCTCAGAGGAGCAGGGTTAAAGACCATTGATCCAGCTGAGCTCATTAGTAATCCCATATGATTCCTATTATTATCTTAAGAACCTGGAAGCAAATGAGTTTTCATCATATTCTCCCAGGGTGCCTGTAGTTTGATATTTAGGCTGTAATTGAATGTGATACTTGCCTTGCAGACTAGTGCAAACATTTAGAAGTAGCATGATATCATGAGAAGAGTATTATACTAGAAGTCAGATAATCTGAGATATATTCTTTTAAAAAAATTTATTTGTTTATTTGTTTATTTGTTTATTTTGAGAGAGAGAGAGAGAGAGAGAATATCCCAAGCAAGGCCCATGCTGTCAGCACAAAGCTCAATTTGGGGTTCTTTCCCACAAACCACGAGATAAGGACCTGAGCGAAAATCAAGAGTTGGAGACTTAACCAACTGAGCCATTCAGGCACCACTGAGATCTATTCTTAGATCTTCCTTACGCTAGCCTTGAAGCATTTAGTCATTCATTCTGCAGCATTTATTGACCCTGTAATATCCTAAACACCCTATAAGCTATTGTGAGTTCAAAAATGAATTACATACTTAATGATTCTTAACCCTGCTTATACATTAGACCAGGGATCATCAGATTATGGCCTGCAGGCCAAATCTGATGCAACTTCTGTTTTTGTAAATAATTTTTTTTGAAATATCACCAGGCTTACTTATTTACATTGCCTGTGGTTGCTTTCATGCTAGAAAAACAGACTTAAATTTACAACAGAGATCCTGTAAGTCCCAAAGCCTAGAATGTTTACTATCTAGATCTTTACTGAAAAATTTTGCTGATCCCTGCATTAGACTCATCATGGGGAAGATTTAAAAAAGAAATCATTGCCTGTGTTCCACCACAGATAGTTAAATAAGATTTGGAGTGGGGGTTTGGGAGTTAGCCCAAGAACCAATGTTTTTAAAAAAGTATCCCAGATGAATATAATGTGCAGCTAGAGTTAAGAGACACAACTAGATGATCTCTACCCTGGAGGAGTATATAAGACTGACTGGCGAGAAGAAGCTTATAAAACTTAATAAAGTCGCAATGGATGAATCTGCAATGGAAACACAAAGTTCCAAGAGAGCGCTGCATAGGGAGAATTTTACTTTATTAGGGAAGTTTTCACAGAGAGACGTTTAAACAGATTCTTGAAGAATGATCCACTGGTGGCCAAGATCCACTAAGGGTGGTGATAGGCAAAGAAGGAATAGAGAGAACAGCATGTATAGAGGCAGGTAGATATGAGAGAGCATGGTCCATTTGAGGAATGATCAGAAGTTCTTTGTGGCCAGAACAATGAGAGGGAAGAAGGGAGTGGGTCATAATCTATAAAACTGAAAAAGTAAGGGCCAGAACTGAAAGAGATTTTTATGCTAAGAAGTTTGTAATTTATTGTGTTAACTTTCATTTAGTAGTTTAGTGGAAAAATTGAGTCTTTCTAGGCTTCCATTTTCCCATCTGTAGAATAAGCAGTTAGCTTAGATGATTGCCAAGATCCCTTTACCTCTAAAATATACCTTTCTGAGATTTCATCAGTTACTTCTTTTGATACTCTCAGGACTGGGTTATATGGATACCATGACTTACGGAGTAGTCAGTCACCAGACTATCTCCTATAATTGATCCATTTCTCTTAATAGTAGAAATGAGAGCATTGCTACTTTGGGGATGCCTGAAACAATGCATTAAGGCCCTTCATAAAGAGTATTTCATAATGACAAGATATTTGTGAAATAGTTTATGTTCCATGCAGAGAGGTGCTATAAAATGGGGACAGTCTTATTGTAAAATTCACATTCTTCCCAGTGCCTGTTATGACTTACCATGTCTTTACACTCAAAACTTGGTGTGTGAATTTCTATGGAAGTTCTTCAATATGATATCTTACTACTATTTTACAGTTTTTCATTTATATCAGGTCTCTACATTGTAATTTCATCTCTATTCAGACACTGGGATAGCTATATCTCTACTTCTATCTCTAATAACCTACATGGTATTGGTTTCTTGTCTTTAAGTTATTCAAGTTCTGGTGTATGTAAACATTTTATTTACCTCTTACGGCCTCCCCAAATACACAGAATAGCCAGTAAATCAAAAAATAATATATGGTATACTCAGCGTTTGAAGATTCCGAGACTCCAAGGTAGCAAACTTGTACTTTCTGATTCATTTTATCAGAGGTAGATGATTGTGCTGAAATTTTCTAACTATATTTAGAATGTTGCAAGTTGAAATATATAGACATGTTTGAAATTCCAGCAAGACCTATCAGAAAAAAATGTTTACAGTTTCTGTCATTTGAACATCAAGCATTCTTATTAAAGGAGATGTTTTGAATACTTTTAAAAAATGCTTTTCAATTGGAAACTATTGCCTTCTCCAAGAAAATTATAGAGAAGCTCTAGAATATTGGCCACTGTTGACCTCTTTGCCCTACTTCTTCTTCACAGACATTGATGAGTGTGCTGAAGGGCGCCATTACTGCCGTGAGAATACAATGTGTGTTAACACCCCGGGTTCTTTCATGTGCATCTGCAAAACTGGATACATCAGAATTGATGATTATTCGTGTACAGGTAAACAGCAGCTATTTGTGAAATAAAATCTTCCTATTCCTTAAGTTTACTTTTAAAGGTTCCTTTTAACTCTAATTTTTTGGAAAAGGATGCCATAAATACTCCCTTACAACAAAACAAGTCATAAGGAAAAGCATATCTCCTTGATTTGGTAGTTAATTTTGAACCTGTTCTAAGGAAAGGAATACCTGCTTGCCCTGGGTAAGTTTTATACTCCCTGTTAGGAGAGTAAAGAAACACTAGAGAACCAAATTAACATTATGCTAATTTTAAATGTAAACAGTTTTATGCTCAAAACTTATGTGAATCCAATGGCAAATCCGAGAAACAACCCTTAAAAATTTCCTTTATATGGCAGTAGATTTTTGCATAGAGGAAGGATAACATAAATAATGCGATGTTTTCAGAAATAGATTCTTGCAGTGCTAGAAAATGGGAATATTAAAGAGAATCGAGTTCCTTCATGTCTCTGGGAAATGCAGCTGAGCACATCAAAGAAGTTTTGCTTTTGTTTGTTTTATGAACTGTCACTCCCGTCAGTACCATCCAGAGTCCTGTTGTTCATGGATATCTTGAGTGTAGTCATGTCTAAAGTTGGTCCTGGGACAAAACAGCCTATTCACTTCGTATTCTATGAGTTCCTACCTGTAGAATATGAAAGAAAATGGTGCTAGAAGAGTAGCTTGAAGACTATGGGGTTTGAGGAATTGTGGGTGTGAAACAGATATTTCTTTGGATTTCTTTTTTTTTTAAATAGAAGAATCTTAAATAAATTTTAGAAAAAATGTGTGGAATCATAACATTGGGGAGTACTTAAAATATTAATCTTGTAACTTTTTATTGTACCTGTCACTTTCTACTCCATCTCCAACTTTATCGTTTTTGTCTAATGGATGTACAAATAATACTTAAAGGTTTCCAGGGAAAGAGACCGCATAACACGCTAGTAAAACTATGAATTTATAATACAAGTGTCATCTTATGCCTCTGTGTTATTGTACACTCTTCTAAGTTTTCATTATAGTGACCATAATGTGTACTATTTGATACCTTGTTTATCAAGATAGAGGTCTTTCCACTAAATTCAAATATAATATTTATGTAAAAACAAAATATTGCATGTAAAGAACAATGAGAAGTGACCTCCCAATCTATAGAGAATAACCAAAGATATTTTGAAGGTAGAATTCACATAGAGTTGCTGATTGATTTGCAAATTCTCGCTTTTTTGTCACTTATTCTAAATATTTCCACATTGTGGGACTAATTCTGCACGTTTTCATTAGACAAAATTTAATCACACCGAGTGGCAGAGTTTCTTGAAGTACTACGGAGATCTTTGTCAACATAAAAAATATAAATAACAAATCTCAATAAATATATGGAGAATAAAATACAGTTTGCTGTATTGTTGGTAATATCAGTAAGTCTGAGTTCCAATGTAATTGTTAACAACAACAACAAAAGTCTTAGTGAAACTACTGCATCTCAGAGTATTTCAAGATGTGCTCATAAAAAAAAAATGGAGAGCTAGCAGTTTTCAAGGAGTCTGCTGATTCTGTGGCATGAAAGACTTAAAAGCTTTGTACGTTTTTATACTTCCTAGTGATTCTTTTTGTTTTTCTTACATTCTTAAAAAGTGTTCAAGACTGTAAGTAAGAATACATGACACATAATTTGGCCTCCTGTTGAATGAGGAGTGTTTCTTCAGGGCAGAGTATTTTCAAGAGCTTCGTTTCCATTCCAAGCCTGTCTGTTGGCTGTAAATCCAAGGAATCGTTGAGCTGTCTTGCCTTACAGAGAATCTCTTGCTCTGGCTTTACCTCTCGTAGTGTATTTTCCTTCCAAATAAAATCCCGCAAATTACTATTTGTTTTTGACTACTTAGGGAGAATTTTCCATTAAGATTCCAAAGTATCTAACGATATAAATAAAGTATCCCATTGTAGGAATGCCAATGAAGGCCAAGATCATTTTAAGAAAAGCTGTTCAGGCCATGATTTTTGTGCCTAAAGAACCAGAGCCAAGAATTTCAAGATCTGGCAGGTGATGGAATGTATTTCCTTAATGATGCATTAGCATTTCCAGCTAGCACCAGTATTTCTATGCTTCCACTTAAAGAAAGATTTCTTGCCCTTAAATTTTCTATGTATTATGGGCAGGCCTACAAATTTGAGAATTTAGATCCATACATAAAAGTTGGATTTCCTAGGGATCATGAGTGGATTTTATTTTATAGTCCAAAGTCAGGCGATCTTTGGCAAAACTTTTTATGTTAGACCATGCAGAGTCAGCACATAGTCAGCCTTCCTGTAAAGGAAATGAATGTTTAAATTCTCCCTCTTTGAATCTGTCCCTCCACACTTAGCTTTAGCAGCTATACAAAAGGCTCTAAGAAATGACTCCTCTGCTGGAGGCTTGCCTTGCAACTGAAGGTATCTAGGCTGTACTTTTTCAAGAGCTCCTGTAAGACCAGAGTATGACTTTGTTCTGTTGAAGATTGGGATTTATTTTCCATGAATTTAGATACAGACATCCACATACTTGCAGTATAAATGCAAGCCTTCCAGAATAAATGTCAAGACACCATCACAAAGCCATTCTCTGACATTTGTGGCTGAGCTCCTGGAGTTCTGAATTTGTTTTGCTTCTGTATGCTTGCCCCTCCTCCCTGTTGCAGAGCTCCCCCCTCCCTCGCCATAAGATAACTGACATTCTCATCACTGAACCCAGCAGACTCTCAGAATTGCTTCCCCATCTGAAAATTAATCATTCTGATTTAAAGAAGAATCCAAGAGCGATACATGTTACTTTATAGCCAGGAGCTTTGATCAATAAAAGAAGCCTTTTTTTGCTTTTATAACCCTGTCACTCTCACATGGAAATTATGTATGCTACAGAGGAATTACCTTACATAGTTGGTAGAATTACATAGTTTATTTTTTTCTTTCAGTTTCAGATAATTTGAGTTATATCTTCCCCATAATTATAAAATTTGGGAGAGGGGGGCACCTGGATGGCTCAGTCAGCTGAGTATCCAACTTTGGCTTGGGTCATAATCTCACAGTTTGTGAGTTTGAGTCCCACATCCCACTCACTGCTGTCAGCAGGTAGCCTGCTTTGGATCCTCCGTCCCCCTCTCTCTCTGCCCCTCCCCCACTCGTTCTCTCTCTCTCTCTCTCTCTCTCTCTCTCTCTCTCTCTCAAAAATAAATAAAACATTAAAAAATACATAAAATAAAATAAAATTTGGGAGATGGAAAATTCTTAAAGGTAATCTAGTCCAATCTCTTAACTTTCACATGTGGGAAAACTGAAGCTCAAAGAGATTAATTGCCTTATCCATGGTCATACAGTTAGTGAGAAGCAAAAGGGGGGCCAGAAGATAAGCCTCCTTATTAGTTCTCATATTATGCACCATTTGTTAAATTTGCAGCCATATAAAAAATAAATAACGGGAAAGATTCATATTTTATGTAGAAATACATTATTAGTTTATTTTTTATTTTTTATTAAAAATTTTTTTAATGTTTATTTATTTTTGAGAGAGAGAAAGACAGACAGACAGACAGCATGAACAGAGAAGGGGCAGAGAGAGAGGGGACACAGAATCTGAAGCAGTCTCCAGGTTCTGGGCTGTCAACACAGAGCCCGATGTGAGGCTCAAACTCATGAACTGTGAGATCATGACTTGAGCCAAAGTCCGATGCTTAACTAACTGAGCCACCCAGGTGCCCCTACGTTATTTAGTTTATAACATTCAGTATTTAAACTGCCTTTCTTATAGATAGTTTCAGTTCATTAGCTTTGATTCCAAGAGGAAATTGTCCCCTACACATCTTATAATAATAATTCTGAACGAGAAGTCAGTAGAAGAAATATAAATCAGCATTTTCTGGGCCTCTGACTCTATTATACAGTTGTGCTAATCATTCAGTTGCAGAAATGCTGTAGCAGTTTAAGCTCTTCTAAAGTCTTTAATATATTTGTCTTTCCAGAGAGGGTGCTATTTATTTATTTTTCTGATTAATGCTTCCTAATCTCTTTCCTTCTCACATCTTTTCCTATTCTCATAGAGGAAAGAATGGGAATACCTACAAGCAAAGAAGGAAAATGAAAAAGAAGGAAAGAAAGAGGGAAGGAGGGGAGGGAGAAGGAAGGGAGGGAGGGATGGAGAGAAGAGACAAAGGGAAGGGGAGACAAGGGAAGGAAAAGGGTTTGATTCACCTGAGCCAAGATGTTAGAAGGCCACTTGCCAGTATCTGTGATTGCAAAAATAACTTAATTTTTATGCATAACAAAGTTTCTTCGTTACTGATGTGGACTAATGGCTTTCTTGGTTCATTCTTATAAGCATTAGTTGAATTGGGCAAATCTTTTTGAGTTTTACTGGACATCCCTTCCTGGAACTGGTCTTGTGTAATGGGCAAAGAGTAAAATACCTCTGGAAACAAAGATGGGATCCAAGAACTGTCGAATTATCAAAGGACAAACATTCTGAGAAGGCATTCATTTCACAGCTTCCTGCTGCATCTCTCTGCTCTGATAATTGCAATTAAAAAATGGAATTCTGATTCTTTTTTTGTGTTGAGGAGCTTGTAATCCTCCCACTGTTATGCAGTGCTTTAGAGTGGGAACAGGAAATTGGGAAAAGTAGAAGCTAATGAAAAGTTTTGCCATCTTAGAGAGAAAATGATCCTTTAGGGCAGTGGATATCCAGTGAGGGCAGTTTTGCCCTCCTACCTGCCAGAGGTCCTGTAACAATGTCTGGAGACATTTGGGTTATCACAGCTGTGGGGAAGGGGGTTGCTACTAGTGGCTAGTGGACAGAGGTCAGGGATACTGCTAAACATACTGTAATGTTATTATTAGGCTAGCTATCCTCTTGAGGAAATGTCTTATTTTCCTAGAATCCTTTCAGCTGGGAGCTTTTCTCTGGTTATTTTCCAACTGGGTCATTAATCTTTATCTACTGCAAGACAGCTCCCCATAACAAAGAATTATATGACCCAAATAGTGACAAGGGTGAGAAATCCTGCTTTAGGGTCACCCAATCGAAATTGTAAAATGTACACTTAAAAAAACTTTTATTTTAGGGGCACCTGGGTGGCTCAGTTGGTTAAGTGTCCGGCTTTGGCTCAGGTCATGATATCACCGTTCATGAGTTCGAGCCCGCATCAGGCTCTGTGCTGACGGCTCAGAGCCTGGAGCTTGATTTGGATTCTGTGTCTCCCTCTCTGCCCCTCCCCTGCTCATGCTCTGTCTCTCTCTGTGTCTCAAAAATAAATAAACATTGAAAAAAAAAATAAAATTTTTTAAATTTTACTTATTTTTATTTTTTTTAAATGTTTGTTTATTTTGAGAGAGAGCAAGCAGAGGAGAGAGGCAGAGAGAGAGGGAGAGAGAGAATCCCAAGCAGGCACAGACTCTGTGTTGCCAGTGCAGAGCCTGACTCGGGACTCAATCTCATGAACTGGGAGATCATGGCCTAAGCTGATATCAAGAATCACTTCAGGGGGCGCCTGGGTGGCGCAGTCGGTTAAGCGTCCGACTTCAGCCAGGTCACGATCTCGCGGTCCGTGAGTTTGAGCCCCGCGTCGGGCTCTGGGCTGATGGCTCAGAGCCTGGAGCCTGTTTCCAATTCTGTGTCTCCCTCTCTCTCTGCCCCTCCCCCGTTCATGCTCTGTCTCTCTCTGTCCCAAAAATAAATAAACATTGAAAAAAAAATTTAAAAAAAAAAGAATCACTTCAGGGTGCCTGGGTGGCTCAGTCAGCTAAGTGTCCGACTTCAGCTCAGGTCATGATCTCACAGTCTGTGAATTCGAGCCCCGCGTTGGGCTCTGTGCTGACAGCTCAGAGCCTGGGGCCCGCTTCGGATTCTGTGTCTCCCCCTCTTTCTGCCCCTCCCCTGCTCACGTTCTGTGTCTCCCTGTCTGTCAATAATAAATAAACATTAAAAAAATTTTGCTTTAAAGTCACTTAACCAACTGAACAACTCAGGTGCCCTTGTTTTTTTAAACTTGTTTTTTTAAACTTTCCCTTTTCCTCTTCAAGTTTCCTTCAGGCCCTGCATTCCTGTATTCCTTCTCTCACTTTTTATGGTGTCCCATGGCCTTTTATTGGCCTTTGGCCTTCTCAGTAAGGACCCCTGACCCCCATTCCAACCTCTTTCTCTTATCAGAAACCTCTCCTTAGATGAGCCTAGGAGAATGATTCTCCAATGATAAAATTGCAGGCCTCAGCAGAGGGGACTGAAGGGATTTCTTAGGGCCCCTCAAATTACACTCTCCTGATGCATCCTCCATATGGTTTCTTCTGACCCTGGCTGCTTCTGTTACTCCAGGATCTTCTAATACTGGCTTTGGTCCATATCGCATATCACAGCACATCCAGAAAGTGTCCAAGCACAAGGGGTTTTACTAGACACTTCATTTTTGTTGTTACACAAAGAACCTCTTCTGGTATTCCCCAAAGGATTTTACTTCTGAAAGTCCTTAACCTTTATAGCATTAAATACTTCCAGTGCTTACATTTTATGATCTTATTGTGGCAGTTACTTCTTTTTCTCTAACATGGTCAATACTGATTTTTTTTTTTTTTTAAATCATTACTACCATCTTGTTTGTCAGGCTTGTGTAGTTGGGTGATTATGGAGAAAGAGTCATGAATTTTATGATGATATTAAGTTTTCTTCATTTGTCTTTTTTACTGTTGGTGTCCTAGCATTTTAAAGAGTCTTGGATACTATTGTCATGCACAGAAGGTTACAGAGAAGGATTTACTACTGTTCAGCTGAGCAAAGATTTTAATTCCATTGTAACTCATGCATGCCCCTTCCTCAAATAGCTGTCCTGTGCATGTGCACGTGTGTGTGTTCCTTTAAAGTTTCCTAGCAAGCAATGCTAGAAAAGGTACTTTGCTTTAAGTTTTTAAAGAGTTGATATTGGAAAGACATCAATAACATTATTATTTTTTATTCTGCATTCCTCCAAAAAGAACTTAAACTAAAGCTGGTAATTTATTGTATGAATGGACAATAACTTCATTATCAGCTATTTAAAAATAGCGCTTGATGGATTTATCAAAATCAAAAGTACAGAACAAGACATGATTCTCTCTGTGTGTATTACAATAATTACTGGTATATAAATAGTAAAGGAATAAGATAGTGTGGACAATGGCAGCAGAGAGGATGGGGAATCAGAGAAGCACAAATCGGAGAGAACAATGATAAAGAACAGGAAGTGAAAATACGCATATCAGCATTCACAAAAGAAATTCTAAACAAACAAGGTTATTTTTGTTGTAAAACGCCTTGGCTCTTTATCTTTTGTAAAATGCCTAGCACACAATAAACTTTTAATAAATGTTAGCTACCATCATTGTTGTTACAATTATGATTAGACAAGCCATCCTCTTGAGGAAATGTCTCATTTCCCTGGGACCTTTTCAACTGGACACTTTTCTCTGGTTACTTTTCAACTGAATTATTATTTTTCATAAAATACATAGTTTTGCCGGAGCAGTGCATTCAGTTTTCCTGTTTGTTCAACTCTACTTATTATGTAACGGTGAATAGGGCCTTACAAAAAGAAAGAGAAGCCTTGATGTAACTGAATGGCACTTTCTCTGGAAGTTGGAACACTCCTTCAGCAGGTTGATCTGTTGTACTTCCCAGGAGAGGGACTTTCCATTGTTCCTGTGAGTGACTATTAGATTGGGGTGCTCTGGGGCTGCATGGGTGCATCCAGGGCCCTATGAGGACACTAATCTGCCCAGAGTAGGGAATACGACCCCTAAATAATTAGTGAGTCTGCTCAGTCTCAAGCACAGCAGATTTTATGAGCTCGGCTGCTTCTATGTGGATTTCTTTTCTAAAGAATAACAATCAGCAATCCGACAATCCTACCATCTGGCCACTAGCTGCCATGACTGTTGGGAAGGACTTCTGTATTTTTATGAACAACCACTCTAAATTTTCTCTTCCTGGAATCACAATGCAGAATATGATAAAATTGTATATTTCATAAAATGTGAAAAATCAGACAACTTTTGGTTTTACAATTTAAAATATGTCCCCCCATGTTAAAAGACACCTTATGCATTTCATGTGGCTCACTGTATATGATTACACTGTGTCGTTATTATTGAGAAATTTGAAAATATAAACACGATCACAAAAGCAAATGAAAATACCAAGCCCTGGGACTCGAAGAATTAATAGTGAAAAGCAGTTTAAACAAATGTAATCACAAAAACATTTCTAGAAGAATGTGCAGTGTGGTTACCGGGAAGGGTTAATGTTTGGAAAACTTCAGGCCACGTTTAGAAAACTTGCAGAGAACAGAAGTGAATCATGTCTGTTCAGTTTAGTGAGGAGGCCAAGGCAATGTGCTTATCTCTTTTCTGAAACACATATGTGCATGCATACAATTAGCAGTCAGCTCAAAATGGAACAGGCTCAAAGGCTCAGGGAGCTGAATTGCCTTTTTAAAGATGAAAAGCTTGGAAAGGAGTCTGTGCTATCTGAATCTGTCAGTGAGTGGGGGTAGCATACCAGCTCCAATGTAGCAGTTTCCAAGCTTGTCAGAGTCTTTATGCGGCATCTCAGTGCAGGCATCGTGTCCATGTATGACCTCCAGCCTGGCTATGGTTTCATCATCAGAGCATTCAGTGGTGTGCATCTACACGAGCTTCCCTCTGTGCAAGCTCACCGAAGCGCTGAGATGATGGGAGCTGCCTCATTAGCCAGCCTCACCTGCTTTCCCTTGGTTAGTCGGTAAACCCTAATTCACCTTGGTCCCAAATAGATGTAGTATTTGAGTTTTATTTTGAGATTTCTATATGAAAAGCACAGAGTCAAAAACTCACATAGGGGAATAAAAAGATTATATATGCCAAGAGTGTAATGATAGCAGTGTCTTAGCAACAGGCACCTGTGGGGGACAGTATTCTCGGAGTTGAAGTTCAACAGATGCCTTTCATTTCCTTCTTTGATTGTTGGCTTTGACATGTTACCTGGTATGAAAATTCAACTTTCCTTCTGCCTCCTCACTGTTTGAGTGCTCCATGAAAGAGAGTTCACCTTCTGGTTCTGTTGCCAATATAATGTTGTACTGGGTGTGTAATCTCCTGATGGCATTGCTCTGTTTTGAAGCTCTCCTTTACTCCCCGGGCCAGGAGGCTTCTGCACTGTCATACTCAGTCATGCCTTGGGCTCTAACAGGGGAGTTTCTTCTCTCAAAGCCAAAGCCTTGTCTCTCTGTGTGCTTCTGCTAGAGTGAGACAGAGCCACACTGAGTGGTTGGACAGTACTCTCATGGTCTGTGGCCACATATTTTAGTATTGGTATTTTCTTCATAAAACTTCTGATACCATATACATAGATAACTTTTTCTCAAAGTTCTTTTATCAAAGGGAAAAACATTGTACTAGTTTTCGACTGCTGCATAACAAATAACCCCAAAATTTGGCAGCTTAAAATAATACACATTTATTGTCTCACACTGTCTGTGGGTTGGGAATCTGGACATAGAATATCTCCTCTGCTGTTATGGTCCTCCACTTTAAGGCCTCTCATAAGGCTGGCATCCAGGTGTCCATCGGGGCTGGGGAAGGATTTTTTTCCAAGATCACCTGTGTGATTGGAAGAATCAATTCCTTACTGGCTGTTGACTTTAGGTCAAGGAGCCCTCAGCTCCTTACCACATAAGCCTTTCTAACATAGCAATGTGCTTCACCAAAGCCAGTAAGTGACCTCCTATTATTTTTGCTGTTGTAAATTGGTTATAAGCAAATCACTAGGTACAGCCCATACTAAAGGGAAGGGATGGCAGAAAGGCACGAATATCAGAAGGTAGAGATGACTGGAGGCCATCCTAAAGGCTTCCTGGTACAGACATTGAATATTATAGTTGACTAACCCACTTCAGCCGAAGACTGATAAGAGCACCAGGTTGAGAATAAGGGTATAGAGAGAGGACTAAAAATGTGTTGTGTAACAACTTGTGTGTAAGGTATTGTGAAAAACTCATGAGATGTCACACATTCCTTTCAGTTTTCTTTATACCCAAACTTTGATATGGGTGCATGGTTAGGTTATTGTCCAATCTAATAGATTGGAGATAGTAAAAATAAATCCTTACAGTACATTGTGGTACACTCTGTAACAAAGAAATGTGCAGAGAGCTGGGGGAGCCCAGAAGAGGCAGTGAATAATCTGGCTTAAGCCTGGATACAGGCAGACATCACCATGTGACATTTAAATTGAGGTTTTTTTAAGGATGAACAGACATTTCAGGAGAGGAAGAAATGAGAGACAACACTTCAGGACAAAGAGGAGTAGGCACAAAAGTATAGGTTGTTGTAAAATAGCAAGTTCAGTGTGAATGGAATTGTAAGAGATAAAGCCAGAAAATCCTGTAGAAAATTCTAAGACATGTTTTACAGTTTCTGAAATATTTCAGTCTGTACACATTCTAATTGAGATGTATGTTGAAGAGTCAGTGCTTTCTTTTTTCTTTTATGTTATTTTTCCTTGTGTGCCCCAAAGTTGCTTATTAAGTCAATCTGACAATCAGTGCAGACCTAGAATCAAGGTGATATGGTATTTTATTTCAAAGAAGGCAGAATGCTTTGTTGGTGTTTCTGGAACTCCATGAAAGTACATTTTCAGTGTGGTCTAATAACTGATTTTAGAATTTTTCTAGAACAAAATCATAACCATTAGGTTGCTACCTGAAGCGTTTTTATAAAATAGATTTGCATGCACATTTCCATTAGATGTTGTGAAATGCAACAACAAAAACAAGACAGGAAGTGGCTAAGAGGTCCACAGGGCCTCGCCCTTTAGTTGATACAAGTCAAATCATCATCTCTTTAGCCTCCTCTTCTCCATGAACATTTTGTTGCAGTTGAGCTTAAAGATGCTAGCTCATTCAGGCTTCTTAGATTTGAGTCCTTGTTCTGCTGCCTACCAGCTGTGATCCTGAACAACTTGTCTAACCTCTTAACCTCAGTTTCTTCATCCTTAAAGTGGGATGATATTACATACCTTGTCTGTTGTTTTTGGAATTCAATGAGATGAAGTATGCAAATTAATCAACATGACAGCTGGAAGGGAGTAAGCAGTTATAAGTGGTAGTTATGTTCTTATTTGTGGTGAGCAGAATGATGGCCTCCGAAGATGTCCTCATCCTAATCCCTAGAACCTGTAAATATGTTACTTCACATGGCAAAAGGGGCTTTGCAGACCTAATTAAGGTTAAAGACCTTGAAATGAGGGGATTGCCCTGTATTATACAGTGGGTTCAATCTAATCACATGAGTTCTTACAAAAGAACTTTCCTGACTGTTGTCAGAGGAAGATGTGACTATGGAAGAATGGTCAGAGAGCTACAACATTCCTGGCTTTGAAGATGGAGAGGGGATCATGGATGGGGACAGCCTCTAGAGAAACAGGCTCTAGAGGCTGGAAAACCAGGAAAACAGAGCCTCCAGAAAGGCATGCAGCCCTGTAGACATCTTGACTTTAGCCTTATAGACCAATGGCAGACCTCTGGCCTACAGAGGTATAATGAATTTATGTTGTTTCAAGCCACTGAGTTTAGAGTAATTTGTTATGAGAACCAAAGAAAACTAATGCATTATGATTATTATTAGCTAACTCTGTTGAATGTTCCAAAACTATATTTAAAAATGATTCCCAGTTCCCTTCTCTTTCCCAGTTGTTGAGGAGCAATAATTCAATTCTAATAATCCTAGAGTAAGTCTGGTGTTTGCGAGGAAATGAAGTCTGTTAAGAAGGGGGGACCTCGTTCATATTTATGCCCACATTCCTCACTTTAATGATTGGGTCACTTTTTTCATATTTGTTTTTGGCGTAAAAGTAAAGGATGCTCAGGGGAGCCTGGGTGACTCAGTCGGTAAAGCATCCGACTCTTGATTTTGGCTCAGGTCATGATCTCACAGTTTGTGGAATTGAGCCCCACGTTGGGCTCTGCACTGACAGTGTGGAGCCTGCTTGGAATCTCTCTCTTGCTCTCTCTCTGTCCCTCCCCTGGTTG
This sequence comes from Herpailurus yagouaroundi, assembly GCF_014898765.1. Lineage (NCBI taxonomy): Eukaryota > Metazoa > Chordata > Mammalia > Carnivora > Felidae > Herpailurus > Herpailurus yagouaroundi. The sequence continues at coordinate 9,767,417 of NW_024412407.1, forward strand.
CTCTCTTTCTCTTTCTCTCTCAAAATAAATAAACTTAGAAAAAAGGTAAAAGATGCTCATTATTTTAAAAACATTTTCCTAGTCTGCGTCTAACAAACACACACATAAACACACAAAATTATTCAGAAATAGACTATACATTTACCCCAAACATAGTAAATTGAATGATGATATAGTGTATTTCTCATCTGCCTCCTTTTTAAAAGATTCTGAACTTAATGATGTGAAGGAAGTTGGCAGACAATAATTTTCAAAACACTATTTTAAAAATTCATTTGTAGACTTACATGATTTTCAGAGGATTGCTGCTGCCATAGACCCTCTGGATGGAATGTAGGGTTGTTGAGAATGACCTTTAAATTTGGGAGGGTTCCATGCCAGCAAGACTATATCTGAGTCACAGATTAGTGACCTATGGGCCACCATTAGCTTTCAGGGACAATATAGTTGGCTTTTGCGACTTTTTAATTGTTCTACATTTAATCAGTCAAGAGATTTCATTATGAAAACCTGGATTTCCAGCCAGATTTCCAGATTGCTCCCCATTAATTCTGGATCTGTATCACTGCAGCTGAATAGTAGCAGCCCTTAAGGTCTGTCCAGTTCACCACACTACTTGTCTTCTAGTCACTGAGACTCAGCAGTTCCAGGAAGAAAACTAATGTTTGAATACCAGAATTCTTACAGCCAGTCTGCCTCATCCATTTACTTTGTCTGTCGGACTCATGAATTAGAGTATTTTTAGTTTGCAACCTATGATTGATAGTATTAAAGTGAACATAAATATGGTCATCTTAAGCCATGGATATTTTAATATAGAAATAATGTCAAAGGTTTGGCTTCTTTATGAGTCATGACCCTACTAAATCTGTAAGTAACATTGATATAAACCCCAGAAGAACCATCAGACACTTCAATAAATTTGGAACTCATCTGTATTGGTTTTCCTTGTGAAATTAAATTATAGTAAATTTAAAGAGTAATGCCACAAGGAGAACTTTTATGCCATTATGGCGTAGTGTCAGATACTTGGCCAGTTTTTAAAAACTCCTCTAAAATTTTAGTTTATTGTAAAGTTTATAGCAGAACAAATTATTTAGACCAAAAACATATATAATTTGTTGATAAACTAAAAAAGGTATGTGGAAGTAAAACTGTTGAATACTGAAAACCGGATGTTGTTTTGTTTTCCTTTTTTAAAAGTTTTTTGTTTGTTTTGAGAAAAAGAGTGCATATGTACACACAGAAGAGGGGCAGAGAGAGAGGGAGACAGGCTCCATGCTGTAGGCACAGAGCTTGATGTGGGGCTCAATCCCACAAACCGTGAGATCATGAGCTGAGCCAAAATCAAGGGTTGGATGCTCAATCAACTGAGCCATGCAGGTGCCCCTGGATGTTGTTTTGTTTTCTAAGGGCTTCTCTATTCCTTGATGTTGTATCTCTCAGAAGGGGGTAGTAGTCTATGTCTTGTAAAGAGGTGACAGGATATTACATAGAATGTAATCATCAAGGGGAATACAACATGTATATTTGGTTTGTGGATTTCACTGTGAGTTAATCAGTAAAAAGGGACATGTTACTGTTTGGAAGTCTTCTGCTGGAGGACTTGGGCCTGGGGCTGTATGTAGCTTGGCTGATATTAACGATGCTTTTCATTTTGTTTGGCTTCTCTTTGTACACATTACAGTTTGTGGTTTTACCCCTCCTTTAGCAGTAAAGCTTTCCACATTTCAACGCAGAATCTGATGAATCCATTGATAAACAACTGATCCATTGTGTTGAGAGCCCTGTGCAGCTGCCTACCACCTGCCCTTGTGATCACAGGCAACTCTCAGCCTTTCTGAATCTCAATTTCCTGTCAGCAAACAGGAGGATAATATGACTTGTTTATATGTAGTCTCGGCTCTTAGTTGCAAGTAATAGGAAAAATTTGGCTGTCTTAAGCTTCAAGGGATTTCCTAGATAGAAATGTGTAAGGGGCTCAAAGAATACATATAAAGCTTAAAGAGCAGTCTGAAAAATGTTCAGAGCCCAAGGCATCTCTGAAATCTTTGACAGCGTAACACTTTTCTCAGGATGGGGGGATCAAAACATGTCACCCCTACTGCTGGGGACCACTGCATGATGCTGTATGAGAATACATAGTACTGAAAATGAATGCTAATAATCTCTTTGCTTTCCCATCACTCATTCTATGTTCAAGATTCCTGGGAAGAAGCATGTAGTTGTTTTAGTTTATGTCACATGACCTTGTATTTGCCAAGTGGCAGGAGCTCGGCTGAGGGAGAACAAGTCTTGCCTTACTTTGGCTTTCATTGTGCGGGGGTAGGGTACCCTGCTTCCTATCTTGACTCACACAATGGATGTTGTTTCTAAAATAGGCAGTTGAGATGCAGGATGTGGGGGGGAGGGTGGAGGAGCGGGAGAGAAGTTATGAGAGATGAAGAGAGAAGGAAAGAAACTACATTGTCGTTACTCCTTAATCTGCTTGGTTGGTGTGGGATTCTATGGTAAGACTATACATGATAGAATGATGAATACCTTTCAAAGCATTATAAAAATATAAGTTGGCATTATAACTAGTCCACTCTCACTATCTAAGTTCAAACCTTCATTGTTTTTTTACCCGGACATTTTAGATATTCTACTGACAATCCACTGTGTGCAATTTTTTGCCTCATTATGACCTGAACTTTATCAACAGCTTGATCTTCCTATTCAATGTAGTCATCTCCCTCTCTAGAAACTTCAGTGACTTCTCATTGCCCACAGAATAACATTCATACAGTTAAAAAAGCAGTCTGTCTTTCTAGCTTCATGTCCAACTACACCCTTCTACACACCACAGGCTGCTTCTCCTTTGCAGAACTATTATAGTGGGGCTTGATAAGCTACAACTTGATAGGGTACCACACTGTAATACAAATGCTGATATAATTGGCTCCAGCCCCTATTCTCAAACTGGGTGAACTAAAGGTCTCAACTTTGGGGCGGTGGTGGGAGAAGAAAGGAAGTAGGAGGTAACTGACTAATGATCGTCTGGGATTTTAGTTCAATTCAAAGCATATTTAACTTTGCAAGGATTCAACAGAGAATGTGCCCTGAAACCATCTAGTGGAAGACTTCAATATCCCAGCACGTGTCCATCTCAGAATCCAGCCCGATAACCTCCCTGTCTGCGTCTGCCCACCTCTCCCACACAACGGGGTAACCTCCAAACATAGTGACCTATGCAGCAGACTCTTCTGCTCCCTTCTAGTCTCAGCCAGGAAAACTGAGCAGCTGTACTGCCTGAAACCAGGGGCGGCAGCACCTGCCCCCTGCCCAACCACACTGTGTCACACGGTAACTGGACAACCAACTAAAAATAATGTTTTTCGGTAACCTCATAATCTTTATTTTACCCAATTAAAATTTTAAACTCCTCTTATTCCATTATGGCAGGTTTTACTATACCATTCGCTGAGAATGTCTTCGCTGATGTGGTTTTTACAACCCAAACAGCTTTTTAATTTTATTTTTTACCTTTTTCTTCACATATTGAAATGCTACTTACCTTCTATGCTTTAGTAAACATGATCTCATCTGTATGAAGTATCTTTGAGTCTTCTCATTAGGAAGTGTGGGTTATTTATCAGTTAATAGCATGAAGCTCAAGTGGATTTAGTATTTACCTTTCTTTTCACAGTATGACATTTTCAGTAGATTTCTTCATCTACATTTCTATAGTTCTTAATTAAATCTGTTTGGTTTTGTGGTTTTGTAGTTTACACATTTGTCTTCTCTCATTAAATTACATGTTATTTGAAGACAGGCTTTGTGTCTTTTTCATCCCCACCCACAGAGAGTAAAACTTGGTGAATTTCATAAATGTTTCTTTAATCAGTTAATTAAAGTTGATATCCTATCTCTGCTAGAATGAGAGCGAACAGGTGATTGGCTAAAGCATTCACATAATCAGAGCAATTTGTCTTTTCAGAAGTAGTTTTCTCAATTCATGAGTAGGTCTTAGATTTGGGCAGCATTGGTCTTAGAGTAGGAATGTAGAGCTATCATCTTGTGAATGCTTCCCTTGTGCTAGATATCTAGTTAACATAATCCCATGCTGCAGATATCCCTGCTGGATAGATGAGAAAGCTGTGTCTTGGAGAGGCTGAGTATCTTGCTCAAATTCTCAGCTATTATAAGTGGGGGGATCCTATTCATATAAGAAGAGGAGATAACATTTGGCTATTCTTTTTTTTCCCCATCATTTGAAGGAAAGCAAAACTGTCCTCAGAGTATGGATATGTGAGCCAAACATACAGTTGTGAAGTTTGGATCCAAGTTCATGTCTGTCAGGTTATATATCAGAGCCAGTCCCAGGTATAATTGTGTAGGGGACATGCTGCCCACTCCTTGGCACTTCCCTCCATGCTTTTGGCTTGTAGTAGCCTCATATTCCTTCTAGATTATTAGAATCGTGTGTACCATTGCACTTTGGTATGTCCTCTCCAACAGAACTCATACAACCAGCCATTCATTAAACAACTAATTACTGAACACCAACACATAAGGCATTGTGCTGATAACAAGAGCTAACATTGTGCAGGACACAATGCTAATCCCTTTATATACATTTTCTCATGCAATCTTAGTAACGATCGTACAGATCAGTGTACTATTATCATTCTCATTTTACATATTTAGGAAGTGAAATAACAGAAGTTTAAATAATATCCCATATTCACAGGGCCACTAGGGCCACTATTTTGTTTTGTTTTGTTTTTTTTTTGTTTTGTTTTGTTTTGTTTTTTATTTTTTTTATTTTTTTAACATTTATTTATTATTGAGAGACAGAGAGACACAGAGCGTGAGCAGGGGAGGAGTAAAGAGAGGGGGGAGACACAGAATCTGAAGTAGGCTCCAGGCTCTGAGCTGTCAGCACAGAGCCTGAACGAGGCTTGAACTCACAAACTGCGAGATCATGACCTGAGCCGAAGTCGGTCGTTCAATCAACTGAGCCACCCAGGTGCCCCTGTTTTGTTTTGTTTTAGAGAAAAACCCTTACACTAGCAGGGTAAGGGCAGAGAGAGAGGGAGGGAGAGAATCTTAACCAGGTTCCATGCTGCTTAAACGATGCCTGAAGTGGGGCACGATCACATGACCCTGGGATTATGACCTGAGCTGAAATCGAGAGTTGGATGCTTCACTGACTGAGCCAGGCAGGCACTCCCCCAGTGGTATTTTGACTTAGCAATCAAAATTGCTGCCTGGATAAAGAGTGATTTTAAGCTCCATTCATTCAAGTTTTTCTCTGACTTCTTTCTTTAAGTTGAACTCTTTCCTTCATATTCAGTAGTATATGTATAGTATAGTATTGTTCACACACATCACTTGAGCCAGACAACCTGGGTTTGAATTCTAACTGTTCACCTTGTTCAATATGTGACCTTCAGCAAGTGACTTAACTTAGTCCATGTTTCCTCTTCTATAAAATGGGAATGGAAATAATAATACCTACTTCACACTCAGTGTAAGGATTAGATGAGTTTATTACATATGTAAGAAGTTTACAGCAGTGCCTGGCATAAGTGATGTTTTAAAATATTTATTAACTGCTCGTTAGAGACATGTACTTAGTGCTACGGATGATACAAATATCAATAAGACCTATACCTTTGGGGAGTTTATCGTCTATGAGAGGAAGTAGATATGTATTCATTTGTCACTTATCTCAAATTAATAAAAGACAATCCGATTGCTAAACAGTTATAAGTAACATGCTATGGTCATTTGCTTGTAGAAAATTATAAGGGTGGATGCAAAATGAGGGAGGGGGAAACATTAGCTAGAATTTAGGGGGGTGAGGGGTGTATGAAAACACCTCTCACTTACTAACTGGGAAACCCAACCAGTTACTCTACCTCCGAGTGTCTTTCTCTGTTGGTAAAATGGAGAAATTATACCCTCTATATAAAAGTATTGTAAAGATTAAAAGTATTAGATTTTTTGAAGTGCCTACAACAATGGCTATAAAATAGCATATGGTTAACCAGATACTATGAAATTCTATTCTATTTTTCAACTATAAAAGAGATTATTGAACCCAAGAAGCAAGTTGGAATTCAGAATAAGTAAGCATTTCTCTCCCAGTCTAACCCATTTTTGCCTCTGCCACCACACTTTTGCTAAAGCCGTGGGGATTGAGGACACTCTTGATGCCTTGCACACTTCCCACACTCAGTTCATCTACATATTCTGGGTTTGGGTTTTCAAATCAGAGCTCAAATCCAGACCCTTGTCTCTGTCTCCCTCCCATTGTACAAGTCTAAGTCACCCTATTATGGTCACCTCTCCTACCTTGTCTCTCATTCTACTCTGTCTTGCTTCTCATGCTTAGTCTTACTGGCCTCTTCTTATGTCCTGGAAGAAATTCCAAGCCTCTTTCTTCTTCAGTCCTATATTGTGTCTTTTTTTCTTGAAATGCTTTCCTCCCTTTCCTTTTGCACAGTTGACTCTTCCTCATCTTTTAGGTTTTAAGTTAAGTATTCCTTTCATGCCCACACTCAGTAGCCTCTTCCTTATGCCCTGTGGTTCCCCATCATTTTACCTGCTGTGTTTCCTGCAGAAGCTAATGCACACAACACCTCTGTGTGTTTTTCTTACTTATTGCCTATCTTTCCTTAGCCCTTGTGAGCTCCTCAAAGGGAAAATGTCTGCTGGTTCTGTTTTGTTCATCACTGGGTTCCCAGAATAGTTCTCGAGAGTATCAGTAGATATATGGGTTCATTAATTCATTCATTAGATATCTGCCAATTAGCTACCAAGAACATCAAAGTACATCACATCGGAGTTATAAGGAATACAAAGTATATTAAAGCATATGGAATATTGTGTATGTGTACACTTTAGCTTGTTTGGTAAAGGATATCTTTGGGGTTTATTAGTGCCTTCCTAAGACTGAAGATCAAATAGTTCAAAAGAAAGATGAGCCTAAATTCAATTAGGCTTTGTGATATCCAGGTGCTATACTTGCCTGATTATTTGAGGAGAAGTTGAGGGTATGCCTTATAAATATTAGGAGGTGGCAGCCATGGTTCCTTTCATTTCTTAGATACATTGCTTAGAGTTTATCTCGGATATATTATCCAAAATTAAACTCAGTTACATGTCATGCGATGAGCACATCTCCATGTCGTTCCTGCTAGCTCCTTACTCATGTTTATTGCTCTTCTTAAACCAAATGTGTTATGTCTGTATTTTTTCTTCTACTGCAACAAAATGATCTGAAGGTGTTATTCCAAGATTATCCCAGCAGAGGAATAGAATGAGGTTGTTCATCTCCCTGTGCTAACCTCCCTGTGTTCTTAGTGTGTCAACAGCTGAATCTTCTTCTATATCAGTAGTAAGTGCAAATTTGAGTCACTTTCAGCCCAAAGTTTTTTTTTCTGATGTTATTCCTTTGCAGTTTGCTTTATCCTATGAGACATCTCCCTGACTAGATTAGATTTTCTCTGGTGAATTTATTGATATTGTTCCAAGTAGAAACTCCTACTTGGAATTTCTCCTGTTTGGAATACTCCTATTTTTAAAAGTATAGATAAGCTTTTCTTTTTAATTTTGCAAAATCTGTATATCCTGGGGCACCTGGGTGGCTCAGTCAGTTGAAAATCCAACTCTTGAGGGGTGCCTGGGTGTCTCAGTCGGTTAAGCGGCCGACTTCGGCTCAGGTCATGATCTCGCGGTCCGTGAGTTCAAGCCCCGCGTCGGGCTCTGTGCTGACCGCTCAGAGCCTGGAGCCTGTTTCAGATTCTGTGTCTCCTTCTCTCTCTGACCCTCCCCCGTTCATGCTCTGTCTCTCTCTGTCTCAAAAATAAATAAACGTTAAACAATTTTTTTAAAAAAATCCAACTCTTGGTTTCAGCTTACGTCATGATCTCACAGTTTGTGGGTTTGAGCTTTGTGTTGGGCTCTGTGCTGGCCGTGTGAAGCCTACTTAGGATTCTCTCTCTTTCCCTCGCTCTCTGCCCCTCCTCCACTCATGCATGCTCACTCTCTGTCAAAAATTAATAAAAAAACCTTTAAAAAAATCTGCATGTCCTTATGCTCGTAATGGAACCAGTTCACCAAAATGAATTCAGATAATATTTATCAGTAGAAACCCTACTGAAATTCAGGGGAAAATAAACACATATATTTGAAAGAGCTTGACATTGGTGAATTCAAATATGCCATATTTACATGAAACCCTAAATTTGCTGCTTTCATGCTGCTACCTATTTTCCTTTGTATAGGAGTCATTTTTTTTCTGATAAAGGTGTAATAGATTTACCCATTAAAATAAATACAGAAAAGCCCAAAGAGGGAGGAAGGAGGTTAAAATCTCCCAGTATCCTCTTCTAGAGATACTGCTGGTTAATATTTTAGAAACAGTTTTATTCTTTTGTGTGTGCAATGTATGTGTATCTTTTTCAATTAAATTGGACTCATACCATAATACTGTTTTTTAATCTTTTAAAATGAGTAATTTAGTATGGATACTTTCTCATTTATCAGTAATATTTTATGACATAATTCATAACGGTGGCATAACATTCTATAAAATAGCAAACTCTAATTTATTTAGCCAGTCATATATGGTTGAAATTTTAAGTTTGTACCAACATGTCACTCTTACAGATAATATCGGCGTAGGAATTTTTTTAAGCTTCTCTGATAATTTCCTTAGGAAACATTTCTATAAAGAGAATGATTTGGCCTAAGTTCTGTACACTTTAGTACTTTAGATGCATATTATGAAACTGCCCTTTGAGAGTTTGCTCCAATCTATATTCCCACCAGCAGTGTAAGAGAAGGCTGGCTGTCTGAACTTTCATTTGTACTGGTACTTTTTCCTTTTTTAGCTGTAAATTCTATACATTCACCAAAATACAAAGATAGATATATCTTCATATTTTTCAATGACCTTTATTACAACAATGTGAACATTGTTCTGTCATGTGTATTGCCTTTTTTTTTTCTTTTGTGAATATTTGCTCATATCTTTTAACCCTTGTATTTATTTTGGCTCTTGATGTTTTTTCCCATTGATTTCTAGTAAATTATATGAATTTTCAAACTATTTTTCAGGTTGGATAGCATAATTATCAAGTTAAGAATCATCTGGAAACTCTTGCCTAGATGATGAACTACCAGCCTATTCTCTCTGCCTGTACCCATCTCTTGGGACTCATAAACTGAGCTGTGGGAAAGTGCAAGAGTGACCTAACTGATCAATCTTTTCTAGGTTCACGAAAACCTGTAAATTAGGCAAGGGAGGCAATATTATCTCCATTTCACAGAGGAGAAAATTTTGACTCTGAAAATTAAGAAACTGATACAAGGCCTCACAATTTTTAAACAACTGGCCCCTGACTAGCTTTTCAGATGCTAAATCCTGGGGTCCTTCTGCTCTGTCACCTTACTCTGTTTATTACTTCTTTTCTTTCCTTTCCCTCGTCATTGTAATTTATTTTTTTCTTCCTACTTTTTTTAAGAACACATAAGAGCTAAGAGGGGCATTTTAATCAGCTTGGTCTTAGGTTGCCTCTCAAGTCATCAGGGGAGACTGGCTTTATGTCAGACACCAGGGTTACTAGATGTCTTGCAAAAAGCCTATCATTTCATTATCCTTCATTTTGTTGAACTCCCTTTTTATCATGAACGAAATTTGCTTGATTTTTACAGTTAACTTCATCACTTACTTCTAGAAATAGAATGTTTTAATAAATAAGCTGAGGGAAAAGAAATATGACTTAACTGCCAAGGAGTTGAGATCCCTTCGCATTGTTCCTGGTTTATGCTTTGGATATGTATTATGTACCTGTATTTTCCCAATAACTTATTTTTTATGTAAGAAGACGATAGTACTAACATCACCATTTTTCAGATATGTGCTTTGTTTTGCTTTTTTTTTTTTTTGCTGGTGGTGATGGCTTTGTGTGGAGCTAGCCATATGATACTTCTCAGTTACATCTGGTTCCAAGAGAAGGTAGCTGTGAGAACATCTGGTTCCAAGAGAAGGTAGCGGTGAGAATTCTGGCTAGGACCTGGCATCTGTGGAGCAGTTTTTCCCCCTTTCTAAAGTACACATAGTTCTTTCCAACTCTACTATCTTCACTGGGTTGATTTTAAAGTTTTACCATCCTCAGTTCCTTGTTGTCACTCCCAACCATGTTGGATTCCAAATACATTTGAGGACTTGAAAGCATTTGGAAACTCAACAGAAAACCGTCCACCTTATTGTGTATGCTATATTGTAGAGTTCCTATTTTATAATACGTTGCACTGAATTTGCCCCCGTTGTTCCTAAAATATTTCTATAGGAATACTGTTCAACTATATTATAACAAAATACAATCTGGAATATCATTCAGCCTAATAATGCTTGTTGCTAGGCAACCATGTTCCCAAAATAGCAACTGAAGCAGTGCACCATCAGCATAAGATATCTAAACAATGTAGAGAATGTAGAAACAGTCACACATGTAACTGATGTTACAAATTTTGGATGCTTAAAACTGTTTTTTTATGAAAACCAGAGAAAAATTAAGTACTTAATTTAAAGCTCTTGGAAATTCAGGAAGGCAGAATAACTAATTATGTGTAGAGACGGATCAGGGTTAAAATCCCAGCTCTATTATTTAATTGCTGAATAATATTGGGCAAAACATTTACCCTTCAGCCTTAGTTTTATCATGAGTATTGCAATTGGGATAACAACCTCTACCTTGTGGGGTTGTTGTGAAGACTCAGTGAAAAGGGTTGCATAGAGTTCTTGTTTCATAGTAAGTGTCCAATAAACTAAAAGTGTGGTGATGATGATGACGATAACCTGAAAGTTCATGACAATTGTCTTTTAGCACTTTTGTATCTGTGAAACAATTAGCACATATTTATTGAGCATTAGCCTTGAACAATAAACTGTACAAATAAGTCCTTGACTTCAAAGAATTTACAACTTTCTTTGGGAGATGTATACACACTCGAGAAAAGGTAATGACTGCAAGGTATATCTAGCTGCCCTCAGCTGGAATAAAAGTTAATGTGTTGGAGGGACTAAAAAGAGGCATCGGGCTTGTGGCATAGTGAGCAAAGAGGAAGGTGGCATGAGTAAGAATGAAGGGTAGGGTGGGCCAAATCATGCAGTCTTTATTCTTTTAATTTTTTTAATGCTTATTTATTTTTGGACGGAGACAGCACAAATGGGGGAGGGGCAGAAAGAGAGGGAGACAAAGAATCTGAAGCAGATTCTAGGCTCTGAGCTATCAGCAGAGAGCCTGATGCAGGGCTCAAACTCACAAGCCTTGAAATCATGACCTGAGGTGAAGTCTGATGTTTAACTGACAGCCACCCAGGTGCCTCCCAAATCGTGCAGTCTTAAAGTAAGGGAGAGAGAAACAGAGAGAGTACAAGCAGGACAGGGGGAGAGAGAGAGAATCCCAAGGAGGCTCCACACTCAGCACAGAGCCCAATGCAGTGCTCGATCTCATGACCCTGAGATCATGACCTAAACAAACATCAAGAGTCAGACACTTAACCAACTGAGCCATCCACGTGCCCCAGCTATGAAGTCTTTTAAGCAAAGGGGAGACTCGATCTGACTTATGTTTTAAAGACATGTCTATAAGGACTATTTGGAGAATGATTTGGTTAGAAGTGAAAGTATAATTGGAAGGACCAGTTAGGAGACTCTTCTAGGCAGTGGATAATGGTGATCCAGGCCAGGGTGATAGCCCTGTAAATGGAGAAAAGTGGACAGATTGATACTGTGAGAGAGAAATCATCAGGACCTGTGATTTATGGGTGGTACAGAATGAGGGAAAGGGTGAAGTTAAATATGACTCATTTCTAGATTGAACATCTGAGTACCTAGTGATTGTGAAGAATAAGGAAGATTAGCAAGGAATAAGAATGGTTTTTAAGAAAGAGAATTCAATGAAGTAATTCAAGGACTTATTAGGAAATACCAAGTGGCCAGTTCAACTCAGGCTGATTTATGTGTGTGTCAGGAATGGGGTGTGTTGGAGTGGGTGAGACAGTACTGCAAAGGGGTTAGTTTGCACAGGTTCATGAATGTCAAGCAAATATATGTGGATGTGTGTGGTGTATGCATTTGGTGATTATTTACAATCAGATTTGCTATGTGCAGACTTTCTTTTCTACTTTTCCCCCTAGCAGGCCTAATCCTCATGCAGGCTTGAATCTTGATCTCTCTTATGCCTTCTCTCTCTCCCCCACCCCAAACTAATAGAATAATCTGTTAGCAAATGTATCAGTTTCATCTCTAAATATATTTTGTCTCTCTCCCTGTGCCTCCATGTCCCATATCCCACTGTAGTCTAGGACCATATCCTTTAATGCCCTCTTTTCTTCCATACTTGCCCTGCTCCAACCCATTCCCTACACCACTGCATAGTGACTTTTCTTTAAGTCTTTGATACCTTTTTGTGGCTTACAATTGATCTTAGGGTAAAAAATAGATCATCTCTTAATGTGTCCTAAAGGACACTGCATGACCTGGGTTTTGCCTACCTTTCCAGCCTTATTGCATGCCAATCCCTCTGCCTCACCTCACTTTATTATTTTTTTAAGTGTATTTATTTATTTTGAGAGAGACAGAGACAGCAAGAGTTGGGAAGGGGCAGAGAGAGGGGAGAGAGAATCCCAAGCAGACTCGATGTTGCCTTTGCAAAGCCCAATGTGGGGCTCAAACCCACAGAGCTGTGACATCATGACCTGAGCCAAAACCAAGAGTCAGATGCTCAACCAACTGAGCCACCCTGGTGACCCTGCCTCCCTTCACTTTAGACACACAGCTTTTCTGCAGGTCTCAAACTCATGAGGTTCTTGTCTGCATTTGGGCCCTTGCACACCTTATGCATTCTGCCTGCAACAATTCTTTCTCCTGGTTTTACGGGATTGATTGTAACTCATTCTTTAGGTCTTAAAGGGTTATCTAAGACCACCAGTTTAATATTCGTCTACCATGTTATTCTCAAAACATTCCAAACTTTTTCCTTTGTAACACTCACTGTGGCTTGTCCATCCGTCTGTTTAATCCCTCTTTCCTTCATTGTATTTTAAGCCTCTAGCAGTGTGTGTTATACAGTAGGTGCTCAATAAACAATTGTTGGGTAACAATGAATGGTTAAAAATGAATGACAAGTGGTATAAATCTTTCTTCTCTCTAATAATAATCAGCACTTGCTTTTGTAAAATGCTGTACAGTGTTCAGAGTATTTCACATATGTTTTCTTATTGAACATAGCTCTGTAAGTTGTTTAAGAAGGGATTGTATCAATGTCAGTTATATATAGGACATGTGGTCAATTAATGGGTTTATTTTATGGCAGAGCTTTTCAGCTGGCCACCTCTTATTATATCTGAATGTATTTTCCCTTACAGTAAAGAATTTTACAGGGATGGTATAAGTGTAGAAAGAAAGATAGCAATTTTCCCTATATAGTAGAAGCTCTATTAACTAACTACAACTTAACCAAACCACCAAATAAGCTAATATTTTCTAAAAAGGGTGTGTTGGTTCATTAAAAAAGTAAGTTAAAAATATAAGAAAAACATGGTTCAGTCAAGCCACTGAAAATGTGTTATCAGATTAGGTATAGGTAAGAAAACTGTAAAATATAGAAATTTATAATTCTTCAGATTGCTCTGCAGCTGTCTTTAATTTCTCACTCCGTTTTAGATATATTGAGGCTGGCAGTCCCACAAAATACATAATTGGTATGATTTATGAAAGGAAGACTTTGAGAAACTCAAAGCAAAACAATTGGCCTCCATTCGAGACTGATAAATAAATGTTCATTTACATATTTTAACTTAAAAGTGTTTAAGAGATGTATGTATTACCTTTTGTGATTTGTCTCTTCCCCCGACTGACTCCTATTCACCCTGGGTAAAATAGTTTCTATGGCTTTGAAATTTTACGGAATGGAGAGGACCCCCCGCCCCAGCTGACTAATCATGAAATATGTGAAGAATGTGGTTTAATATTTGGCTTCACCATGCCTCTTTACTACTATTACTCATCTCTTGTAAACTGGTTTCTTGTTCTCCCCTTCTGAATTTGCTCCCCTGGAAATCATCAGTGACCTCCTAAATGCCCACTTTAAATCCCTTTGTCATTCTGGCATTTTATACTGTTGCCCTGGCCTCTTGGCTTATAATAACCAGACTATTGTGACTTTTATTTTGCCCATCTGCATGTTTTTCCCCCTACTTCTTTAGGGGCTCATATTGTTTTCTTCCTATTTTCTTATCCTATTTCCTATTTAATTTTTTTTAATTTATTCAATTATTTTGAGAGGTGAGGGAAGGGCAGAGAGAGAGGGAAAGAGAGAATCCCAGTCTCCATGCTGTCAGTGCAGAGCCCAATGCGGGGCCAACCTTGAGATCATGACTTGAGCCAAAATCAAGAGTCAGAAGCTTAACCGACTAAGCCACCCACGCATCCCCCATTTTGATTTTTTTTACACACAATTTTCACTGGTAGTCCTGTTTACCAGTGTAGTCAAGAAAGCTGTTGCTCTCTGTGGCCTATTTACAGCATTCTCCTGTGGTGTAAAAACTGTAGAGATAATTGAATTACAGTTAGAGTGAAAAGAATTAATGAGATGATTCTAAGGAGACTGGGATACTGGTGTATTTGATCAATGTGTTCTTTCCCCAGATAATGAAGGAGGAAGATCACAAATTCTACTTCCTTTAGCTTCTCTTTTCCAGGCTTACTGCAGACATTCTTTGTTCTCCCTTTAATTTTTTTCCATAGGCTTCTACTTACATGTTTATTAACACTTTTTAAAAAGTTTTTATTGAAATTCCAGTTAGTTAACATACAGTGTAATATTAGTTTCAGGTATACAATATACTCATTCCACACTTCCATACAACACTTGGTGCTCCTCACAACAAGCACACTCCTTAATCCCCATCACCTATTTCACCCATCCCCCACATAACTCCCCTCTGGGAACCATCAGTTTGTTCTCTAGAAACAGAATCTGTTTCTTGGTTTGCCTCTCTCTCTCTCTCTGTCTCTCGCTCTCTCTGCCTCTCTCTTTTTCCCTTTGCTCATTTGTTTTGAAACAATAGGTGTTGGTGAAGATGTGGAGAAAGGGGAACCCTCTTGCACTGTGGGTGGTAATACAAACTGGTGCTACCACTTTCTTCTCCCTTTAAATGTATTGATGCCATTGATTAGATGTTGGTTCTCTATCACTTTGGTTTTTTTGGCTTGTTAAGCGGAAGTGATGATAATATTAAAAAATAATTCCTCCAGCCTGTCAAGCATAGGTCTAGATGTTTTATCTATGTTATGTAATCTTCAAAACAATAGAATGCATTTGGTATTATGAGCCCCATTGAGTAAGTCATGAGCTTGAGGCACTGGAATATTCAGTAGCTTGCCTACAATCACACTACTAATAAATACTGGTGCCCATTTCTGCTTGTTTTGAAAGCCATATTTTTCAATGAATGCATTTAAATCTATAAATTTCCATCTAATCTTTACTTAAGCTATATCCCACAAATTTTAATATGCAGTATTCTCCCTATCATTACTTCTAAATATTTCATAATTTCCATTGGGATTCTTTCTTAACCCATGGGATATATACGTGTGTTTTCCCATGATGTGGGGAAATTTACTTTAATTTACTTAAAGTAACATTTATAGATACCTGTTTTCATCTTCAAAAGATACAGGTCCTATTCTCAAAGAGGTTAGTTTATTTGGAAGTTTTCATAACAAATAAGAAGGCAAAATATTTCCTAGGAGTTCTGAGGACAACAAATTCAATGGGGATTTTCTCAATCAGAAACATTTTTGCTAAAGTGATGTAATGTGAGTTAGGTCTTTCAGAAAAGGTATAATTTGGGTGAATTGAGTGAAGCAAGGGGATTTTAGGCAAGGAGGCTAATACTAATACTGTGTTCCTGGATCATTGACTAGGCTAATCTTATTTTGCCCCTTGGAACACAGGACATGTCTAATCTTGGTTCCATATAACAGTACTCAAAAAATGTTCATAAGACTACTAAATCTCTTGGAGTATCCTTTTTTTTGTTGTTTTTAGGTGACTCTTTTCTCACTTATTGTTCCTAATGAGTCTCTTCTTTATGACTGTACTGTTGATGTGTATTAGTTAAACAACATCTTTTTTTTCAATATATGAAATTTATTAAAAAAAATCTTTAAAGTGGGACCCTTATAACAGGATATGACCCTGACTTTAAAGGATGGTTCCAGAATGAAACCCACAAGAGACACCAACTCTAAGACTTGAGATTAGAATAGTGCCTTGTGGTAACCAAAGCCACACTGTGGCCATATGGCTGGGACAGGTAAAGGGTAGCATACACCTTACTTTTCATAAGGTATAACATTTCACATTTTTTTTTTCAACGTTTATTTATTTTTGGGACAGAGAGAGACAGAGCATGAACAGGGGAGGGGCAGAGAGAGAGGGAGACACAAAATCGGAAACAGGCTCCAGTCTGAGCCATCAGCCCAGAGCCCAACGCGGGGCTCGAACTCACGGAGCGCGAGATCGTGACCTGGCTGAAGTCGGACGCTTAACTTACTGTGCCACCCAGGCGCCTTTTTTTTTTAATTTTTTTTTTTTTTTAGGTATAACATTTCAAATGAAGAAGATTATTAGATTGGTTAGGTCTTAACTTATTTTAGTGTTTAAAAATTTACACTTGGAATTCAACAGATCCCCCAAGTCAAAGATGATGACCTTAGATAAATTTATTTAACTTCTTTATGCCTCATTTGCCTCATCTGTAAAGTGGGAATAACAATACCAATACCTATTTCATAGGGCTGTTGTGAAAATTAAATCAAAGGACAAAGTAAATCACATGCTAGAGTACTTCATACATTGTAAATATTCAACAAATAGTAGCTAAACATAAGCTTGGATAAAAATGCCAGCCAAATGATGAGGCATTTTCCTATTTATATCAAGTCTAGTTGATTATACCAGTATAAATTGTATATACCCAACGTGGTAGAATGTTAAATATGTAAAATATGCATATAAGTATTGCTGCTGTTTGGATAATGAACCAACCTCAACATAATTAATGTGGTTATTAGGAACATAGGGCCACATATTTGTTCTTCACTATTTATTATAACATGTAACCAATAGGTCTGTTTTTAATCTTTTTTAAAAAAATGTTTATTTATTTATTTTGAGAGGGAGAGAGAGAGCATGAGCGGTGGAGGGTCAGAGAGAGAGGGGGAGAGAGAGAATCCCAGGTAGGCGCCATGGGGCTCAAACTCACAAACCGTGAGACCATGACCTAAGCCATAATCAAGAGTTGGACGCTTAAACATCTGAGCCACCCAGGCGCCCAGGCTGTTTTTTTTAAGAGTACTCTTTGTTGTTGAGTCAGTACTATTTATGGGAATCTTTTCAGAAGGACAAAGGTAGATTAGAAAATAAATGTCTAAAGGAAACTGATATTCTAAAACCTTCATCTACTTCTAGGTCTAGGTTAGGAAATAACAATTGCAGTGTAGTTGAAAATGTATGATGGTGTCGGCAAATGTAAGATAATGCAAGCCAGCCTGTGTGGTTGCTGGTGATGTCTGGGGAAAATGATTTGCTAATGAATATTTTCAGTCTGTATTTTTATTCAATTACCAGAATATTCATAAAAATGAATGAGGAAAATAACCTTTTAACCCAGAAGTGCCAGAGAGTTACTAATGTATTATTTCACTGTATGCGCCCAATGCATCTCTGAAATGTGGAGTCTGTCAATGAAGACCTTGTATTAATATAAGTGACTATAAAGGTGACATCCTGTACATTTCCAAACCAACTTGCCTCTGGCATCTTTGTGATGCCCCTGCCTCTGATTCTTTACTGCAGGAACAACACAGCCCTGTGTCCTACTCGTAGACATAGTATTTCTTTAACTGAGTCTTCATATTTTAATTCTCTAAAAACGGATCTGGTTTTAGACAATTCTGTTGGTAATCCTATCAATAGGGTATATATTTTCAATATACTTTTTTTTCTTATTATTCTGAGGTAATTTTTTTGAGGATACAAAAAATCTTGCTAATGCAGTAATTTGTTTTACAGTGGACTCTGTTAATATGCTGTAACTGAAATTATATCCTTTCATACTTCAGTTTGAACGTTATAATTTAGGCTACTTTTATAGAAATAGTTCTCACTCTTAAGTAAAATTAATACAGTAGAATGAAATTATATTATTGGACTGTATTTTACCCAAATTTAGATATGCTTCATAAACTATCATGTCTCTTGAAATGTAACTGCATTCAAATAAAAACCTGATATTATGCAATTATTCTTCATTGAAAGGAGAAGCTGTTATTCTTATCCCTCGACTTTGTATTTACTAGTCTCCAGACCTAGAAAATTTCAAATTTCGAGTTGTGAAGTATGATCAAAGGCAGGGTGTGGGGGAAGCCCTTTAGTCTAAAGGTTACTTTGATACAGCTCATATCAATTGAAAGCCTGCTCTGGGCTGGGCACAATGCTAGTCACGTAGTTCCTGATGGACTTTGCCATCTAGGGGGGTAGAGGACTAGTAAACAGAAGAGTGGATCAATGTTCTAAAATGCTAATAATTATTTCCCATGAAGCTGTGTTATGGATGCCAGCACTGGGGACCTACTTAGATTAGGTGATCAGATAAGGCGTCACTACGTTTATGAGGGAGGAAAAAGAACATTGCAGATAGAGAAATTAGCAGTTCCAAATACCCTGAAACAAAATGCTGACCAATACCTGGGGGCAGTTCTCCGGTTGGGAGTGTTACATAGGGGGTACAATGGGATTGAAGATTGGAATAACAGATTTAGTCACTTCAATCTCAGCTTGTATGAGGTTGCATTTTGACCTTGGTTGTGTCATATGGCAAGCTAAATGGTTTACCACTGTCTGCCATATGGGCAGGTGTGCTGTGATTCTTTAGCAACCACTGGATAACAGCAAAGTCTAAAAAATTCAGATAGGATTTACTGATTTACCGTTGCTTTCACTTCCAGAAGTGATTCTACAACATCGATGGTATCATTAACTAACATTGCATGTTGTTACATTTTAAAATGTAAAATTTTCTCCTCTTAGTACATTGCTCTGTATACAGAGATTTGTATCCTTATCTTGACTTACAGTTCTTGATATCCATATAGTACTTCCATCTTGAGGTTCGTATAGCACTTGTTTGCTCTGATTTTGTCACAAAGAACAAAGAATATTAAATTTAAAAGTTAAGAGGTGCCCAATTCTTCTGTGTCACTATGGAATAAAGATTACTGTTTCAAGTCACTGGGTACTTGAGTTCCATATCAGCCCTCTTTTCACTGCAGAGCATATTCAGCATTGATTATCAGGCACACGTCCTTTGCTTTTGACCTCCTCACCCATTTATTTTTCTGTTTCTGCTGATGATGCCAAACTGTGGTAGAACATGTGAACCCAATAAGAACATTATTAGTCCCATTTAATAATAATCAGCCTTCTGGTGTGGTTTCCAGGAATATATTGCATCATTAAAGCAGGAACCACTAATTTGCAAAATCAAAATCATCTGGTTACTAATGTAATTCTGTTAAACATATTGGTGTTATCCACAGGGATAAAAGGGTGTGTTCCTTGAATGTGTTTGCAAAAAGAATTTGTACTACTTTCTCCTAAATGGGATGCTTTTTTTTTTCCTCTAAGTGAGATGCTTTTTAATACTATGCTTAAGGTATTCAATCTGCTCATCTCAGCCTTAGAATGGGAGTTTGGACTTTTAAAAAAACTCATTGGACTTTAAAAAAAAAATTAAAGTAAAACAAGTTATATATGCAGACAACTATGTCCCTTTGCATTTTTATCTTTTATTTTGACAGCCTACCTGTAATTTGTGAAGGATTTTGACTGGCAGCCAAACTTAGAACAGTCAACTATTATAATTGTTTGTGTCTGTATATATTCTCCAGTGTCTTTATAGTTGAAATGAAATAAGTAACAAGTTTGATGTATAGCAGTCTGCTCTAGACCAGGATTTTGGCCAGTGCTTTGTTTATTCAGTTCTGACTTTTTTGGTGTATCTATTTTTCTAGGAAGCATTTTGTGTGTGTTTATAACCAATGAGAACCGATGCTTGATTTAAAGCAAAACCTTGTTAAAAAGATTTGCATTTTGGTGCAAAAAATTAGATTAAAGCAGAATGCATACACAGTACTTGAATTATGCTAAGTAATAAATGTCCATTTAGATTTGGGCTTTAATTTTTATACATTTGTTTAGCAAAATACTGTCCAAAATACATAGGCAGAGATTTGGAGTGGAGTGACAAGAAAAGCAGTTCTGAATTTCATAAAGCATCCACCAGGGAAACTGTATTGTCAGCAGCAGTAATTACAGTAGGTAATTGTGTCATTTACCCTGTTACAGACCACTGAATGTGAGGAGCATGGGACATACCAGCTGTCACACCCTGTTAGCTTTCACGTTCTGGGATTTGCAAAACCACACTAGGACTTACTCTTGGTGAATGGAAGAAAAACAAAGATAAACTGAGATTAAAAACTATTACAGATTTGATAGACTTTTCTAGAAAATAAAAAGTGTAAATTTCTGAAAAGTTGGAAGTCAGCATGGACATTCCTTTCTTTCATGTTTGTTTCTTACAATCAAAGGCTTTTGGGCCAGAAGTAACTACAACTAAGATCCAGTTCGGCTGCTTATTAACTGTGACCTTGGAGAACTCATTTAATCTTCTGGAGACTCAGTTTCTTCATGTGGTCAATAGAATATCTGTGAAAGATGCAACCTGTAAAGTTCAACTTCCCTTTTAAATTTTTGTTTCTACCGGGAATAAATTCTCTTTTAGGTGTAGTTCCACCAGTGAACAAATTAGGGTCTCTGCCCTCATGAAACTTATAGTCTAATGAGGAAGACAGACTGTCAACACATAAGCAGACAATTTCAAAGAGTATAACAGACAGCACTGTGAATAAGGAATCCTGTAAGAAAGGGATGTGAGACAGAGCCTCTCTGAGGAGGCGCCCTCTGAGGCCTAAAATAAATTAGCTGGTGAGCCATGAAAACAGTTGGGTTAATAGCATCTCAAGAGGAGGGACAGTGAGGTGTTTTGTCTGTTCAAGGGAGAGAGAGGCCAGTGTGGCTGGGATGTGGGGAGAGGTAAAGGATGGCTTCACTGGGACACACTGTAGCCACAGCAAAGCCTTTAAACTGTATTTAAAAAGTGAGGAGAAATCAGGGAAGGGTTGAGAGCAAGAGGAATATCATGATCACTTTAAGTTTTGAAAGAATCATTCTTGCTGTATGAAATAAGAAGGCTAGAGGTGGGTATATTTGCATTTTAACACTAAATAAATTGGTGTTTGTATGGCCACTTAAAAATATCATGCAATTTCAAACTTTCAGGGAAAATATTTTGTAGAGATGTTAGACAGGATGAATGATCACAACTGAAGTTATTTTAATATCATTTCTTCTTTTTTAAAAATTATCTTTGAGTTCCATTTTACCTTAGATGATATAGAATTGGCAGGAATAATCTCAAGGAAGGAGAAAAATGCTAACTTCATTTGTGCTGGTAAGCTTGCGTTTTTTAGCCCAACTCAGGAAAGATTTTGAGATATGAAAATGTGTTGCTGGATTTGATTAAATACAGAAAAATGAACACTTTTCTAGTTTTTTTTTTTTTCTCTAGAATAGTTGAACAGGGACAGAGAGAGGAGAGTTCAGGAGTACAAATCCAATTAGACCTGAAGAAAGCCTTTTGTTGCAAGTATTCAGCATGCAGGCCTGGAGCTTCGTATAACATTCTAGATGGAATATTCTCTTCTGTTGGTATATCATGCCAAACTGATTCATATTTTTTTATGCATGGAAACATTGAATCAACAAACAAAGAAGGAGCATTAGTTTCCTGTCAGGCATGCTCCCAAACACTCAGGGTATAGCAGAAGTACCCGCAGAAAGCAGGGTGGTGATAATATGTTTGACTAGGGAGCTAGGGGTCTCCTTCTTTCAAAGCTACATTTTCACTTCAAATGTACATTCTATCCTCACCTAGATGGGCAGGGACAACTAGGAAATTGATTGGTACCCATTATGGCAGAACTAACTGTAACTATTCCTTGTTATGTCAGTTGGGATATAAAAACAAAACACATCTTTCTTGTCATTAAGGAGATCATGACCTAGAAGCAAAGAGTGGTAAATAAATAGACAATAGCAATCCAGGGTGTTTGTTCAGTGCTATGATAGAGGGAAGCACAGCAAGCTAAGAAACCAGGTTAGGCAAAGATGCTGAGTTATGAAAGCCATGAGGTAGTAGTAAAGGGAATGGGAATTTAAAGAAAGAGGACAAATAATGCTCTGTGATCCTCCTATCTTCCTGTTCCCAAAAATAAATATATAATTAACATCAGTATTGCACTTTTCCTAACATTCAGGTATTCAGAAATGTATGTATGTATGTATGTATGCATATCTGAATGGTTTACATGTTTCCTTCCAGAGAATTCTGTTTCTCAAAGGTTTCCAGTCATGATCCCATCATTTTGTTTTTCCTAGATCTCAGACTTTTAAGAATGGTCATGTCTCACTTTCAAAATAATCACTTTGATTTAGTGTCTTAGTCTGTTACAGATATAACAAAATACCATAGACTAGGTGGCTTAAACAACAAACATCCTTTTCTCATAGTTCTGGAGGTTGGGAAGTCCAAGATGAAGGCGCCAGCAAGGTTGTTGTTTGCTGACAGCCGACTTCCTTGTTCATAGATGCCTGACTTCTCTGTGTGGGTGGAAAGGGTGAGGGATCTCTCTGGGGTCTCTTTTGTAAGGACACTAATCCCATTTGTGAAGTTTCCACCCTCATGGCTAATCATCTCCCAAAGGCTCCACCTCCTAAAATTGCCACACTGGGGGTTGAGCTTCAACATATGAACTTTGGGAAGATGCAAATATTCAGTCCATATTTAGTTTATCATCTTGTCTCGGAGTATAATGGGTTGAGGATGGAGAATGCAGACACTATATTAGAAGACAGAGAAGCAGAACCAGTCAACAGGGAAGTAAGTGATACTCCACTGGGTTGATCTGCCACAGAGGCCCAGCATGCTATATGAGCCTGCTATTCCTTGATAACTGCAAGTATTTCCATTTTGCCTCTTGCCTTCCTCCTTTATCCCACTTTATCTTAAAGGGGACCTTCTGAGTGAATGGATTTTATCATTTGTGGGAAGATATGTGGAACATGTTTAAATAACACTGAAAGCAGGAGCCTTTAAATATATTTCCGTGCCACTTGTACCAGATCCAGGCCCCCAGAGAAGAGAGGAGAGGAAAGAAGGCAGAGATGAGGGAGGCGCTGGGTATAATTAGAGGAGGGAAGAATGAGAGCGGTGAATACAAAGAGCAAGTGTTTTCCCCAGAGCAGGACATTGCGGATTGTAATTAAAATATACACTTGCAGTCAGGGAGAAGATTACAAGTTGAAATTTTTCAAAACTTATAATTGATACTGTGAAGAATGAAAGAAAGCAGGATGAGTAAATTGAAGAGGAAGGAAAGTAAAGTTTGCAGTTGGGAAGCAAGGGCAGGAAGCTGAGATGTCATAAGACAAGTTCTCAAAGGAGAAGGGAAAGTTAGGACAGGTAGGCTCCAGATTCACCTCCACTTGCTGTGCTGTTGTTCCTGGAGCTGTACATCTTCTGGTCTTGAGGTCAAATTTCCAATCACATCCACGCAGCAATCTGATTGGGATCCTGGAGGCCAAAGGCTCAAGGACAAATAGTGGGCATAAAGAGAAGGGAAGCGTTGTCAGCTTGTTCAGATGGGGTGCACGCTACTCAGGGAAGGTGACTGATGACACATGGTTGACAGAGGAAAGTCTTTCTCAAACTCCTCTGAACACTTGCGGTGATTTCTGGGACAAGAGGCCCCTTGGTGAGAAACAGTGAGAAAAGAATTACTACATTTGAAGGGAACTCATCAAGTGAAAGTGAGTGATTCAGAATGAGGTTTAGAATAAAAGCCATTTCAAAGTCTTTTCTGAAAAGAATAGACTGTAAAAAAGAAGAGACACTCTATATTGTCAGAGGAGAAAATCCTTTTTGGATCTTAAAAAAAGGTGGCTTTCTAAATGACAGAAAAAAGATTTTGCTATACTCCTAAATTGGTTCCTGCCTCTCAAGAACTAAACAATACACAGGTGTAAATGAGATACCAACTTGCTACCTAACATCTTTATATATCCAGGGCAGAGAAATTATATGCATACATACATGCGCATATACACAGACTCTTACATGATACATTCACACACATACACCTACATGCATACACATAAAGACATACAATTATGTGTATTATTTTTATGAGGGAACATCTTTAAATATCTTCAGGATAAGAATTCTGCCTTATTCATCTTACAACAATCACAACTCTTATATAAGCATGGTAAAACTTAACACATATCTGTAATATCAGTAAACATTATTACAATTAGAAATATGAAAGGATATTAAAAGATATTAGCTTAAAAATGTCAAAGCTAGTTAAATCACTTTACACCGCACACATAGAAGCATGACACAAAGGTGCACAAAAATATCCATATCTTATTATGTTTTATTAAGGATACTTAAACTATATATATATAAATCATTTGGACCTGAAAATCGTCTTGTATCTTATATTTTGCTGTGGTAGAAACTCAAATAGCATGCTCTAAGAGAGATGGATTTTGAAATGAAGCTCATTTTTAAAATTAAGCCCCCGAGTGAAAAGGTTGATGGATCTCCTTTGTCCCATAGTCCCAACCCTTTAAAATCTGAGGAATCATTTTATTTTCTGTAAGAAGTTAAAAGGTCAGAATATAGCATTTGATCCAAGTGTGGATTTCTTCTAAGCTCATCTTAAACTTCAGTGGGAAGGCTATCCAGGTGGAAACACTAAGGTTGTTTTTCTTCAATAATTTTATATTTTAAAAATTCCTTTTTTATATTGTATGTTGTTTTGTTTTGAAACTCTTGTTCTGGTATAGTGTGTCAAATATACTCGTTAATCTTACTGGGTTTTTTAGTAGGTATTAAAGCAGGGCGGGCCTTAGAGCTTTCAGTGAAGGACTAGATTACATGGTGTTAGGTGAGGATGATTTCTCTTCTGGCAGAAGTTTTCACTAGCTTAATGAACACTTTTCCTTTCTTTCCAAAAAATCTAAATAAATGGAAGCACATGCCTCTTACCAAATTAGGGGGCAGCACTGACATGAAAACATAGGAGCAACAAACTTGAACTTTTGCTTTGGTGAAGGTCTCATGGTCTCTTAAGCGATGCATAAATACTGCTGTAAATTATAAATCCCGGACAAGTTACATGGATTTTGGGTGAATACAATGTGAAATGTAAAATATCAGATGTGAAATACTCTGAGAAGCTGAAAGCACTGATTTTTTTTTTTTTTTTTTTTTTTTTTTTATAGATTGAAGCCTATTATTCATTCATCTACATTTACCAAGTGCCTAAAATGTGTCATGTGTTATGGCAAGGACTAAGGATTGAAATATCTATAATAAAAATTCTCTGTCTTAAGAAGTATATTGACTAATGGGGGGTGGATAAGACAATTAACGATCCCTGACAGCGTGATAAGGGCTAGTCTAATACTAACTCATGAAACATTACTCTAAGTGCTTTCTACATTACCTTAGTTAATCCTTGCAACTCTATGAAGAACATATAAGTCCACAATCCCTTATCTATAGTTCTGAACTTCAAAACCTCCAGACAGCTCTAGAAGTTGAATGTTTATTTTCAAAATTCATTTGGAAGCAAACTTTAATCTGATATGATGCTATTTCTCATCACTGTGTATCCAATTTGATATGAATAGTCATACTTTTACTACAGAAATATTTGATTACTGAGTATTGTCCCGGATCCTTCTGGAGATTTTACTTGTGTACCATTATTATTAGTCCATTTAACAGAGGAGGAAACTGTAATTTCAAGAGGTTAAATAATTTGCTCAAGATCTGACAGGTAGTAAAAGGCAGAGTCAGGATTTGATCAGAGACCATCTGACTCCAAAGTCCATAGTCTTAACTACAATATATTCTAGCTTCCAAATGTTATGATGGAATTGAGCACAAATAGTATGGGGCTTATGTAAGTTTTAAGAAAGGTTTTCTAAAGAAGGAGGCATTGTTTGGTCTGAATGGGAGGTGAATAGGAAAGTTAGGCAAAGAAAATGAGGACGGGCTTTCTGGGCCAAAAGCAGAGACCTATGTGAAATATACAGGGATTGGCTGGTATGATGGTGGGCCTTTAGAAGAGTCTCAGTAAATGATATTATGTAAAAATGATGCAATGGGAGAGTTTTAAATGGTGCACTTTGGTGAGAGCAAAGTGTCATAATGAAATCTTGATGAGTAGGTGGTGCTTTGATGGCTAGTAAGAACAAAAAAGATTAAGAGAGAAGAAGAGAGAATGGGGAAGAGAGAGATAGAGAAGATCAGATTTTATTTGAAAAGTCATTATAACAATGGTTTAGAGATGTACCAAACTGGGGACAGTGTTGTCATCATGAAGCTATTGCAATATTCCAAAGGAAATATTTCATGCCCAAATTTTAACAACTTAAGAGTAGCAGAATGAAGACAGGGGTGGGGGCTGTGGAAATGAGAACAGTCAAGGAAGTAGAATCCAGATGAATTGGTCCCCAGATGTGGTAGTTGGGGGACGGGAAGTCTCTGGTGACCCCCCACATTCCTGATTTGGGAGGAAGAAAGCCTTAAGGATAGATTTAGGTACAGATTCACCTGTGGGTGGGAAATCTGAGAGTATTCTTCCCTGATGACCTGGATAGTCTTTTGTGAAGTTATTGATGGGGTTATGTGCCACAAGTGAGAGAGAGAGTATGGGGCAGGCGTTCGAAGAAAGAGCAGCATAGCTGCTGAGTGGAATGGAAGAGAAAGCAGGAGATGTGCACACTGTCACCACAGAATATCTTGAATATTTTGCATTAGCAAATCTCTAAATATTTTGCATGTTTAATTGAGATATACTTTATAGTTATTGACTCACTAACAAATATTCATTGGAGACTAGTTTGTGCCAGTCATTGTGTTGGATGTTGGGAGTAATTGATGAATTAGATCTAAGGTTTGCTATCTAGGTGGTTATCTGACACAGATGTTGACTAGTGAGTATTTACTCAGTGTATTGTCACCATCAGTAGAGGAAGTTCACTTTCCTAATATGATCTTTGCTTTTATAGTTTGACTTCTTAATTCTATTTTTCTTCTTTGCCATAAAAACCAAACCAGACCAGACCAGACCAGACCAAAACAAGAACGAGAATAACAAAATTCCTAAAAGTAAGAAACCCTCTTCTATTCTTCTCACCACCATCTCACTCCCAGTTGCCCAGGTTTGAAACCTGATTTATTTTGGGGCGCCTGGGTGGCTCAGTCGGTTAAGCGTCTGACTTCAGCTCAGGTCATGATCTCACGGTCCGTGAGTTCGAGCCCTGTGGCAGGCTCTGTGCTGACAGCTCAGAGCCTGGAGCCTGCTTCAGATTCTGTGTCTCCCTCGCTCTCTGCCCCTCCCCCACTCATGCTCTGTCTCTCTCTGTCTCAAAAATAAACATAAAAAAAAAAAAAACCTGACTTATTTTCAATGCCTCTCATCCTCCTTGTTCAAAAATTGATTCACTGTGGGGCTCATCAGTTGTATGCATAAATTGACTCCCCTTCCACCATCATTTTGTCCATTCTTCTTCATTCCTTCTCTTTAACATAGTTTCATTCCAGAGAAGCCTAGGGATTGGGATACAGAAAATGAATGAGAAGGGTTTTGGACCTTATGATGTGGCACTTACTTCCCAACCATTCTTCCTCCCTCCTGTAGTACTTCCTCATGCTGCACATACATTGCTCAGCACAGTGCTTGCCAGGTGATAAGCACTCATTTTCTATTTGCTTTTTGCCTATCGCTCTCCTCCTCCTTATCCTTTTGCTTCACCTCTCAGTGTTGCACAGACTCCTGTCACAACTCCCAGTAGTAACCTAACTCTGACTCAAAAGGAAAAAACTGAAAGGAATAAAGAAGGACTAAAATGAGAGAGAACAATGCTGGCTTGCTAACATAGAACACCCAATTTGTTAGGGGAAGTTGGTTTCTCCTCCTCTACACATTGCTGTTAATTTCCCTAAAACTCCACTCCCATTTTATCATGCCTCTTATTTGGAAGAGGCTATTTATTGCCCACCAGATAAGTGGCAACTTATTGCCCACCAGATAAAAATCATGTGGTGTTCCTGACCCTGTCCATACTGATTCCTCATTATTCCCTATTGTTCCTCACCTGTGCCTGCTCAGCCACCTCAGCACTCTGCCACAGCTCATGCTTTTGACCTTTTGCACCTGTGTTCTCTCCCCACAGGACATGCTCTTTTCCATCTTTACCCTTTTCCTGTTAAAACTGCTCCTATCTTTCAAGACTCACTTGTTTGGCCTATTTCCTACACAATACTTCCCTAGACCCCTCAGTTAATCCTCATCTCTCCTTCTTTAAGTCTCAAGAGATCATTGTTGATAGCTCGTAGCTTTTTAAAACACTGAAGGCAAATTCTGGCCTTGTCACTTCAAAGTTACATGACATTGGGCAAGATATGTATTTTCTCCAAGAAAGCTCTATATTCCCATTTGTAAAACAGGAGTAATAATAGTGCCTTCCAGGAAATGTTTCTGTGAAGATTGAAGGGGATAATGAACATAAAACACTTAGTACAGTGCTTTATAGCATCTGGTAAGCACTTAGCAATTAGCTAATGGCATTATTTTTACTATTACTATTGTTTTCTCTCTTAAAGCACTAAACAAGTTCAAGAATATATCATAGTTATCTATTCATATCATCAATCCTCTAATAGTTCAAAAGTCTCTTGAATTCACTGAGTTCATGAATCCCAGTTCGTGCATCTTTGCATCCTCTAGAGGCTAGAATAATCAAAAGGCTAGAATAACATAGAGAAGCTTCAGAAATATTCAGAAATACAAATCATTTGTTGATAGTTACAAGAATTTTGTTGCCTGACAATGCGTTTGGACAAATATAATCTCATGAAACACCAGAAAAAAAGCAAAGCAGGTTTTTTTTTGCTGTAAAATCAATTTGGATTACCTTCCAAAATTATTGTAAAGATACAGAGGAAATTTGCATGGGCGTTAGTTGTTCAGATTCTTGATCAAGTAAGTATTAGGAAGAGAGGCTGAATGTACCAGTGAAAGGACTAGAAGAAAATAAACCAAGCATGTCAGAGAAAAGAAGTCTGAACAAATTCCTAGATGCCAAACAAACTGAGGAATAACAAGAAGTCAGTATTGAATTGGTGTGGTCAGTGAACAGGAAACTTGAGTAGTGAATAAAAAATACTTGGGTGTTAAAAATGAGTTTTAGTTGGTTTGCTGCTAATGTGGCCACTGAATAGGGTTAAAGTATAGTTTCTTGTAGTCCCTTTAACAGTGTTAAAATTAGATTTCCATTAAAATGACACTGTGATAGATTTTTTTCTCTAATATAAAGTGAATAAGGAAGGTAATCATAAGAAACAAAAAGAACAGCTTTTGGTAAGTATGATAGCAGGCGTCTTTTTTCCTGACATAACCATTGAAGGTAGTGCATTTTGGAAATCAGAGAAATGTCTGAAATTCATTTGATTTCAGAAAAGATTATGAAAAGAGAAAGCTCTGTGAGACATTTACATTTTCTCCACAGAACTGAAACAGAAAAGAAAGGACATTGTATGGCTAATAGAGGCAAAATAAAATTTGCCACTGAAGTAGATAATACGATGAGAAAGTAACTAATATTTATCAAGTGACTCTTATTTGCCAGGGTCTTTATACTCATCATGCAAATTTACTCTTCACAATAGTTCTAATATAGGTCTCAATCTCCTCATTTTAAACTTAGGAAGATCGGCTTACTTTCTCAAGGCCAGTGAGAACTAGGTTAAAATGGCATCAAAAGTCAAGCCTGTCTAGAAAACTTCCGTACAACACTGCCTCCCTGCTATTGCTCTTTAAAATAGTACATAATTTTCCCATTTTTTTCTTCATTGTCCTTTACACTGAGTTACAGTCCTAGTACAAAACAGTTGATGGAGGACATTTTAAACCATTCAATGAATTGTAACAATGTCCCTGAGATTGAATAGTCACGAGGGCATGCATGTTTTGATTGTAGGCATATATATTGTTGGTGGCAGCAAACACAACTTCTTCATATACCAGACCATTAAATATTGGGGGTGGGGGATAAAGGAGGAAGAAGAGGGAAGGAGGCAATTCTAGTTCTTTTTAATAGACCCCCAAGCCCTCTGCCAATTGTTGAATTGTAATACAAAACATTCTTTAGATTCAGTTTGTGTTCATTTTGACAAGATCTGCCATAGAATGATTATTGTGTGAATGTAGTACGGAGCTGGGGCAAGTCCAAAGAGTTGTTTAGTTTGCTCAATAGATATGGCATATTTTATCTGAGGACTCACTGTGTTGCTATTCTTTTTAGAGTAAAACAAGAGGTCTCAGTATTATAGACCCACGGACTATCTTGTTCTCTTCCTCTTCACTAGCCAGTGTAGGCAACTACAAACTTACTTTGGTAGGAACACTTAGGAGTGAAGTTTGTGGATGAGTTTTAGCAAGCTCATGGATGTCCTAAGGCAAGCAATCTGGTCTACTGAAATATAAGAGGAAAATGACTAAGCAACTCTATATGTTTGAGATAAGTCATCCTTCTAAACAAATAGTTTGATGGTTTTATTTAACAGCTTCTCAAGAGTAATTTACAGGCTGTGGACTTCCTTGCTCCAAGATTTATTTAGGCTTAAGCCTGAGCGAGCTTCTTCTCAGGTTTCTAATAAGCAGATAATAGTTAAGACCCGAGGTAGGTTGTCACTATGTTTAGAGCCTTATCCTGCCACGGTCTAGGAGAGAATTTACTCATTGTAAATTTATATTCCAGGAAACACTTGGGTCAGAGAGAGCGAAGAAGCTTTCTTTGTGGCACACCTACATGTTATGATAGCTGCTGTTTTCCCAACATTTCTGTATTTGGACAGGAGAGTAGAAGATCCAGCCTAACAATATAATTCTTGTAACTGAAAAAAATCCATCAGAGGAAAAGAAAGGCTCTGTGAGAATAGTGGGCCTGCCGTGAAGGTATATTATAATTTGCTACCAGAAGAGCAGAATCTACAGTATAAAGGTGTCAGTCAGAGGATCTAGTATATTGGTGGGGGGGTGTAAAGCAGAATTATCCAGAAGTGGTGGGCTTTGTTACAGGGGCCCGACCAGGTGTCAGAGGAGAGGACTCCTGGATACTGGAGATGTCTGTTTGCCAAACTGCGTTAATGATGAGCTTCCAGAGATTTTTGAGTTGGAGGAATGAGTGCTTGAGTCTAAGTTCTGTGAGCTGGTCACTTTGTTTTACAGACATTTGCACTTAGCCATATTGGTATCTTCCTTTTCTTTTAAAAGCTTCTCTCAATCTTGAGAAAATGTAGATTTTAGTATGAACAGAAAGTACCTCAGTGCTTAGCCCTAAAGTGTTAAAAATACTAGATAATACAAAAAAAGAGATAACTTCCTACTTGTAAAGCAATGGAGGACTCCACATATGACAAGGAGACATTAAATGGTATAAACATTAAAACCCAAAACCTCTGGGGGCGCTGAGGTGGCTCAGGCGGTTAAGTGTCTGGCTTCAGCTCAGGTCATGATCTCACAGTTCATGGGTTCAAGACCCAAGTCAGGCTATGTGCTGACAGCTTAGAGCCTGGAGTCTGCTTCGGATTCTGTGTCTCCCTCTCTCTCTGCACCTCCCCTGCTCGCAATCTGTCTGTCTCTCTCTCTTAAAAATGAACATTAAAACAATTTAATAAATTAAAAAAAACCAAACCTCTAGACAATTGCAAAGAAGAACACATTGTGCAAAGAATCATATAATGTGATTAAAAAACACATTAGGCAACACACACACATTAAATATGTTCAGGCAGCCCTACCACATGACAGTCAATAACCTAGATTTAGGAGTCAGATGTTGTGATTCACAACTCGACCACTTACTAGCTGTGTGATCTCAGAAAAGCCACTTAACCTCTTCAAGCCTAGTTTAATTTTCTTTTTTTAAATAGTGATGATGTTTCCAAATTAATATGAAGATATTAAATGAGATATCTCCTATTAAATGAGATAGTGTGTATTACAAAGTGTGTGGTATGTCGTAGGCACTAAATTGTAGCTACGATTATTACACATCATTCAGGTTGATTCAAATTTGTAAGAGGCTCAAGATTCCAAAACAAAAGGAGCAAAATACATGAATACTATTTCAATTTGGAATCTGCACCTTCCCTACATACATAAAAATATCCATGTCAAATGCTCCATTCTCCATGAAGTCATTCTTGAAATCCTATCTGACCCAACTAGAAATGACTTCTTCCCTCTTTGCAGCCCTCTGTAAACAGGTTTCTTCTTTACTTTGGTATTTCTAACAATGCCCTCATGTGGCACTTGTGGTTTTGTGTTATCTTCCCAACTAAACTATAAGCTTTTGAGGGAGCTACCATTTATAATCACATTTTTAATCCCGCAAAAGTCTTAATATACAACAGACCTTGAATAAAAATTGTATTAAATCAAATTGTAGATATATTTAAATTACTTTTCACTCCTGTTTTTCTGTAGTATTTGCATTTTGTATCATAGTGAAATCCTTGAAGAGAACATGTGCTATGTGTATTGTATGTCTGTGTTGATGTCATTGTAAGAAAAGCTATGTGAATTTTAACATGGCCATTTTGTCCCTAGATAGTTCATTCATTCTAGAAACAGCTCAATATGAATACCAAATTTCAAGCCCAATTTAAGCCCGACTATGACCAGATGACCTGTTGGGTGTGGAGTCTTAAAATGATTTTAGAGACATTAAGCTACTCAGGTTAGGGGTTGATCAGTGAGACTAAAATATTATTTCTGTGTGACATTTGCATTTAGATAAATCTAAGTGTACATATTATCACTTTTGATGTAGAGGAATTTTAATATATTGACCCTTGTCACTGGTATGAAATCAGTTTTATATAGTACATAAAGGTGCATGGCAATTATGGCACATAGGACAAATTTTTCCCCACTATTATTGTACAATCATTGATTCTATATTTAATGTACTGTAATAATTGACAACCACATTACTTTTGTTTAGTACTGTTTGAGTTGTGGTGTTTCCTTTCTACATGTTTATTTTTTTCCATTTAATTTAATTTTTAAATGTATAGATAGAAAATGTGATAAATTTTGATTAAAATAACCATATGCTAATACTTTTAATGAAGAACAGTTAGAGAGAAGTGTATTTGGTTTTAATCCTAGCTTTTACCTGGACCATCATACCGTCATGTCACACGAACAATGAAAGGTTTAACTGAAGATGTGCAAATAGCATTAATTCCTAGGAACTGGATATTGTGAACATCAGATCTGAAATGTCTGCTTTTCAATATACATGAGAGAAAAATTGGAATTCATTTACTATTGCATCCTGCCATGCCTCTTCTCAAACATTGTGACATAATATTGATTTAAATTTTTTCTTAACATTTCCCTCCTGATTTTATTTAATTTAACTTATTGTATGTTACAAATGTTAGAGGGAGCATGAAAAATGGAGAGGTTGCTGGTGGAGTCCTTAGGGATATGTGAGTCAGGGGTAAGAAGTTGACATTTGACCAAAACTGGATATACAGCAGCAATAATTAACTATTTATCGAGATGACCTTATAGAATATTTGCTCCTTGCTTCATTCACATTCTGTTTTGTGGAGGGCTATCAAATTAAACTTAATTCTTCTGTGAGACATAGGCATTTTTAAAGGCTTTTCCTGAAGTCACAGTTTACTTTTAGTTGATGGTTATAAGTATAACAAGTTTATTTTAAGTGGTGTAAAGAATTTTAAAGTGATAGTGTAAAGGAATTAATATTTTGTTTTCAAAATATGTCTTGCTACCTTAATATTTGAAATATCCCTGATAAAATAAAACACCATTGTAGTAAAATTAGTAAAAAAAATAAATAAATAAAAAATAAAATTTAGATTTTTCAATAGCTTCTATTTGGCATCTAGTCTACAACTGAACAAATTGGGATTGGCTTGAATTATAATGGCAGAGGAAGTATTTCCTAGCTTTCTTCCTTTGGTCATTTATTCTTTTTAGTTTTTTAAGTTTATTTGTTTTGAGAGAGAGAGCAGAGAGGGGGCAGAGAGAAAGAGAGAGAGAAGAAGACAGAGAGAGAGAGAAGAAGACAGAGAGAGAGAGAGAGAGAGAGAGAGAGAGAGAGAGAGAATCCCAAGCAGGCTCTGTGCTCTCAGTGCAGAGCCTCACGTGGGGACAAACCCACAAACCGTGAGGTCATGGCCTGAACCAAAATCAAGAGTCAGATGCTTAATTGACTGAGCCACCCAGCCCCCTCTGATCATTTATTGTTTTAATTACTTATTTTAGAAACATTCTTTGAATGCTGAAATGAAATACAAATAAAAATACAGAATTGTTGTCCAAAAATTAACTGTTCCTGGTGGGGCATGAAGATGGAGAATCAAGGAGAAGTAGATATTTATGATAAAATATAATAACAGAGCCTTGTATATGGTGCTAAGAAAAACTGCCAGCAGGCCCTGACTCTGCAGGAGGGGGAGAGAAGGGTATTTTTGCATAAAACAACATTTTAGTGTGATCTTTAGAAGCGATAAGAGTTTGCCAGGAGAATCCATGGGGCAGACACTTCAGGCACAGGGAAGAATATGTGTAAAGGTGTGTATTTAAAAACGTGGAAACTGTCTTTACCCTTGAATTGCTTAGGAGCATATTTACTCGTTTCAGCAGTCTCGAGAGTAAATGACAACAGGGTAACCAGATCCAGGCTTGTGTAATTAATTAAAGTGTATGGGAATCATCATACTGGGTGCTAAACTGCATCTTGTTAGGCCCTTCCTCTACCCAGTGAGTTCCGTCTAATTAAGAAAACAACCAAAGCAGAGATGAAAACAGCATCAAATCAATCAGCAGCTGTCTTTAAAGAGCCTACGGCTGTCCGTATAGAGATTTATAGATTAACTGCAGCACTTTGAATAGCACTGGGAAGAAAATGGGCAGCAGGTGCAAACTTCAGAGTGTAGATTTATTTTGCTTCGGGCAGCTGACCCCAGAGGTAGGTGGACTGCCCATTCCAGTCCCTCTGAAATTTTATAGTGGTCCAAGGACAGCCCCAAGCAGGAGACCCAGCTGTAATCTGGCTATTTTCTAGGTTATCATCAATGTGCTTGAATTTATAATAACTATGAAAGTTTCTGATACTAGATAATAACAGTGGAACTCTGTACAATTTGGAGAAATTCCACCAGGGATTTGGAGGATAAGGTATCTATTCATGCAATTCTAAAACCTTAGTGATTGAGAGCTCTCTTTCTTCTGAAAGATTATTGGGAATAATGTCTAAGAATTTTATTACCAGCCTAGAGTTCAAAATATTATAACTTTATACTTATATATGACACAGGGCATAATGTTAATCTTTATTTAAAAAAAAACAGAGCATTCTATTTTAGTAGTTGAAATCAGTGATTTTAGTCTAATCTCAAATGAATATGCCCAAAGCACATTTACAGATACATTACTATTATAATATATTGTCTGCAATAATACATGTATTGTCCAGAATACGAAGAGTTCTAAAATAAAAAGCAAATATTTCTTTTTGCTTTGATGATATATATCATAGTGAATTAATAGCTCCATTAATATAAGCATATTAAAATATATATTTAATTTTAGGCCTAAGTAATAATTTTGTGAGAGACCAAGTAATAAGTAGTGCCACTGTAGGCATTTTCCTGAACTAGTTCCTAAGCATTTCCTCACTTATATTTCATTTCCTACTCATTTTGATTTTGATGTTAGATCTGATTTCTTTCTCATTTTCACTGTATTTATTCCTTACATTTACATTTTTGTTGAACACTCTGCTAGAATTCTGATGTTACCTAATACTCCTGTGAACTTGGGCAGGCGACATAAGCACTCTGAGCCACTATGGACTCATTTTTAAAATGGTAATAATGATATTGGTTATGCCTCTCTCATAGGGGTGCTGGGAGAAGCAGATGATTCAGTGTTTTCTAAAGTGTCAAGTTCTACACAGTTAAAGGAAGTATCATATTGATTGCATCTTTTAAAGTATGTATTTGCACATATTATAAAGGCGAGTTGTCTTATTTAGCAGAACTCTGATACTTTCTTTGAGGAGAGAGATTCCTAAGGAGGTCAGATATTCCCCAGTAGTTTGCATGTGTATCTTTATGCCTGGCCATGTGGGTGTGGGGGTTAACTGCATCCTAACTAATTCCCAGAGCTTTAACTCCATTTTCCTACAGGCCAGGATTCACGAAGCAATATATTTCACATCCAATCCTATTACCTTTTTCATGTTACAGAGAAGAATTAGGTAGCATATTTATGTCAGGACAATAACTCCCCAAATATTAACCACAGAGACTGCATACAGAGGCTCTGGGATACACTTCTGAGAATTATCCACCCTTTCCTCTCCCCTTCTGCCATTCCTTCCTCCTCCTTGGTGGGTCTTTTGTCCAAATCCTTTTGCATGCAAGGTATGTATTTCAAGAGGAGTATGCAATACTTCAAAATATGAACTCTTCTTTAACATAGGCTTTGTATAGGTCTGTCTGTGTTTGAAAGAAATACCATGCAGTAACCAAGATGCAAGTAGTTTAAAATACAGTCTCATTGAAAAGTCTATCTTTGAGTAACAAAATTGTATTCCTCATTTCAGAACATGATGAATGTATCACAAATCAGCACAACTGTGATGAAAATGCTTTATGCTTCAATACCGTTGGAGGACACAACTGTGTTTGCAAGCCAGGCTATACGGGGAATGGAACCACATGCAAAGGTAAAAGGTTTAAATGTCAGCCTCTCTCACATTAGGGATAAGGCAGTCCATCTTCACCTCCCTCCACCCCTTCTCATCACTGTTATCTGCCTTCTGGGTACTTCCCACAGCCCCTGGGAACTTTGCAACATGGCTCATACTCTTCCCCCTGGGTTAGGTCAGTGTTTAAGCAGCCAAACTGTTCAAACAGTGTCGACTTCATGTTCCTTGACCTCCATTTCAGTGGTTTCCATCTCTGTTCCTGTCTAGCAGACCACACCCATAATCACACCCGAGCACTTTTGGACAGAACTGTTCCATCTTTGAAATCTCAGACTTCAGCTTCTTATTGTCTTACCCCAAGTCCTTCTGCTTCCAGTTGGCCCACTCTGTTTCTTCCATGACCTTTCATCTTCTGTTTCTCTGACCCTTTTCTTTCAGTTTACCAGTCTCCTCCCATATTTAAATACTTGTTTTTGAATCCAAACATGACAGCTATTTTTTTTTTTTTCACCAATACAGTCAACCTATTTGTTCTTTTAGCAAAATCCACTTGGAAATACCTCTATTTGGGATCAATCTGACAGTTTTTCTTCTCTACTCTTTTTTTTTAAGTTTATTTCTTTATTTTGGGAGAGAAATAGAGTGTGTGAGTGGGAGGGGAACAGAGAGAGGGGGGAGAGAATCCTAAGCAGGCTCTTCCTTGGCAGTGCGGATCCCAACGTGGGGCTCGATCCCACAGATTGTGAGGTCAGACCTGAGTGGAAACCATGAGCTCAATGCTCAACCTACTGAGCCACCTAGGTACCCCTCTAATTTCTTTTGAACTGTTGAGTAGTAAGTTAACTGGGAATACTGGGTCTCCACATGTTATAGTTTCCCATTTTAGCTGGTTTGTCAATGTCAGTCAGTAATTCTTTTAAAAGTCCTGCTGAGCTCAGATTTTCATTTCCATCAGTGGATGTTCCCACAGTACTTCACCACCGTCCCCTGATACATTCTTTCACCAGTGCCCTCTTTTCTTTTATCAGATTAGCTTACCTCCTCCTTCACAATAGAGGTTCTATTTTGGAAACTGCTAACTCCCATAGGCTAAAGTCCATACTCTGTATATGTCATGTAGATTTATTTATGATTTGTATAATTTAAACATTTTAAGCTTCAAAACTTCCCATTTCTCAAACACACGTGCCCATTGTCCTAGAGTTTGCTGAAATCAATTTTCTATGACACTGTGTATATGGGAGGTAGGAAATAACAAGGGATGGTTGTTAATACCATGTCCCATGAGCATGAATCTTAAGACCTGGTTTATAAGACTACATTGGATGCAGATATCGATGGGCAAGAGGATTACTCTGGTTTATAAAAGTCTATGGGAATGTTTCATTTAGAGCAATGTGAACAAGGCCTACTCACTTTGAGGTCTAAATCCCACAAAGATTTTCTCAGAGATACTAGACAAATCCTGAGAAAAGCCAGAAGTTTAACGTCCATTGCATCGTGTAACTGAATGCCTAGGACTTCCTCAGAGCACCCAGATATTCTGAGAGCTTGGTGGGGAGAAGTTAATATTTCATCTGGGAGACCAACTTCTCACTCTTATTTCTATTTCACTCTGACTCCTAATTAATGTGACAAATGTTTTTTTTTTTGTTTTTTTTTTTTAATTTTTTTTTCTCAACGTTTATTTATTTTTGGGACAGAGAGAGACAGAGCATGAACGGGGGAGGGGCAGAGAGAGAGGGAGACACAGAACCGGAAACAGGCTCCAGGCTCTGAGCCATCAGCCCAGAGCCTGACGCGGGGCTCGAACTCACGGACCGCGAGATCGTGACCTGGCTGAAGTCGGACGCTCAACCGACTGCGCCACCCAGGCGCCCCATAATGTGACAAATGTTTATAGCATAAAGAACTCTTGTAATCAGGAGCAGATCCAGATAGGTAATTCTTATCTTTGAAGGAAGGAGAACTTTCATGGATCCATACAGTTTTACCAGAAGTTCAGTCAACAGGCTGCCTGAATACAGATTCTCCAGTTCATGTGTGTATCCCTACTGGGAATGTCAAACGCTGAGAGATAAGTAATGTAGACATAGGATCTGAATCATTGAGTCCTGTGCTCTGTCCTTAAACATTACTCCAAAGAAGATACACATGTGGTCTAGGAGATGTACACTTTATTATTTATGAGGTTTACATTCTTAATCTCTTTGCGAATCCTTGGTGACTAGGTATTCTTTTTGCCTTGGATGAAGACAGACTAGGACTTATGACCAAAGCAGCTAAATGGCCTCTTTGTGTCCCTTCCTTTAACTCAGCAGCAGAATCTTGGATTGCTACATTTTACCACTCAAAGAAAGTACATCCTAACTAATGAGAGGAAGCACATGCCAGAAAAATTGCGAGAAAGCTTTTATCCCAATGCCTGAAAAAAGCTGGTCTAACTCATCCATTACAGACCAGGGAATGGCCCCTGAGATTCACAGAGCCAAAGAATAAGCTGAGGTGGAAACGGAAGCATCTAAGTGTACTCAGTCTCACCCATCTTGTTTTTCTCACATTCTTTGAATCAGGCGGCACATCTCAAAAGGTCTCACTTGCAATAGCTCGGACTTTGGCTCCCTTTCCTAGTCACAGACAAATTCCCCTCACTCACAAACCTACTCTAACACAGGAAGATTTGCAGTGCCTTTGCCCCTGATCCTGGATCTTGACCTGTCCTCAGTAGAGGACACTAAGGCTCTTCCTGAAGACCACTACAGCAAATTCTTAACCATTGGCCAGTTCATCACTTGGATTTAGAAATTTTGTGAAAGCTGGGGCATTTCTCCAATACTCTGGCACTTTGGACAGAGTTTCATAGGAGTCAGTCATTTCCTATTTCGTTATCATTCTCTAGATGGTGGTTTTCTCCTTAAGAAAACTCTAAGATAGCTGCCTTTTTTTTTTCTTCAGGTTGACAATGAGATGCAACTCTAATTCTAATGTGCTTCCTGTTGTGTAAGATTACTGCTTTTTGTTAAAAGAAAGTTTAGTGTGTCGTTTCACAGGTGAAATATTTCTTTACATTGAAAAGAGTACTGTTTTACAAATTGGGTTGAAGTTTCTTGCCTGCATGGAAGATATTATATGAATTTGAAGTTATAATACCATATATAATTTGATGTCCACATCTCCAAGGGAATGAAGAAAAGCTAGGCTTGAAGTATCTTGAACTACTCAATTTTGAAGTATGAAAGTCATGTATCTGAATTATTTCTAGCATTTTGCAAAGACGGCTGTAGGAACGGAGGAGCTTGTATCGCCGCTAATGTGTGTGCCTGCCCGCAAGGCTTCACCGGGCCCAGCTGTGAAACGGGTAAGACTATCGTTCCATCTTCTAGAAAATGAGTTTTTATGCCAATGTACAAAGTAATCCATGAGGAAAATAATGTTTCAAGTTTCAAGTGTCTCTCAAAGCTTGGAACTATTAATAAGGAAGTCCTAGGAGGTAGGACGTGGGAAGTTTCAGTGATGCATATTCACTGGGCGTTTCCCCAAAGTCGTTCTATAGAGGTTTTGCAGCTATTATAACTAGAAGAATATTGAACATTTATAGAAAGGTGTGTGGATTTTATGACTTCATAATTCATTTTACTCATTTGGAGCCCATTTTTTCTGGGATCTGTATGACTATATTAAAGCACAATATTCAAGTTCATGGCCAACACACTTCCTAGGACATGCTACCTCCTCCATGCACGTTTGAGAATTTTTTAAAAAAAGTTTTTACCTGAATCATTCAATATTCATTCATGTTGTTTATTTAAAAAGTGTTTAAAGTTTCCTACTTTTTAATTATTCCTAATCCAAGTTCATTTTGAACTCAGTCTGCTGGATACTAATACTAGAAACTAATATATATATTAAACATTATTTAATATATATATTAAAACATGCCGTGAAAATACTAGCTCTTAACTAAAATCATATCAATAGTAGTTTTGTTGCTTTGGGTAAGTGGGTTCTAATAGTAGATGACCCCAGAATGCCCATTATTCTCCCTAAGAGAAAGCTGCTACCTCCGGTGACTGGTGGTTACCATCTTACATTACTTTCCATAAATCTCATTACAATAGATATGGTGCAATTCCTGCTTCCATTCAACCTGCAGAGTCTGTTTTAATAAAGACACTGACAGATAAGAATGTGAGACAGAAAATGTTCTGGACCATTTGGGAAGTGAAAAGTTTCCTGACTAGGTCCTACCACTGTGCACAGAAGGATGCCCACAGAAGGGCTTGCGTCACTAGATTGTTTCTTTCTATAAGTACCTCTCAGTGATGTTCTTCAAACTTCAATGACTATTTGGTTAAAAAGGTCTCTAATAGAAAATGGATAGTGTCCATCTTTGATATGTAGGACTCTTTCATAAGGGGATTATTTCCTAAATCAGAAGTTCCCAAATTTAGTGAGCATGTGACTTACCCATAAGTCTTATTAACTTGTTAAATATGCAGATTTCTGGTAATTAACTATCATAGGATTTACTAGATCAAAATCAGGCACTTCTAGTGCAGTCATTCTACAATGTTTCTATCCCATAGTCTCCACCAGTACACCCAAGCACATCAGGTACTGTGGTCGTCCTGTATATCAACACCTGCGGTGACCATATTTCCTGAATACAGTATTTGGTACTGCTTCTGGTGCAGTTGTGATCAGAAATACTGGCTTTTTCATGGCATTGAAATGGTGTATGATTTTGAAATAAAGGCTGTGCCAGAAAATCTGAGATGAATAATGGCCATGCCAATTCTGCGTATCATTCTTCCACTAGGAAAAAAAAAATGGTTACATGTGAGATTGTGAAAATCTGGAATGGTATAAGATTG
Source organism: Herpailurus yagouaroundi (assembly GCF_014898765.1). NCBI lineage: Eukaryota > Metazoa > Chordata > Mammalia > Carnivora > Felidae > Herpailurus > Herpailurus yagouaroundi. The sequence continues at coordinate 9,809,388 of NW_024412407.1, forward strand.
ATCTGAGCAATGTAAAATTTAAAACTAGGGAGTTAAATATAACCCAACAGAATATTTAGCTTTCTCTAATTATCTTTGAACTTTCAGTCTATAAGAAGACAATCCCAGACTTACTCTAAGTAGCTGTCTATAACAGCCAAGGGCTTTGAGAAGGACAAACAGATATGGGTTCAAAATCTAGTCCTACCATTTACTTGTTATGTGACCTTGGGCAAGTTACATTACTTCTCAGTGTCTTATACTATCTATACATCACCTTACTCTTCACAAGTCTCTTACAAGATAGCTATTATATCCATTTAAAAAAAGATATTGGGTTCAGAGTGATTAATTTTTTTCCTAAGGCCATAGAGTTAACAGCTGAATACAAAATACAAAGGTCTTTCTAACTGGCAAACCCAGGCTTTTTATCTATACCAATGTGGTTTTTAAATTTCTTCTTAATTAATTCTAATGACAGAAGAGAGAGAATGTCTTCATCCAGAGCCATCCTGAAAAGGCCCACCAAAAGGGTAAATAAAATTTCATCAAAAATTATGGTTTTTTCCTAAAAATCCATTCATTTCTATTCCATAACACGTGAAAACATTTAACTTACCTACTACACTTGAGTTAAGTTGGTGCTCTAAGACAGTGGGTCATGGTTTATCTCTGCCTTCTAGCACCTCTTGGCCCAAGACCATATTTCACTATTTGAGAAGCAAGACATTCCTGCCTCCTATCTAAGAAATTGTCAGGATAACACTTGTTTCAAAGCATCTGTCCCAGCTATTGCTCCAGGTTATATCCTAACCCCTCACCTTACACCTTACACCATTTTTGTTGATGTAGTTATAAATAGAAGTTGTGTCATTTAAAAAATAACTTTGGAGGAGAACCACATGAAATAATCTGTTCACCCATTTATTCAACATTTATTTAGGATCTTTTATATGCTGAGCACTGAATCTAGAAACAGGATATAGCGGTGAACATAGGTCCTATCTGCATGGAGATTATGATCTAGTTGAGTTAGAGGGACTATAAACAGGAAAATAAATAAATATGTAAAATATTGTCAGGTAGTAGTTGCTATAAAGAAAACTAAAGCAGGGGCACCTGGGTGGCTCAGTCGGTTAAGTGTCTGACTTCGGCTCGGGTCATGATCTCACGGTCCGTGAGTTCGAGCCCCGCGTCGGTGTCTGTGCTGACAGCTCAGAGCCTGGAGCCCGTTTCAGATTCTGTGTCTCCCTCTCTCTCTGCCCCTCCCCTGTTCATGCTCTGTCTCTCTGTCTCAAAAATAAATAAACATTAAAAAAATTAAAAAAAAAACTAAAGCAGATAGTGTAAAATTATTTTTATTACCTATAGACTTTATGTACGATGAGTATTGTTATTATTGGTATTTACTTCATTACTAAAGGTTGCTAACATCAGCTTCTGTACACGTCCCAAAATTTCAGTGATTAATACAAAAAGTGCTCACTCACATCTCAGTTTGATATGTCAAATGTGGTGTTGGGAGAGCTGAGGAGCATTTGGATTGAGCCTGCTTAAGCTAGGGGCCCTGGTTGTTGCCATTTGATGAAGTATGCCCAACACACTGCCTCTAACACCAAAGAGAAGAGGGACCATAGATGTGAAAGCATGGAGAATACACACCCACTGTTACCTCAGACTAGAAGTAACATACATGTCTGTTCCTCTCACATACCATTGGTAAGAACTCATCACATGGACTTGAGGAGTTGAGAAAATGTAGTTCAGCTGAATGTCCAGGAAGATGAAACTGGTCTGTGACCATTAGGCCAGTCTTTTGTCTTAGGTGCTGTCTGGCATTGCTATACTATTTACTCTAAACAATCAAACCATTTTCGACATTGTCTCATCTACTCAGCTGGAAGAACTCTGAGTGACTTCCTTCTTTAATCACTGCCTTCTTTCCACCTCTGGTAGGGATCCTTAACTTGGAATTCCCGGACACCTGCAAGTCTATGGATGGACTTTGGGGGTCCATGAATTCCCTGAATATATGTGCATGTGTACATTTTTCTGCAGAAAGAATTCAGAGCTTTTAAAGATTGCAAATGGGTTCTATAATTTCTAAATAGTTATGAACCACTAGGGAGAGAATCTTCCATGATTCATAAAGAGAACTAACTGCTATTTGATTCTGTAGAAGGTGATGCAAATGTAGATATCCAATACCTTCCAGAGTTTCTTTGGGGACCTTTAATCTCGAGACCCCACACTGAATCCATCATCTCATGACTCTTGCCTTATTTCTTCTATTCCCGAAACCTGGTTCTTCACATCTAATCAAGTCCTTTTGATTCTCTTTACTAGGATCCTTTTTTTTTTTTTTTTTTTCCATTCTCTCTGGTAGTACAGTAGTTTAGGGCTCTGAGGTTTATCTCTCTCCAGTCCATTCTTCACAGAATATCTGAGCACACATCTGATCGTATCACTCCATAGTGAAAAAAAAAAAAAAAACACATTAGCATCCTCCGTTGACCTCACATTTCTTAACATGACCTATATGGCCCTTCAAGATTTGTCTCCTGCTTATCTACCCAGCTTTCACCCTCTTGTCCCTCTGTCTCCTCACCTCATTTACAGCCCCAGGCATTGACTTTCATGGACGTAAAGCATGTATCTTGTTCACTTTTGAATCTTCATAACATAGTATAAGGCCTGCACCTTATTATTCAAGGTGCTCCATGAATATTGGTGAATAAATAAAGACATAAATGAGTGGTCAATTAAATGAGGAGGTAAAAGATGTGCTTGCATCCATATTAGCTGGACTTTATTGAACATTGGTTTAAAGAGGTCTTCAGGGTCATCTGGTCCTAAAGTCTGAGATGGCAGATGAGGTCACTAAGGCACAGAAGGGTGAAGGAACTTATATAAGTTGTTTCATTATAGATACTGATGTGCAATTTAGAACTCAGGTCTTCTGACTCCTAGTCTAGTGTTTCTCTGCTCCTTCCTTCCTTCCCTCCCTCTCCCCTCCCTTCCTTCCTTCCTTCCTTCCTTCCTTCCTTCCTTCCTTCCTTCTTCTTTCCATCCTTCTTATGCCATGCTCTATGTTCAGGAATTTATCCTACTATCATCTCTCACGAGGTCTGGGCTTTTTGTTATGCCCACCCCTTCAACTGCCAAATATTTCTGTTGTCTTTATTGGTGAAGACTGTGGCAGTTTTTCTCTCCCAAGGTAGAGAAAGCATCAGGACTGTCAAGATTTGTAAGTGTAGGAATGGCCTAAATTTTGGCCTGCTGGAGCTGGATACTGCCTGATAGCTTAGAAAGGGGACTGATTTCCTGGCCCCAGTGGCCCTCTGTTGAGCCCTCACAATGGAATTGCTGAGCATGAAGTAATAGGATTTACTAGTTTCTTGAAAGACAGTCTAAATATGCATGACATTTACCAACCCTCGTTACTGTATTGAGGTCTCTCCTGTACCCCCTCCCCTTAATTTATTTATTCTATTTCTGCATCAGTGTATCTTAGTGGAATCGTTGAATCTACTTACCAAGTTCACAAAGAGGCTGTTATGTATATCTTCTGAGTAAAATTAATTTTTCATGGCCTTCTTTTTTAGCCACTGTGTAAAATCACCCACATGTACAGCATAACTTCATTTTTAATTAAACATCCTAATGTTCCATCGGTGTTTAACTTGGATTTAGCTGGGTGATTATTTCTTGGATAACTCAATAAAATGTATTAGAAACCTATGTGCTGAGGTTTAACAACTCTCTCATTGCCATATTGTATTTATTGCACAATCACTAAACCTCAGCAAACATGTGTCTGATGATCTGATTAATATGCAAAGCTGTCTTAGTGTACTGAAAATAAATCTTTCAGTCATGATTTAAAGCATAACTCTAAAAGATGTGAGAGTCTCCTATAAGTAACTGCCAACTTAAATCAAATTAAAACGTTTATAACTGGGAAAAAGTTGGTATCAAATGGCAACGCTAAAAAAAGATATGCTGTGATATCAAAGAAAAGGAGATCAGACGTTTTGGTGATAAATGGCTCTTTTTTTCGGTGTGTAAAATAATGGGTTTCTTAGACACAGATCAAAACATGAGATGGGATTTTAATTATTTTTAGTGAGTATTTAAATGAATATAAACTCAAGTTGCATTCCTGTTTGTGTAGCTTTTTAATATCTGTAGTTTCAAAATGATAAAAATTAAGCATGAGGCTTATATGAATGTTGCTTTACTTCAAAGCTGACTATATATTGATTGAGGCTGATTGATTTTTAAAAGTCTACATTATTACTGTTATAGTGTAGGTAGTAAAAATCCTTTAATTCATTTATACTAACAAAGTTATTTTGCTAGTAGTAGGTACAGTTAGCATTTATTATTAATGTCAAATTGTGTTATATTTCCTGATATGGTTAAATTAGCACATTTTTCACCATTAACAGAACATATTGATTTAGTTTCATGATCATGTAGCTTTCTTTTAAAGGCATATTTTTCAGAAGCTTACATTATTTTATATCATTTTACGTGCAAAGACAAGAAAATCAGAAGCAAGGGAAAATTCAAAACATTTGTGTTACAGCATACCTTTTTTTCCCCAAAATGACTCAGAGTGAAATTCTAGAACCAAAACATATATCTTTTTTTGTGGGAGAAGCGAATTTTAGTAAAAATTTGGAGATAATACAGTTAATAAGGAAAGAAAAACTTTAGCTACCTTTGCTTTACTAGTAAGGATGATCTTTTTTAGTATTCTTTTGAATGTATTTCGCTCTAACTAAATACAAATTTCACATATATAAATCATTAAATAAACTTTATTGTAATAAAGAAAACCTGGGATGAAGGAAGTTCACCTTCTGATCCTTCACAGTGTCTGTTAAAATCACTTTTTCAGATTTGAATTGCTCAAGGGAAGAGACAAGACACAGAACCAATCATTTAGTGTCTTGTGTAATGTGGGATCCATACCCATGGAGGGATCTGTTAATTTCCCTAAGATAGAATCTCCAGTCATACTTGCTAAGATGCTTCTGGTCTTTAAACTCGGTATCTAATGATAAAGTGATTGTATTGCATTTGATGGATGAATGTGTTTTCATGGACTTTGGATAAATTAGGGATTTAGGTCTCAATGTGACTTTTTCATATCATAAATTTTAAAAAGGAAAAAGAAGAAACCAAAGAACTCTCACTGTAGGCTTTTTGACCATGCACTGCTTATGACTTAACTTGAGTACTTAAGGTATACCTTCTTTTTATGTAGGTGATCCTTAATTTTTTTAAAATAACTCTTTAGTTGATTAATATTATCCCAAGCCCTGGTCTTCTTGGAAACATTTAACATAGTGGTCAAGAATATAAAAATTGAAGTTAGAGAGACATAACCGGCGTGAGTCCTAGCTCTACTGTTGACTAGCTGTGTGACCTTTTCTATGTTACTTCATTTTTCTATGCCTTTATTTTCATATGTATGAAATGAAGGATGATAATAATATCTGCCTTGTGGGTTTGTTCTGGAAATTAAGTTGAATAATGCAAGTAAGGCATACCGCATCATTCTGGAATGTGGTAAGTAATGAATGATGCCTGATGTGATTATATTGTACATTGTGAGTAAAATTTTATGTACAGAAATATTTGAAGCTTTTGTACTCCTTTGAGTTAGCTGGAGATACTCTGAGATATTATAAAGTAAGGGTTAAGAAAAAGAAATGATTCTAGTTTTCCTGATTCACTTATAAACCAATTTTAAGTGTAGTTTTACTACATTTTAATGCTGTAAAATCTTTAATGTAGCAATTTGCATTCTTTACTTTTACTTAAAATTGCTTTCAGTTCTAATGCAAATCTTAAAAATTCATGTTTTATGGAAATCTAAGTCTTTGTAATATTCAAAAAGTAGTTAAAAGTTCTCAGTGTTAAATCTCAAAGTCATTTTTCCAAGTCCTTCAGGTTAATTGGAAAAAATCTTACTCTTTGCATGTATCAGTCATATATAATAGATAACAATTCTGATGGGGAAATAGTTCAGACTCTTTTATTGTAAGGCCTACTTAATTAACATTGGAAATGAGGACACATCATGGAGTTTATGTAAGGGGAAAAAATAGCTTTCAAGCTGTTAGAGGGCAGGTCTCCAAGAAAAAAGACTAGTGGAATTATTTCGGAATTTGGAAAAGATCTTCACTTTCACTTTAAAAATATTAATGATTTTTTCAATGGTGTCCTATGAATATATTTATTATATTATATTATGTCCTTGAATTCCTAAAAGCCATTCCCCCCCTTATGTTTTCTTTCTCGAGACAGTCATTTTTATATTTTTATTTGATATAATTCTAAAAATAACTGCATACTTCATTAATATTTTCAACAAGTAGCATATGTATATGGTATACAATTTAAAAAGACAAAGATCATACAATGAAAAGTAAATTTTCTTTGTACCCTTTTACCAATCATTGCTTCCCCCCACCTTAACAATATATCTTGGGATTCATATTATCATTACATCCTCCCTAGACCGAATGATTCAAATAAGAAAACATCTTATAGGAGCCTGCTGTCATTCAAATAGCAGACTTTTAACTTGTAACTCTATGGTTACTAATAAGAACGCATATCTTGAGGACCAGATCTTTCTCTTCCTTTGGGCATCCCTATGTTGGAAATGTTCTGTAAACTAAATTTAAAAATTCTAATTTTTTTACCTAGATAAGCTGACGAACTTTTATTGATTACAGGTATAGGGAGGACAGACTTGATATCCTGAAGAAACATTACAATGTGATAAAGACATGATATCTGGGTCTTAGTCTTCTTTCATTCAGAATATATCAAGGATGCAACGTTTAATGATACTCAAATTATTTTTGTTTCTTGCATTCTATTTCTTTCTTCTGGATGTTGTTTCTTCCTTCCTGAAGGACCTATGTTAGTATTCTCTTGTGGTAGATCTGTTAGTGGCAAACTCTCAGTATTGGTCTGAAATGCGCTTTATGCCATTTTTACTCTTAGGTTAGTTAGGTGTTGATTTCTATATTGTTCTCTCTAGAAGAACTGTGAAGGAAGTATTCCATTGCTTTTCTAGCCTCAGGTTTCTGTTGAGAAGTCTACTGTCAGTTCGACTGTAATTCATTTGAAAAAAATTTTTGCTCTATTTGCTTTTAAGATCCCCCTTTCCTTGGGGTTTGTGGTTTAAATGCTTTGAGCCTAGGGATGAATTTATTTTTACTTATCTTGCTCAAGGATTCTTTAGATTATTGAATTGGAAGAGTCATCTTTTTCATCCATTTTGGAAAACATATAGTCTTTATCTCCTCAAATATTGTTTCTCTCTCATTCTTTTTATTCTTTCCTCCTGGTTTTCCTATTGGATAGATGTTGGCGCTTTTCTTTCTAAGTTTCTTCTACCTCCTTTGGTATTTTCCATCTCTTTATCCCTCAGTGCTGTGCCCTTTGCAATTTCTTCATATCTATTCCCCAGTCTATCAGTTATCTCTTCAGCTTTGTCTAATCCTTTGTTTAGCTGATCCATTGAGTTTTTTTAGTTCAATACCTGCCCTTTTCATTTCTAGGAGTTCTCTTTTTCAGATTTTTAGTACTTCTCCCCTTTGTTCTTATTCTTTTCTTGTGATTTTGATTCCTTCTTTTAAGTCTTTAATAATTTTAAACATGCTTACATTACATTGTAATCTTTATCCATCTGCAGTTGAAGGGGCTCTAAATCTGCCTATTCTTATGCTTGCTGACTCTTGCCCATGATGTAGTATTTCCTAGTGTGTTTTATACTTTTGATGTCTGACCTTATCTTCATTGAAGATTTACCTGTGAAACCTGAGGTCTTTTCTCTCCAGAGAAATTTTGCAGGTATGGCAGGAATATTACAACTGATATTTGTATTGATTTCTTTGCCAAGTGGTATACCACACTAGTGATGTAAATTTGAATTTTAAAACTCTGTAAGAAAACATTTTTTTCTCCCCAGCCAAGTATAGGCAAAAATAGAGTGTCTCCCCATATTCTCTTGTGCTAGAGGGTGTTTTATTTGTGTGTGTGTTTCTATCCTACACTCAAACTAAAGAGGAGCCCTTTAAGGATCCTGCTTTGTGCTGAAGTCTTGGACCTTGTATAGGACCAAGTCCTCTCTGCTGTCACTGTGTGAGTCATAAAATCCAAATCTGGTATTCAGCTTCCTCATGGGCTATATAGGAATTTCCATTTTTTTAAATGAGCTAAGTTATGAATTTAATATGATACATTTTTAAGCCATGTGCTTATAGAAAGATTTTTAGGTTATGCAGTTCTCAGTATTGCTGGAATTGGAAAGAAAGTTACATAAGTATGATTTTGTTGATGCTCTTTGGAGCAAAAAATTCTGGTCACTTATAAATCTGCAGACATTGAGGGGAAATTCATGGTGGCACAGTGAAAATGAGTGGAACATGGGAAGAAACAATAGGAAGAGGACCAACTTTATGGAATTTACTAGGAATGGAGCTGGGGATGTGGCTACTTTTTTTTTAAATGTCTTTATTTATTTTTTAGAGATTTTTTAGAGGTGGGGGAGGGACAGAGAGAGAGGGAGACACAGAATTTGAAGCAGGCTCTAGGCTCTGAGCTGTCAGCACAGAGCCTGACATGGGGCTCAAACTCATGAACCAGGAGATCACGACCTGAGCTGAAGTCAGACACTTAACCGACTGAGCCACCCAGGTGCCCCATGGCTACTTCTTTCTCTTCACTAAATTGCTGATGTTTCTGAGAACAGTCTGTACTTCTTTCTAAGGGGTTCTTATCAATGGTCAGTTTCCATTTCTTTCTTCATATAAGCTTTCCGGAAGAAACCATGGAGATACAGGTACAATAAACCCATAACAATCAGCTTTTTTTTTTTCCATAGCAATCAGCTTTATCCACTGATAGGTGACTCTCTTCCTTAAGAACTCGCTGTTTTTTGAGAGAATAAAATATATTCTAGGTAATTTTTTTTTGGTTTAAATGAAAATGTGGTGCACAGGGATGGAGTTAATCAAATATAGGTTTAGAGTCAAGTCAAAGAAGATGAATCAAATTTGCAAATAACATGAATTAGGAAAGGTAGTTAATAGGACAAAAGACAGAACAAAGATTCGAAGTTATTCAGATTTCAGGAACAATGGGAATGAATGAACCCTATGCCATGTAACACACAGGTAAAAGTATCTCTTTTAGTTGTCCCTCTTGCAGCTCAAATCAAGCCACACTGCTTCTACCAGTTTTATTTTGAGGTTCTTAATTCTGATCTTTTACATCTTGGGCCTACGTTCATTGTGTCCTCTGCCATTCCCTTGTTTTTCTTCTTTAGTTGGCTTCCCCCACTCCACTTCCTTTTTCCTCCATTCCCTTCCACTGGAGGATGTGTTCCTTGAAAGTAGAGGTGAAACCTACGATTTCTCATTTTTCATAGGGCTTAGCATCACGTTTTTCATTGAGTAGGCAGGCAATAAATATTAATAAAATGTAAGTACACTCTTGCCTTTGGGTTAAAAAAACAATTGCACACAATTGAGAACTTTAATAGTTTCATGATTTCTTTGACTGCTGATTCCAAGTATGAACCCAAAGTATAAGGTGCTAGCTGTAAAAGAAAATGCATATGTAGCCTGTGTTAGTACAGAGTGTACAAAACAATATAAGTAATAGTCTCCCTGAATTCTGTATACTTATTCCACAATGGAATGTTGTATTCACTTTGGCCAGAAGATTTTTAGAGGTTATTGGCAAATGGGAGTATGATCAGGAAAAAATTAGCTGGGAGATGAAAGCTGTAGTGGATATAAGAGGATAGCTGAATAAACCTGAGGTGTTTGACAAAGAAATGAAATAAATAAGAAAACTAAAAGGCAGCATGAAGGGATAAACTAATATGTGGATTTTGGATTAGATTATTATGCGTAGCTCTAGTGTACAAACCTAGTAAATTTGCCAGTAGGTGAGCTTGAGCTTCAAATAAGAAATAAGCTGATCACAAGAACTGTGTGAAAATGGGATGGACCAGCCTGCATGTTCAAATAGAGTCTAGAGGACCCAGTGTTAGAAGCACGTATGTCCCAAAGGGCTTCCCCACTGGATCTTGATGGCCTTGTTTATGGGGGTAACCTAGGATTCCTATTTCAATTTTTCATAATAGTAGCTACTTTAACTGCATGTCTAAAGGCACTTCTTGTAATCATAAGGAGGCAGTGTAGCTTAATGGTTAAGAGTTTGAGATGAGCTTAGAAAATGACTGTCTGTGAATAATTCCAGGCTCTGACACTGACTACCTGTGTGGACTAGGGCAAGTTACTTAATTTTTATGTGTGTCAGTTTCTTTGTTTTAAAATGCAATAATAATACCTGTTTTATTGCATTATTGAGGAGATTACATGAGTTAATATATACAGTTACAGCAGTGGTTCAGTAAATGATAGCTATCATTATGACCTTCCTCCTAATCCCTACAATAACCCTCCAAAGTAGTCATTATTACCTGATGAGGAAACTGAGGTTCAAAAAGATTAAATAATTGGCCCTGGGCCACATAGCCAGTGATGTGGGAGAAAAGGAATCATGCCCAGGGCTGATGAATTAATCTGTGCTCTTTCTGTTCTGATATTTGGCCTTCACCACACCATACAGATGATTGAATGCCTCTGAAATGGCAGCAAACTTTATGGAATAAAAGTGCCAAATTATCCAAATTAAACATTTATTAAGCTCCTGTGCATGCACAGCACAACGTGACATGTGTATGGAGATGCAGAAAGTAAGATGAGGTTCTTTTCTCTTGGGAGTTTATATCTCTGTCTAATGCACAGGGGAGCATCTTATCTAAATAACAAGGAAAGAACAGGTGGGTTCAAAAATAATAGTAATACCTTTTAAGTGATTGCTAACTACTAATCTTGTCTGGTATGGCAACCCTAGATGAAATTGCTCTTCAGAAGAATGAATTCTGGAGCTGTAAATACCAGCAGCTGTAATTTACAGGGGAAAGGCTGCCCAATAAACTCATACTGGTGGGACCTGGGAGGCAAGCAAACAGCTGATTAAACGTGTGAAAAGTATACTCTCAAGTGTTAGACAGGCTTTTCGTTGCTGATTTTCTCAATATTCATGTCTGAAGATGATTATAAGGCTGAGTAAGAATGAACTTGGACCTCTAGTTTAATAGAAAGCCGGAACAAAACAAGTTAAAGGAATTCTCTGATATTCTTAGTCTTTTAAGATGTATAACTCTTTCTCGTCCTTCTTAGATGAGGTGTGTTTTCATTTGCTTTGAGCGACTTTTAAAATATAAATCACTCACTCCAGCATGTTTTTTTCCTTCAGATTTTAGAAGGCCCAACTCTAGTCTTAAAATTAACCTTACCTTTGTCCTTTTTACATAGAGCTGAGTATATTTTTACTACTTACCATTCTTTTTACCGATGTTTCATTCAAGGAAAATAAACACAGCTGACTGCAATTTTTTTTTACTTGAAAATCAATCAGTACAATGGACTCTGTAAACATGACAACTTATTATTCGTTATGATCTTCTTAGTTTTGACCATTTATAGCCAAAAGAAATTAATTAAAATATAAACAGTACTGAAGAAGCAAGAATCAAGAGTAAATTTCATAGTGCAGGAGGCAAAGCTTTTATTCAAAGAACGATGGGAAGGGGATGCTTTCCATAAATCATAAAACTTAATTAAAAACCAAAGAGCACTGAATCAGTTACACAGATAATTTTGTACCCTACATGGCATGAGAGGCAAGATTTAGTAAGTGTCTAAAATCAATTAGATTAGAAATCAATCAGCTAATTTTAGTAGGAGCAAAATGGGGGGGTTATAAGATTTTGTTAGAATTATTAGTAAATTTGTAATATATTATTTGAGATATGGATCTTCAAGTTTACATTCTTGAAAGGTAAATACTGGCATACCCCATTTTAATGTGCTCTGCCTTATTGCACTTCACAGATAGGGTTTTTTTGTTTTTTTGTTTTTGTTTTTGTTTTTGTTTTTGTTTTTACAAATTGAAGGTTTGCAGCTACCCTGTGTCAAGCAAGTGTATCGGCACCATTGTTCCAACAGCATTTCATCACTTTGTGGTAAATTGTATCATATTTTGGTAATTCTCAGGCTATTCCAAGCTTTATCACAATTATTATGTTTGTTAGGGTGATCTGTGATTAATGATGTTTGATGCTACTATTTTAATTGTTTTGGGCCACCATGAACCTCCCCCATACAAAACAGTGAAATTAGCTGATAAATGTGTGTGTTCTGAATGCTTCACTGACCTACTATTCCCCAATCTCTCTCCCTCTCCTTTGGCCTCCCCATTCCCTGAGACACGACCATATTGCAGCTAGGCTAATCAATAATCCTACAATGGTGTCTTAGGTGTTCAACTGAAAGAGTCACATCTCTCTCACTTTAAATCAAATGCTAGAAATGATTATAGAAGTGAGGAAGGCATATCAAAAACCAAGATAGATTGAAAGTTAAGCCCCTTGTGCCAAATAGTCAAGTTGTGAAAACAAAGGAAAAGTTCTTGAAGGAAAGTAGAAGTACTACTCTAGTGAACACATGATTGATAAAAAAGCAGAACAGCCTTTCTGCTGATATGGAGAAAGTTTTAGTGGTCTGGATAGATCATAACATAAATGTAAAAGTACAAAATAAAGCAGCACGTGCTGATGTATAAACTGCAACAAGTTATCCAGAAGATCCGGTTAAGATAATTAATGAAGACGGCCACACTGTACAGATTTGTAACATTGAGGAAATAGCCTTTTATTGGAAGAAGATGCCATCTGAGACTTTCATAGCTAGCGAGGAGAAGTCAATGCCTGGCTTCAAAGGTCAGACTGACTTACTAGCAGCTAATGTAGCTGGTCACTTTTAGTTGAAGCCAGTGCTCATTTACCGTTCCAAAAATCCCAGGGCCCTTAAGAATTATGTTAAATCTACTCTTCCTGTACTCTGTAAATGAAACAAAGCCTGGATGATAGCACATCTGTTTACAATATAGTTTATAGAATTTTTGTTTGTTTTCTTTATGAAATATTTTAAGTCCACTGTTAAGACATATAAATAAGGATAAAAATCCTCTCAAAATGTTGCTTCTCATTGACAATTCACCTAGTCATGCAAGAGCTCTAGTAAAGGTGTACAATGAGATTAATGTGGTTTTCACCCCTGCTAACACAGAACCCATTCTGCAACCCATGGATCAAGGAGTGATTCTGACTTTCAAGTCTTCTTGTTTAAGAAATACATTTTGCAAGGCTATAGCTGCCATAGATAGTGATTCTTCTGATGGATTTGCGCCAAGTACATCAAAAACCTTATGGAAACGATTCATAATTCTAGGTGCCATTAAGAGCATTTGTAATTCATGGAAAGAGGTCAGAATTTCAACATGAATAAGATTTTGGAAGAAGTTGATTTCAGTGCTCAAGGATGACTTTGAGGGGTTCAAGACTTCAGTGGAGAAAGTCACTGCAGATGTGGTGGAAATAACAAGAGAACTAGAATTACAAGTGAAGCCTAAAGATGTGACTGAATTGCTGCTATCTCATGATAAAACCTGAATGGAGGAGGGGTTGGTTCTTATGCATGAGCAAAGAAAGTGGTTTCTTGAGATGGAGTCTACTCCTAGTGAGGATGCTGTGAAGATTGTTGAAGTGATAACAAAGGATTTAGAGTATTACTTAAACTTAGTTGACAAAGTAGCAGCAGAGTTTGAGAGGATCGACTCCCAATTTTGAAAGAGTTTCTACTGTGGATAAAATGCCATCAAACCACATCACATGCTATAGAGAAATCGTTCATGAAAGAGTCAATCGGTATGGCAAACTTGATTGTTGTCTTATTTTAAGAAATTGCCACAGTCACCCCAACCTTTGGCCACCACACACTGATCAGTCAGCAGCCATCAGCATCAAGGCAAGACCCTTCTCCAGCAAAAAGATTGAGACTTGCTGAAAGCTCAGATGGTTAGCATTTTTTAGCAATAAAATAGTTTATGTACATTGTTTTTTAAGACATCATGCTGTTGCACACTTAAGACTACAGTATAAACAAACTTTTATATCCACTGGAAACCAAAAAGTTCACTTGACTTACTCTATTATGGTATCCACTTTACTGTAATAGTCTGGAACGAAGTCTGCAGTATGTCCAAGGTATGCCTATGTAACATATGTTGTACATTTTTGTACTACACTTGTACTCATTCGCTGTAATATTTTTTCCAGAAAAGGATATATATATATATATTTTTTTCTTTTTTTAATCCAATTAACCACAAATAGGAAACCCAATCGTGGGGGTTGGGGGTGGGGGCGAGGCTGAGACAAATAATGGCTACCTCCTACCTGGTAGAACAGGGGGAAAATGTGGCCCCTACATCCTTGATGGTCAGTACAGGCCCCCCCACCCTTTCCCTCTGCTTCAGCATCCCAGGGGCAGGGCCCTACCTTCCCTGGGACTGGGGTGTACTCATTCACTTTAGACCTTACCCTCCACTGGAATGGCTTTCTTCCAAATCACATGTAACTTCTTAATCACAAAGTATTCAGATTTCTTGAACTTTGTGCAGCATTTGATACTATTAACCAAATTCTTTTCAGCAACACTCTTTTCCTTTGATTTCTTTGACATGACATTGTCTTCCAGAGTGTAGTATCAACCTCATGTAGTAGGTGTTTTGACTCACATTTGGGGAGGAAAAGATAGAGAAGCAAGTGAATTGTCCATGTGGCATAGCTATCAAATGAAGAGGTTAGAGTTAAGCCCAGGGCTCTGTAAATCCAAAGTCCATGTGCAAAACACTGCTCTATATCCCCAGCATGTCAGCCCCTATATAGTTGAGCTTCTACTGCTTTTACTTTTCTGCCTGAGGGCCTTTGTTTGTATTTCTTCTTTCTCTCCTTCTCCTTCTTTCCCCCCACTCCTTCTCCTCCTTCTTAGCTCCTGAATGTGAAGATTAAATTTCCCACTTGATTATCTCTTTTCTTTCTTAATACTATCTCTTAAGTGGAGCTCAGCCACCCCCAAGTCTTCAAAAGGAGTCATCCTGTCCAGACACCTGCACAGCTTAACTCCCACATCCGAAGGATCTGCTATATACTTCCATTTGGACATTTTACACTATAGCCTGCTTGTATTACCTGCATCCTGGATGCTTTCCTTTCACCTAGGCATGACAGACCACCTAGGTTGGTCTCACCTAGGCATGACACACCTAGGCATGACAGACCACCATCTCCTGTCGTTTCCTTCGTTTCCCTCAAAGCAACACCAATACAAATAGCGTGTAGTTGAATTTTGACCAAAGTTTTGAGGATAATGGAGGGGAGGGGCCTAAAGAAGAACAAAGCGGAGGCAAAAAATTAAAATGATATAGAGTTCCCGTTTTTCAAAAACTGCTTTGGCTATTTCTTGACACAGAGTCAGAGGCAGATATTCCATTAAGCTAATGAAGATAAGCTTCTGCTATATTCATCTGACCCTGCTTTTTCCCTCAAAAACATTGGGAGGAGGTGTAGCAATGTGCTCACTTGGTCATATTTTTTGTAAAATTTACAGTAGTTATATATTTTGGTAATGTCTTTTGCCTGAAGGGGTCCTCAAAATTATATTGGCTTCTAGTCCCACAGATCCACCCCTGCACAGAGTTAATTCTTACCAAGCAAGATATCTCCCACCTGAAAGCCCTGGTATCCTTCCATTCTCTCTAGACTCTTCTTTTTCCTAAGACGACTCTTCTCTCTTTGTAGCTCTCAATTTGAGACCTTTAAATTTCTCTCTCTCTCCTCCCACTCATCTCCTCCCCTTACTTCCCCACCCCCTCATGCTCTGGAAGGAGGGAGAAGGAACATCAGTTCTCATACCCCTGTTTTCCAAAACCAAGACCTGTTCCTCTATTATAACACATGCTACTCTCCTGTTGTGTAAAAATGAGTTCAATTATTATTTTGAATTGCCTTTTAAAATTTCCTGACACATCAGCTGGTCATTATTGAAAACTTACCATATGCTAAACATGGTGCTAATTGCTTTACATTTATTAACTCATTTTAATCATAAAAATGACACTCTGAGGTGGTTATAATTATTTCCAATCAAAAACCAATGCTTAATGAGGTTAAATAATGTGTCCAAGTTCACATGGTAGGCATATGGTAGGCTCTCAATTTAGACAGTGATATCTGAGCCCAGATGTGCAGTTGTAACCCCTTCTCCCTTTTACCACCCAGATATCACTCTTCTGTGAAACTCTTCTCGTTTTGTCCAACTAGAGATATTCTTGCTTTCCTCTCAGCGACCATGTTTGTGCCAGCTTTACTCTACTTCTCTCAAATTATCTTATATTGTTATTACTCTTAAAACACAAAAAACACATAATCTTAAACTCTTTTGGAGTTTAGTTCAATGCTTCATGGAAATCAATCCAGTAATTTATGGAATGGCTAAAAAATAATTTGGGTTATATCTAGGTAAAGGGAATAACTATCATGAAATTCGTAAGTGGGCTACTTAAAAAATTCTGCTGAAAGGGAAACCATTTGATATCTTGAACAGGGGATATTACCTATATGGCCTTTATCTCTTAATTGATGAACCTGGGCTGCATTATGGAAATGTATACTTGTGTTCTGTCACTCACAGAGACTCAAAAATGCACTGTGTCCTCTTTCCTGATGGGTGATATTGGTGATAAGAAGGAGGCAGCTGCTGGAAGAAAGCAGGTGTTCTTAGTTGTTAGGAGAAGTAACCATAAGCCTAATGAATGACTTAGTAATGATAGTTCTCACCTGATTCTGGGAAATTTGCCTACTGACACATACAAAAAGGAATAAATCAGTACTGACTTATAGACTGGACTAGGGTGAGTATATTTAAAATTATTAGTTATGAGTTGTGTGGGCTTTTACATGACTCCGATTGGGGAGTGTGAAGGACAGGAGGCAGGGAAATTTTCTCAGATAGAATGGGAATAGGAACAAAGTGAGAATGAAACTGGGCACCGATCATCTGAGTGACTGAGGTAAATATTCAGTAGGAACAAGTATGGTATGTAGTGGATGGGGGCGATTTAGCAATTTCCAGCATAAGAATGGGTCTGTGCAAACTTTCTGTGAGGAGAACCTAAACAGATATTCTGATTAAGAGATTGTGGTTTGCTTTTGTTATCACAAGATCAGCAAGAGTACTTAAGAGTAACCTTAAAGGATGTACTTTTAGTATGCATTGCTTAAAAGCAGTGCTTCTTTGAGCTTGGAAAGATTGCCTGGAGCAAGCTTTTTATCCTTGCCATTTAATTTAAATGCCATAACAGGTGTATCATGGAGTCCAACAGTTCTTTTCCCACTGAACTGTGAGGAATGGGCATACCCTGTATAGAAGGTTAGACCTCAGAAAGAGTTTTTAAAATGTAGGCAGACCAACGTGGTCAAAAGTGTAAGCTTTGGAATCAGGATGCTGGAGTTCACTTTCCCAGTTTTAGTGCTTATGGGATCTGTGGAACTTGAGTGAGGGACTCCAGTTTCTTTACTTCTCCCAGTTTTATTGAGAAATAATTGGCTTATATCGTTGTGTGAGTTTAAGGTGTACAACATGATGGCTTGATTTACATATATTGTGAAATGATTACCATAGTATGTTCAGCTAACATTCATCTCACATAGATACAAGAAAAAAAGAAAGAAGAAAGGAATAAGGGGGGGAAGGCAAAGATTTTTGCCTTGGGATGAGATCTCTCAGGATTTACTCTCTTAACCACTTTCCTATGTATCATACAGAGGAGTTAGCTATAGTCATCATGTGGTACAGTGCATCCCTGGCACTTATTAATCTTATAACTAGAAGTTTGTACCTTTTTGACCACCTGCCTCAATTTCCCCTCCTCGCTCACACTACCTCTGGCAACCATAAGTCTGATCCCTTTTTCCATGAGCTTGTTTTTGTTTCAACTGAACATACAAGTGAGATCATATCTACAGTGTTTGTCTTTCTATGTCTGACTTATTTTACTTAGCATAATGCCTTCAAGGATTGTTGCAAGTGGTAGGATTTCCCCATTTTCATGGCTAAATAATATTCCTGTGGGGAGTGTGTGGGTGTGTCACATCATTTTCATCTATTCATCCATTACGATTCTATCTTTCTCAATCTCTGTTTCCTTCTCCATGAAAAAGAGTTAATAAGGGTACCCCATACAGGAGTATGAGTGTTAAATGAGCTGACTCATGTAAAGCAGCTAGCACAATGGGTGGTATATACTAAGTGCTAAATACATGTTAAATTGTACTATTAAAATACTGAATGAAAGCATAGAGACAGAAAGTTGTTTAGATGCTACCAGAGAGTAAGAGGAGAGGGAATGTGAAGTTAGTGCATAATGGATACAGAATCTCTGTTCGGAGTGATGAAACATTCTGGAAATAGATAGTGGTGCTAGTTACACACATTGTGGACACAATGCCACTGAATTGCGTATTTAAAAATGGTTAAAATGGAGGGCCGCCTGGGTGGCTCAGTTGGTTGAGCGTCTGACTTTGGCTCAGGTCATCATCTCACAGCTTGTGCGTTTGAGCCCTGTGACAGCTCTGTGATGGCTGACAGCTCAGAACCCAGAGTCTGATTCAGATTCTGTGTCTCCATTTCTCTCTGCCCCTTCCCCGTTTACATTCGGTCTCTCTCTCAAAAATAAGTAAACGTTAAAAAATGGTTAAAAGGAAAAACTTGATAACATATATATAGCGCCACAATAAAACAAAAGAAATCAAGCTTATAAATGATGCCTGTCACTTAGGCTAAAATCCTTTTTGTTGTTGTTGTTGTTGTTGTTGTTGTTGTTGTTGTTGTTGTTTTGTTATTCCTAATGCCAGGAAACACATATACATAATCTGGTGTCCTATTGTCCAAAAGGGAAGATCCCTGAAGTAGGGTACCCTGCAAGATGTCTCTTAATGAGGCTAAGAACTTATCTGGGAAGTCTTTGGGGCCCCTAGAGTACAGGGCCAGCAGCGAGATGCTTGCATCTACGGATCCCTACAGCCTCAGCAGTGGAGTTGGTTTGGCAGTGTTTTCCTGATGCCTCAGTACACTCGAGAGAGAAAGGACAAGGCTTTATGAGACTAACTCAGCCACGGAGCTTATCAGGCACCACCAGACGTGCCCAGATATTTTAGTTTCCACTTCATCTAGGTCAAGCAATCAAGCACATGGATTCAAATTTTAAACTAACTCTTACAGCAATCATAAACATAACAATCATGAAATTTATGGTTGTTATGATATGACAATCATAAAAATGGTTTACCATTTTAGATCCAGAGTGTTCTACTAATTTAGCAGTAGAGTGGTGACCATCAAGGGGGCTCATTATATGGTACCTAAAAGCCAAGTAAAACTAGACCTAGGCAAGACCCTGAGATTCCTTGCAACTACTTGATGGATTTTTGAAAATCTAGAGCTATTAAATAAATACCGCTCTTTTGCTACCTCAGAATTATTTAAGAATAAAATCTGGTCCTTACTGGAATCACAGGGTTAGATGATATGACCGTTAAAGTTCTTTTGACTCTGATTCCATGAATCATACCCACCCATATCACCAGTCATGAAAAGAGGTATCATCTTAAATCACTCCCCTTACTAAACTATGAAAACATATATAAAATATGTGATAATTTTATAATGTAATCTGAATTTAATGGATTTAAATGATTGTGAAACTTTTTATTTTTAAGCTGCTATTGTTTATCAGTAATAATCATGCATAATCTCATTTCATTCTAACTAGGGGTAACCTAGTAAGTAACCAGGGGTAACCATATAAGTAACTTTATATTTAAAATGTTTAAATATATATAAATATGAAATGTTTAAGGCAGCATATCATTCTACAACTTGTGTTTTAGATTAGGGATAGTTGTTAATTTTTATTGCATGTGAGGTGGTTAATGCTTTTAGTCATTTCACACATGTGCGCTGAGCTCCTACTTTCTATAGGGCGCTGTTCTAGGTACTTTGTGCAAGGCACTGTGCTGGGAATACAGTGGGGAAGAAATTGGGCAACATCCTTACTCTCCAAGGGGTTGCTATTCCAACTCCCCTAAAAAAATAGTCCTTATATCCTAGTAATTTAGATGCTAACATGTAGCACAAAATGGGAAAAAAATCAGCTATGGAAATACGTCAGTTATGGTACTTGACATAGAAAGTCTTTAAAATAATTTTTACTATCCCTATATCATAAGAAAGGAAGTTGCCTTAGGACACATGCAGGACAAGTTAAAGTGTAGAGTTGGTTGTAGTAGTTGTTTGGTAAATTCTATATAATTATTTTAAGTATCTTAGCAAAATGTGGGATAAATTTGTTAGATGGGTACATAGATAATACTACCCTGTGCAGAGCCCAGGAGAATGAGAATTCGTTCTACAAAATGAACAGCAGTAGAAGAAACACTCTTTTTAAGAAATTATATACCTCTATCTAGTCTCTCTTCCAAAACCATTGCTTCTGCCTCACTCACTAGAGCAGTGGTTTTCAACCAGAGGTAATTTCCCCCCATGGAACATATGGCAGTGTCAGGCAACATTTTTGGTAGTTTTAACTGGGAAAGTGAGAGTGCTGCTGTTACCTAGTGGCTAAAGGCCTGGGATACTGCCCATCATGCTACGAGGCATAGGAAAAGCCCAATAGCAAAGAATTACTGGACTCAAGGTTTAAAAACCCTGCATTAGAGGTAACAACTGTTAGCTTTTTAGTACGTAAGCTATAGGTCTTTTTCAATGTATAAATACACCCAGGAACATACACACTCACCTGCTGTGCAAATGGGATAATCTTGTGCACATTATCCTGTGACTTTGCTATTTCTCCTTACTAAAAGTTGGAGGTCTTCCAGCCAGTACACTGAGTTCTATCTCATATTGGAGAACTGCACGGTATTTTCTATACATGTGCACCTATGTCATAATTTATTTATTCTCGTATTAATGGCAATCTAGATTATTTTTAATCTTTTGCTACTTTGAATGGCTCCAGTGAACATCCTCATATATACATTTTTGTTCAAATGTGAAAGCATTTGTGTAGGACTATTTTTTAGAAGTGAAATCACAAAGTCAAATTGTGTGACCGTTTTTTTTAATGTTTATTTTTGAGAGAGAGAGGGAGACAGAGTGCAAGCTGGGGAGATGCAGAGAGAGAAGGGGACAGAGGATCTGAAGAAGGTTCCATGCTGACTGCACAGAGCCCAATGTGGGGCTCAAACTCACAAACTGTGACATCATGACCTGAGCCAAAGTCGGATGTTTAACCGACTGAGCCCCCCAGGCACCTCAAATTGTATGACCATTTTAAAATTTGGAATGTACTGCCAAGTTCTCCACAAAGGATGGACCCAACCATCTCTGAGAATGAAGGGAATATATTCAATGTTGCAAGGATGTTTTACTAAACGTAGCATAACATAAGTAAACAAAGTTGTGTTTGATTTCTAGAGTATTTGGACAGACACAGCCACAAAAGCCCATCAAGCTGTGTCAAAGAGCATAATAATGGTCATTAGAAAGTAGAATGCGATGATCACAAGAATCATTCTGTTACACAAGCAATAACATAGAGAGGACTAACCTCCATAGCAGATGTATCCACTGTCTCATTGTGCTGGAAAATTTACCGCGGAGTTCATGGATTCTGGCCGCCTTGTTAATACGATCCACTATGTCATCTGCCTTCACTCGCTGCCTCATAGCTGAGGTAACAGCCATTGTTTACAGGATTTATAGCTACTTGGCTTTTCAGGAAGGCAAAGGAAAAATAAACCAGAAAACAAGTTGCACACTGAGATCATTAGAAAAGGGATCACAAAAAAAGGAATTCTAAGAATGAGATATTTGGGGCCAGAAATGAAATCAGCAAAACATGAATTGAATAATTTCTTCCTCTAACCTTTTGCGAACAAACAAAACAACTATATAAATAAGGCCCAGGGGTATAAAACAGGAATGCTGCTTAACCCATGACTTTTCATATGACACTGAAGAAGTTGGTTTAAAGCCATGATTTGTGGGCTGATAAAGTGTCATTTAACATGAGATCCCAAATTTCATGCTGGTTGCGTCAACACGTCTAAAGGAAATCTCTACCATTTGGATGACATTTCTCACACGTTGCTCTGTCATTAAGCTATTTGTCCTATAGAAGGGTCACTGAGTAGTTATCTGTGAGTCAGCGCTGGAGTTACATTTAGAAAAAGGGAGAGGCCTTTCTGTCCTCACGTAGCTGTAGGAGGGAAAACATGCATTTAAAAGTCAAATATATAGGGGAGCTGGGCTGGCCCAGTCAGTTAAGTGTCCAACTTCCTCTCAGGTCATGATCTCGTGGTTCGTGGGTTCGAGCCCCACGTTAGGCTCTGTGCTGACAGCTCAGAGCCTGGAGCCTACTTCAGATTCTGTCTCCCCCTCTCTCTGCCCCTCCCCTGTTCACATTGTCTCTGTCTCTCAAATATAAATAAACATTAAAAAATTATTTTTATTTTTTAATTTTTTTAAGTTTATTTATTTATTTTGAGAGAGACAGCGTGAGCAGGGGAAGGGCAGAGAGAGAGAGAGGGGGAGAGAGGGAATCCCAAGTAGCTCCACACTGTTAGTGCAGAGCCCAACACAGGGCTCAAACTCACAAAACCGTGACCTGAGCTGAAACCGAGAGTCAGAACGCTTAACCAACTGAGCCACCCAGGCCACCCCCCCCAGATTTTTTTTAAATAAAAAAAAATGAAAGTCAAATATATAATTATTTAACTATCTTTGTGACATGAAAGCTATAACACAGTACCTGGACTAGTTCAGAGGGTGAGTGGGAAAGGCATCTTTGCAGAAGTGACATTTGAGCCCAGATAGAGGAACTACCTTCTCTTGTACTTTTGAGTCCTTTTAACATTTTGCATCACACTTAGGGTGCCTTTCACATATTTCCAAGTGTTATTGTCCTTTTTAATAATTAAACTCCACTAAACAGTGAAAGCTTCATAAAGAAAGGTAATATTGTGAATCTTTGTCTTCTCATTGATAATTAGCATAGTTCATGACATATGGCAGAAGCCTAATAAATATTTTCATTCATCTATTTATTCAGCAATATCTAAAATGTGCCCATTACTATTCCAAGCCCCCAGGAGATAGCAGTGACCCAGATGACAAGGTCCCTGCTCTCATGAGGTTTATATTTCAGTGGGGATTTAAACAAACATACATATAAATAAACAATATGTAGAATGAACTACTATAAGGAAAATAAAATAGACTCATGTGGCAGAATGTGAGCATTAGTGGTTAGAGAAGTCTGTTTTTTTTTTTTTTTAAGAAATAAGGTTTAAACTTTGAATTTTGTTGTCAGACCATGCAACCTCCCAGCCTTCCTTGTCACACTTTCTTTCATTCATTGAAGACTTCCACATCTGACTGACTACATTCTTCTCCCATGCCCTTCTTGCCTCTTTCAGTATGCCTGTCGATGACCCAACCAGTACCCCGACTTTCTGGTTCTTTGATCTTCTCATTCCCTCAGCTACTCACTCCCATGATCATCACTTGATCTTGTCCTCAACCATAACCACATCACCGCCAAAACCTCACTGCCAAGCATCTTACTCTTAGGCTGACACTTCCTATCCTTTCATCTCATCTGCTCTAGTATCTTTACTCCATTAATCATTTGACTTTATTGAGAACATTAATCCTTGGATTAATCCATGCATTTGATTCCATGGTTCACCAATCTAAATACTCCTTTATGAATATCATTAACTCTCCTAATCTTTTTTCCTATGTTGCATTCCCCAGCAGAACCCCAACTTTTGTCATATATAGCCCTTCGCTTCCCCTGCTCTACTTCTGTGCTCACTATGGCTGGAGAAGAACACACAGGTGGACTGACTGGTCACTCTTTTTTTTTTAATTTTTTTATATGATTTACTGTCGAGTTAGCTAATATACAGTGTATACAGTGTGCTCTTGGTTTCGGGGGTAGATGCCCATGATTCATTGCTTACATACCATACCCAGTGCTCATCCCACCAAGTGCCTTCCTCACTGCCCATCCATTTTCCCTTCTCCCCACCACCATCAGCCCTCAGTTTGTTCTCTGTATTTAAGAGTCTTTTATGGGTTTGCCTCCCTCTCTGTTTGAAACTATTTTTTACCCTTCCCTTCCCCCATGGTCTTCTGTTAAGCTTCTCAAGTTCCATACTGGTCACTGTTTACATTCATGAACATATGATATCAAGAGGGAATGCAGAACTACCATTCCTTAGACTATTCTTTTCCTACTCTCCAGAATGACTACTTTCATGCTCAGTTCTGCTCATCCAGCTGCTAACAGTTCTATCAAACTACCCTTTCACAACCCTCACCCATCCCTTATCAACAATGGCCTTATCTTTAACTTCTTTGATACCTAAACTAGAGGGAAATTAGACTTGAAAGTTTTCAAAAACATGGAAGCATACAGTTGTTTTGTAATTCTTCTTCCACACACTTTCCCAAAAATAGCTGCTGTAGCATTGTGCTTATTTAGCACGAGCTTAAAATTTATTGGTGAATTGTATTTTTTAAAATTCCAGTCATATTTGGATATATTTTTCTTTTCAATATTGACGTGTTTAGGCCTTAATTTGATCTTGCATCTTCTTTTGTCCAAATTCAGAACTTCCAATATATTTCTAAGATCTCTATGTTCAAGTTAAATCATATTTTCATCATATTTTTCAATTAACTTTTATTACCTTATTATAGTCTCCCAG
This sequence comes from Herpailurus yagouaroundi, assembly GCF_014898765.1. Lineage (NCBI taxonomy): Eukaryota > Metazoa > Chordata > Mammalia > Carnivora > Felidae > Herpailurus > Herpailurus yagouaroundi. The sequence goes on from NW_024412407.1 coordinate 9,834,217, forward strand.
GGGGTGGGGGAAACAGCTACAAGATATTTAGGAATGTAATTTTCACTTTAAAAGGAACTCTGAATTTTTCTCAAAAATGTATATTTTATTCTTTCAACCAATCTATAAGAAGGCAGTTAGTTAAAATAAGACAATTGATGATGGTATACATAACTTTTTAACTACTAAAAGTTACTTTATAGCTAAGACTGTTTCCACTGGAATATCTCCTTCAATCTGTGCGTTGTCAGTGGTTTAAGGAACAAGCTGTTCCAGATACTTACAAGAGTGTTTTACAATATGATCTTCAATGAACATGTAACTTCTGAGGACTTGAGTTATAACCTTTCATCAGTTTATTCTGCCTTTAATTTATCAAGTGGGCAAGGTAGACTGTAAAGCAGAATTGCCTTTTTACTTTTAAATTAAATTTCTGTAAGATGAAGAGTTATAACTACTTTTCTCATAATTAAAACCTACATATACAAGAGTAGTTGTCCATTAGTGGTACGTTGGTAAGTAAAAACTGAGGCTTTAAGTACAGGCTTTAGTCTAGAGCTCATAGAAAGTTTCATTTATTCACTGAGAGACCTGGAATTATATGCATCTGGCAATCACCTAAAACAGAAATGGACTCATATATATAATTGACTAAATCTTTTGGAAATTAAAATATAAATTTTCCCGTCCAAATATTTAAATCTTGAAATGAATTTGCCTCAAAATGAGGTTCACTTGTACACATTTTACTATATTGACTGGTTTTTGCAATCATATTTGTTTTTATACTGACTTAAAAAAAAAACATTGCAGTGATTTAAAATTTATACTCCAGCTCTTTTTACTTCTAAGGGCACAGAAATAGGGCATGTGTTATATAAGATGGGATGAAATATGTAGCTCACAAACAGTAAAACTTCCTGAGACTTCCTTGTAGTGATTTTTGGAATTTAAAGCCAATTTCAAGAAATTTCCAGAAGTTCCAGGCCTTCTAATTTTTGCTTCCTGTATTAGTGTATGAATATGTCTGGATAAGAAATTATATTTTAGGGACACCTGTGTGGCTCAGTTGGTTACCCATCCGACTTCGGCTCAGGTCATGATTTCACGGTCCATGGGTCCAAGCCATGCGTCAGGCTCTGTGCTGACAGCTCAGAGCCTGGTGCCTGCTTTGGATTCTGTGTCTCCCTCTCTCTATGCCCTCCCCCCTCCCAAATAAAATAAACATTAAAAAATTTTTAAAAAAAAGAAATTATTGGGGCACCTGGGTGGCTCAGTCCCTGCGTCGGGCTCTGTGCTGGCAGCTTGGAGCCTGGAAACTGCTTCGGAGTCTGTGTCTCCCTCTCTCTCTGCCCCTCCCTTGCTTGTGTTCTGTCTCTCTCTCTCTCAAAAATAAATAAAAACATTAAAAATGTTTTTAAAAAAGAAACTATATTTTAGAAATTGGATGTGATTTAGAACAATGTAATTGATCTAAGGAAGTAAATTTCTTTTGGTTTAAAAGTGAATTAGTGTTTCATTTGATGTCTGGGTAATAATATATACCAGAGGGATAAATTCATGCATTGGGATTACTATAGTATCACTAATTTGACATTAGTTTTTTAAATCACTTATGGATTTAATTATATATAGTATCCATATGTTATTACCACAGATATTAAAAGTTGACCATGGAATGGTTTGTGGGTACTGGCAGGCAATTCAGGAGGTTGATACTACTTTTCATTCTTGAGATAAATCAGGTTTGTGGAACTTAAGAAGATGCCCCAAGGGACACTTTATTCTGAGGGGCAGCTCTGTGTGATGAGATGAAAAGGAGCTTGCATCTGAGGTCCATGGAATGGCATCTCTCCTGCTTCTGCCCCATCAGAGTATTTGTCAAAGCCTGCAGGTCTGTGAAGCAAGAAGGTGAGGGGAGTTGGCTGCCCCTTACCCCCAACTCTATTTTAACAAACACTGAATTTTTTTCTCTTAAATCAACGTGAGTCTTCCACATAACTATTCTCTAATTTGATGAACCCATAATTGAATGTCATTATGCAGTTCAGAAGGTTATGTGGCTGGGTCAGTTAAGCATTCAACTATTGATTTCAGCTCTAGTCATGATCTCATGGTTCATGGGATCCAGCCCTGCATCAGGCTCCACGCTGAGAGCAGGGAGCCTGCTTAGGATTCTCTCTCTCCTACTCTCTGCTCCTCCCCTGCTCACATTGCCTCTCTCTCTCAGAATAAATAAATAAACATTAACAAAAGAAGGTTATGTGTGAGTAGGATTCTCCAATAGAAGTTTATCCTTAATTTGAAGTGACTGCAAGGTCTACTCAAACTGACTTCTGGAGAGGTTTCCTTTCTAAACACCATTGTAGTGCATTTCAAAAACCAGTCTTTACCATCCCAAGAATTTATTTCTTGGTTCCAAAAACCCCTCTGGATAGTTGACATAATCCCATAAAAGTAATCCTTTAAAAATGATGATTTTTTTAGAACTATTTGAATGTGGTTTTAACAGTTTCATAGAAGTATGGAATGCACTATGTTGTTTGACCCTCTCATAAAGCCATGTCTCAATGACAGATATGCCCCATTTTAGAGGTGAGGTACTTTAGGCTTAACTGTTAACAGATATTATCATTTTTTTTTTCTAGTCTCACACAACCAGCAAGAGGCAGGACCAGGAATTGAAGTATTATCTTTTGATTCCAAATGTGCCTTAAAAACCAACTGACCTTGCAGACTTACTACTTTGAGAAAGAGAAGTTTAACTGTTAAACTAAAGAGTATTAAAACTAATCTCATACTTGAAGTAAGGGGCAGTACTAAATAATTCTGTAGTGTGTGGTAAGACATCTAAATAGCTGGGGATATAAAGTTTTGAGTCAACATCCTATGGGACCTATTAGAATATGGCTTCATTCAAAATCCAGTTACTTGAGCTGTTCAAAGTTTCTTGAGGAACAGGTATGAGGCCATGGTGTTAAGTGTAACACTTGTTTCAGAACAAAATGGCTACTTCATGACTTTTGGAGAGGAAGCTGGGGTGTTGGGTAACAAGTTCACATGCGCTTGAACGGATTCAAAATTCATTTTGAAAAAAAAAAAACAAACCTGATCATCCCTGTAAGTAGCTGCACGGTACCCCTGCAAGAGTAAATGTGTTCTGGGAGCTAATTCGAACTTGTGTTTTACTAAAACTTGTCAACTTGGCTGCACATGTGCTTGAATCAAAAGCAAGTTGTTCTCTCCTTAATCACAAAACAAAATAATAACATTTCAAGAACAAACAAAATTAAAATTAGAAGCAATTTTGTAGCAACTTGCCAAAAACTGGCTTGAAACCTTTGATGTTTTTAGAGTGATAATCATAATGAAATATCAAAATCCATTCTTGGTTCTCTGAGCTCTATCCTTGTAATAAGTAAGGTGTAAAAAAAATCAAATAAAACAATGCCTCTGAGAAAGGCCTTTACTAAGTTACTATCGAACTTAGGAGAGACTGAGAAAGTAGGTATTTGCACACTTTTTCTGTTTCTTTGCAAACCAATAATAAAACTTTGGCCACCACGTGAAAACATTTGTGTTAGAAATTACTCTTCAAATTCACACAGAGGGACTTGCATGGACCATTTTGCTAGATCTTAAAAGCTCTACTTGTTTCCCTTTGAGACTTCATTGCCAGAAGTCTCTCTTGCCTAGCCATGTGTACACCTTGCTCCCTTGGGAGGTTTTTGCAGCCTTCATGTTAAATTAGTTATAATCCCTTTGGGAAGCATGAAAGGTATAGACACATATCTCCAAAATTTGGATAAAATCAAACCAGGGTCTAGAAGAAATACAGTGGAATAGATTTCTTGTGACTTCACTGTGGTATATTCTCATTGCTTTAAGGCATTTTCTCGCTTCTCTAAACTATTCTTTCATATCCTTAGACCTTTTTCTATCTTGATCAGTTTCCTCTCTTGAAACTTATTTTCCAAATTGAAATTTCATATCATATTATTTTATCTATACTTGAAGTACCCTGTGTTAGAATGAGGGTTTTCTTTTCTTCTGTATATATTGTGTTTTTATATATTTAAAATTATATATGCTGAAATTTTAAAGATCCTAGTATGTTTAAAATGTTTATAAAAGGAAAGGTGTAGCTCATTGAAGAGAGTAAAGAAAACAACTTCTGGTGAAATACAGGTTTAGAAGAAAGGGACTAAGAACAGTACAAAGTAGAATCAGAAAGAAGTTATGGGTTCAAATAACACTTTAATTTGAACATCTATATTGAAAGGATAAGCTTTGGTACTGCAGGTATTCAAAGATAAGTGCAGCCCAGCTCTTGTTGCTAAGGAATTTTAAATCCAGAAGAGGGAATTGAAAATGTACACATTACTATAGCACATGGGAGTTCCAAAGATTCAAAGAATAGAAATTCTGATTGGTGAGATCTCGTCAGTATTCAAAAATGCATGTTAGATTTCTTCAGGTTATATATTCAGGGTTAGGGGAAGTAGGATTGTGATTATATAAATGCCGTGATCACAGGTGTGCTAGTTCAGCTGACCTTAGTTTAAGAGAAGGCAGGCTCTAGGGGTAAACCATAAGAAAGGTTCTACCCAGGGAAGAGATGGTAGTGATCGTAGCGATGGGGCTAGTGACAATGATGATGCATTCAGTGCTTGCTATTAGGAGAGGCGCTGTGAGCTAACAATCAAATAGACTCACCACCTGCCCTCAAGGAGCTCATGGTTCAGGGAAGACAGAGACCTACCCAAACCATCCCACTGTTAATTCACAGACATGACTCTGCTCGGTACTGCAGAGGAGACAGGGATGCTGTCCGGTTTGGGGGTGGAGGGTGGGGAATGGCGCAGGGGGTAGGAATGATTGGGCCTACTCAGCCATGTAAAAAATGCTTCACTTAGGCAATTGAGTGGAACTGAGATCTAAGGAAAGGGTAAGAATTCAGTAAGTGAAGGGGTGGGGAAAGAGCGGTCTGTGCAGAAGAAATGGCAGGAACCAAGAGCCTGAGGTGGGGGTAATAAGGCACGTTTGAGGAATGGCCAGGACGTCAGTGTGCCTGGAGCACAGAGTACAGGAGAGCATGGTTTGGGATGCTCCCTGGGATGGTTTGGGGGCCCTCCAAACTAGGAGGGCTCACAGGTCATTCAGATTTGTGTCTTCAGCTGCCAGCCAAAGACTGTTGAATGTCTTCAGTATGGTCAGCTTCTGATTTACCCAGAGATGTTCCAGCATGGGTGTGGAGAGGAGATCAGAAGGGAGTGAAAGTGGGAGTGGGAAGAAGAGTGAAGCAGCTATTCAGGGAGAGATGATGGAGCTGTGATGATTGTGGAGAAAACAGACTTGTATCCAACCGGATAGCACACACCATGCTAAGCGCCTTCTATGTATTATCTGGAGCTTGCCTGGAAAATTGCCATGCTCTGTCAAAGCATGTTCACGTTTCCATTTCCCTCCAGCCCCACTGCAGTAAGCAAGCATGATGCAGTTTTTTTTAACTTTTTTTTTTTTGAGTTTATTTATTTTTGACAGAGAGACAGAGTGTGAGCAGGGGAGGGGCACAGAGAGAGGGTGACACAGAATCTGAAGCAGGCTCCCGGCTCTGAGCTGTCAGCACAGAGCCTAATGCAACAGAGCCTAACGTGGGGCTCCAACTCACTGACTGACTATGATATCATGACCTGAGCCGAATTCCGGTGCTTAACTGACTGAGCCACCCAGGCGCCCCTGATACAGTTCTGATGTTACTTAAGATATTAGAGCCAACTGGATGTCCCAAAGGCAAGACCCTAGCTAGCGGAGATTTTATCCTCTGACATCTCCTTATAAATTACTCTTGTACTCCATACCTCTGTAATGCCAGGAAAAGGCAAATGTCAGTACTTTGTAGCAAAGATACACCAAATCAAGAAGTCCAGATGCTTTCAAGATTCCAGGAACCAGAGCTGCCCAGAATTTGTAGAATTATCTGCCTGCAAATACATGACTGAAAGTGAATCCTCAAACTTCAGTTATTAGGGTATCTCTATGTACTTTAAGCTCCTAAGGTTTAAGTAAGCTAAAAAGTTGTTAAAGGTAGTAATTAATAAGTAATTATAAGTAATTACTCTCTCTCTCAAAAATAAATAAACATTAAAAAAATTATACTATAATATAGCTTGGATCTTACATATTTTTCTTAACAAGAAAATCAAAGCAAAAAAGGGGGGACTAATCAAGTGTAGGTGCATTTGGAGGCTGTGGTTTTAGATGTCTAAGGAAGGCTTCTCTGAGTCCACAACTCATCAAAAATACCTAAACGGGATAAGGGAGCCAGCCATGCAGATATTTGGGGCAAGAATATTCTTGGCAGGAGAAACTAAGTGCAAAATCTCTGGAGCACTAGCATTTCTTGATTCAAATTGTATTTTTTTCTTCGTGCCCATTTACAGATGCTGACAATTAAATTTTTAATAAGATTTAATAAAAAGTTATATTGTCACAGAATAAGATTAAGTGGTTTTTTTGTGCTGTATCTCTGACCTCAATTTAGTGTGACATACAAGGTGTGTGATGGCTTTTATCACAGCAAGATATACTCCAATTTGTTTTAAAAAGTTTCCTCTAGGGGAGCCTGGGTGGCGCAGTCGGTTAAGCGTCCGACTTCAGCCAGGTCACGATCTCGCGGTCCGTGAGTTCGAGCCCCGCGTCAGGCTCTGGGCTGATGGCTCGGAGCCTGGAGCCTGTTTCCGATTCTGTGTCTCCCTCTCTCTCTGCCCCTCCCCCGTTCACGCTCTGTCTCTCTCTGTCCCAAAAATAAATAAAACCGTTGAAAAAAAATTTAAAAATAAATAAATAAATAAAAAGTTTCCTCTAAGGTTAAGAGAAAGATTATTAAAAGTATTAAGTAGTTGTTGCAGATGTATTTAAACTGCATTTTTAAGATAACATTTATAAAGCCCTGTCAAAGATTAACATATTACCCCTGTGTCCAGATTTTTATTTTTATACATGTTCACGTTTATGAAATATGAATTCTTTTTTGTAACCATAATTTACCCAGATTTTTCAGATGGTAAAAGTTTAATAAACCAAACAAACAAAACTCTGATTATACAAAATAAAACAACTGGGGAGGCTCTTGGATTGCATGGTCTCCGAAGGACTCTCTTAGTGGGTAATACTTGAGCCAAGATAGGAACGCTCCCAAGAGGCCAGCGGTACGAAGTTCTGAGTGTAGAATGTCTCCATGTTGAGTAATCTGTATCAAATTTCCTAGAAAATGGTGTGGTCTTCCTGTGTACAATTAACATCTTTCTTCATTGTGGGTAATTACATAAAATATTTTTATTTTTATTTTTTTATTTACTTTTATTTTTTCAATATATGAAATTTTTGTCAAATTGGTTTCCATACAACACCCAGTGCTCATCCCAAAAGGTGCCCTCCTCAATACCCATCACCCACCCTCCCCTCCCTCCCACCCCCCATCAACCCTCAGTTTGTTCCTAGTTTTTAACAGTCTCTTAAAATATTTTTAAATATGTTTTCTCTTGCATTGATTAAGGCCTTTGTTTTAGAGACCCCAATTACCCTTAGGTGAATTATGTTTCCCTTCCTCTCTTAGCTTCATCCTAATTATTTAAATCTTTTTCCTTTCAACTATATATTCTGTGATTATCACAAGTCTTCCTTTTTAGTTAGAAACTTTATTTTAAGCCATGTATATTCTGTGTTTTTGCTGTTTCTAATTTGTGCATTGCTTCAGTAGAGATGTTGTGATCAATTTTAATTCATTTAGGCCTGCAATTTTCCTTTTGCTTTACTTTGTTTTTCTACTCTCATGTTTAAATATTCTTTTATTTAATTAATATATTCCTCTTTAGTGCCTGTGGGAAATTTCCTTCTGTTTGGGGTCTACACTTTTTTCTAAGATGAATATTTTCCATCTTTTTCTGCTATGTTTGTTTTCTTTATTGTTTTCCATAGTTTTCCTGCATGGACTCTATTGCCTTTCTTTACTCACACTTGGGCAATTTGGTCCAAATTTTCTATTTGACTTCTCTCTGCCCTCCACAGTTGTGGTTTGAGGACTGGGCATTTTGTGTTCTCTCCATAATTTTCTCTGGCTTGGCTCAGGTCATGATCTCATGGTCCGTGGGTCTGAGCCTGGTGTCAGGCTCTGTGCTGACAGCTCAGAGCCTGGAGCCTGCTTCGGATTCTGTGTCTCCCCTCGCTCTCTGCCCCTCCACCGCTCATGCCCTGTCTCGCTCTGTCTCTTAAAAATAAATAAATGTTAAAAAAAATTTTTTTTTAACTGTAAATCTCCCACTACCTATATATTACTCTGGCTCTTTCATTTACTATATACAAACAGACTTAAAACCAAACAATACTGGAATACGTAAAATGGCTATTAAAACTTTATATGTCTGCTAGAATAAGTTCCTAGTTTGTTCCCTAATTGGCTGAGCTTTGTGTTTATCATATTTCTTCAGAAAACCCAAATAAAAATGGTTATTATCAAAAATATCAAACATTTGAATCACTTGATCTTAAAAGTATTAGGTATAATAAAACATGTAGTGATGGGGTGTGGAATAATAGAATGTCTTGAAGAGAGGAAGAAAATACAAAGTGACCTTAATGACCTATGCAGAGTTATTTCTTTCTTGAGCTATGTGCTGTTTTACTGGTAATATAAAAATTCCATATCACTTGAGTTATGGTTTTACTATCTTCCTTGTTTTCTTTTTCTGTTTATCTCACATGTGGGTAGCTATAATCTATATGCCCTGACTGTGAAATTTTTGTGGCTCATATTGAGCCATAAGTTCCTATTAAAATGGAGTTGAAAACTTAGAAGCTGTTTTAGACCTGAGTCAAAAGAAATGACATCAACTTTTTGTGCTATTTATTTTTCTTATAGTCTTGGGGCCCCAGGAGATCTGTGAGAGGCTGAGGGTATGAACTTCTCATACCGCACGAATTATGCTGAAATGCTTTTAAACTCATTTTCATATTGCAATAAAGATACTTGCCAAATATGATTTCCATCATAAAATTCATTCATTTGTCTGATAAATACTTATCGAATGCCTACCGTGTGGCAGGAACTCTTTTAAAGACTAGAAATACACTGATGAACAAGATGCAATACCTTCCCTTACAGTACTTTAGAATGAAGGACATAGACAATCAATCTGTGAAAAAAATATTACCTGGATGGGGTTCTTAATAAGCATTCTAGAATTTAACCACTTACCCTTCAACTCAGTCATAGCTGATCTGAGATCTGAGACAGCATATCAATATATCAGTGCAGGCTAATTGCTGGCTTGTGCCTGTATTGTGCATTCTGGGTGACAGACCTATATACACAGGGCTAAGCCGAAGAGGCACCACTATTCATAACAATATATGAAGGGGGTAGAATGAATAGCTAAGACTCTTTGAAGATTGCCCCATTTACTACTCCACCATCTGAAGAGGGGAAATGGTTGTAAGGGCTATTTAAAGGCTGACCTCCATGGTAGATTTTCCTCTTGCTGCTAAAATAGCTTTTGTTCACACAGCTGTTTTCAGGACACTCTTCATAAGATTCCACCTGGCTTTTTCCTCTTAATACATAAAGTATGTGCTGTGCTTTGAGCCTATTAATAAAGCACAATAGGATTGTTCTGACCTTGATTCCTTATGGAAGAACCCCAATAGGGCTGTCAGTGCGGCTCCACAGCTACTTTGAAATATTAGCTGTCTGCACAAGGCAAGAAAGCAGTACCATACAACATTTTGCTAAATTTTGTTGGGACAAAATGGTTTTCTGTATAATTCTTCAGGCCACATGTACTGACATTTACTAATTGACACCATGTTCATGAGCTACAGGTAACAATTTTGTTCCAAGTCTGAAATGTGGGAAAATGAAGCAATTTTAAGTTCCAAGGATAACTTGGCAGGGATATGAGAAGAGTATTATAATTTTAAAGTGATATTCCTTACAAAAGATAGAAAATCAGGGTGTAACTCTTTGAGCCAGCCATCTGAATTATAATTGTGTTCTATCATTTAGCGTATAATTTTTTAGTTTAAATTTTAATGGGCATTCACATACTCCATGGCAATGATACCAATAAGGAAATATATTGCATACAAGTTAAAAAAAAAAAGATTGAAGCATACATCCAATTCATCATGCCTAATTAAGTGTTCTGAATTATCAGCTTCGATTGTTACAAGTGTCATCTCCTTTGATGGTATTGGCCACATAATAGGAGACTGTCACCATCCCAGTTGTCGTGGGTCTGTGATTGATCAATTTTTGACAACAAAGAAATGCTAACGGGCCTACATGGTGAAGCAGTCACTGGAAAAATCTCTTTCACAATGTTTCTACCTAATTGTGGAGCACCGCCATTGCCACACATGATATGGCAACACGATTAAATTTCCTTTTGCTCACATTTAGTGGGACCTATGGGGGTGTACAGAAATCAATGGGGGATCAGGAGCCTGGAAAATTACATACTTGAAGAATTAATGAACTATAATTCCGTATTACATTCTCAATCACATTGTGCTTCCTTTTTCATTAATGGAACTAAATTGGTTTTCCATAGACAGGATACTTTTAAAAAATGCAATCATGCTTTTGCTCAGACTGAAAAAAAAAAAAAAAGAAAGAAAGAAAACACGACGTTACCTGCTTTTCAGATGAGGCTTGTTCTGTCATGAAACATGTCAGTAGGAAATTTATAGAGAAGAACTTATCTGCTGTGTTAACTCAACCTGTTGAAGTGCCTTGAAATCAGTCTTTAAATCCCTGGCTGGAAATTGTAACTAATTTCTTAATCCTCATTCTTCTTAAGGAGAAAAATGTTTTTGAGTTAGATAGTGCTACCTAATAGAGTGATGATCAAAGTCTTCTCTGCATAGAAAGGATATCTTTTAATAATCTTTTTCACAAGTCAAAATTTAGCTCATATTCAGAATGCTTTTAATATTTGAGTAAGTATTTTAGTTGCTTCTTATTGTTTCTGGGTCCCAAGGCATAAAGGCCTTTGGCCACAGTGTTCATATTTTATAAAATTGAAATCTAAACATAACTTTAGAAATCTTTAGAGAGGTTTAAAATAGAGCCATTTATAAATTCGAATCAAGATTATTCTCATTATATGTGGCAGTGATTAGTTTAGCTAAAGAAAGTAGTTCATCATGGCAGGCATATTGCAGATATTGCTTTTAATTAACAGCCTGGCAATAGGGCAGTGTGCTTTTATGTGTACACAGCACACCACGATAGTTCAGAATCACAAATGAGCATGTGGCCATCTAACCTTGTAAAAGTGAATTCTATCAGGATTCCTATGTCAGAAACAATTTCGTTAATTTCTGGTAATGTTGTTATTATTGTGTACACATCCCTCAAATCCTAGCCCTCAAGTGTCAGTTCATATTTCCTTTCTAGGATTCTCTTTTAAATATTATAGTGATGATAGGATGAATTGTAAAAATATAGAATATCATACCTTATTCCAGATGAGTCAAATCCAAAGACTTTTATGCTTCCATCCTCTTACTATTGTGTTTCATTTCCATGACATCAAATCTCATATCAAAATCCAGTCTGGATAGAACTAAAGAATCACAAATATGGGAATGACATAATTACACAGAAGCCAGTACATGGTTTCTGTTATAAAGTAAGCTATAATTTGGAAACAAATATTTAAGGTTGGTTCCTCATTATGTGATTCGATACTCTTTTTCATGAGATTGCTATAATTTGCTAGGTTTGAGCCTTTCACTTTTACTAAGCATGTGCTTCATCCCTTACACATACTGAGCCACATTTCCTGCCACAAACCATTTCTTTTATTATCATATATCAAATCAAATCCCTTTCTTCAACCTTCCTTTCATACACAAGGTTTATATGACTCTAGTCTTGCCATTCAGGTTAATCACACACAGTACATTTTTCCTTTTCATTTCTGTAATGATTTAATATTCAAATCTTAAGTGAATTAATTTTGAAATAGCGTTATTTCCTACACTTATTTACATGTATTATTTGTGTTTACATGGGTGTCCCTTTCAAATTTAAAAACTCTCAAATGCAAATACATTTTGCCACCATTCCCAACTTTCCTTATCAAACACCTATAGATTGTGGGAAAGTCCCCAACTATAAAGGAAGTGATACGTAGTACCTCACCCAGTAATTGTGAAAATTAAATGAGATGTAAAACACAGAGCATAATGCTGGCCACATTATGGGTGTATTTTAGCACCCTTATCATTTCTATGGCCTTTGTCCTTTTCTCTTATGCTCCGTGTTCTAATTAATTCTATTTCTGGTCCACCTTGAGGCACTGAAGGAAATCTAATATGATTCTGGGGCCCCAATATGATTCAGGGGGATATATTGCTTGATTCTCTTTTCCTCCACCCATTCCTGTGACTACATCACTGAGTCAGACTCTCTTCTAGAATATTGATGGCTAATTGGTATCTGTGCTGGTCTGTCCTCTGCTGCACCTCCAATCTCTTTTCCACAATGCAGTCAGAATGCTCCTTTTAAAACATTATTGATGCTATTGGATCTTGGCCTAAGATTCTTGAATGGTTTCTGAGTAATGTTATAGTAAAGACCAAGCTCCTCGATGTGGCCTTTAAGCATCTTTACGACCTGATGCCCGCTTACTTCTGAAGCCTTGTCTGAAGTCTTACTTCTAAATTCTTGCTGTTGCTCTCACTCCACCCCGAAGACACACACACACAAACATGCTCATGAGCATACACAGCAGTCATATGATCTTCACAGAAGCCAGGTTTTCTCTAGCCTCCTAGTATTTATACATTTCTGCGTTTTGCCATCTGTCTTCTCCTAAGTCCTGTGTACGTTAAGTTTCAACTTAGATATATCTTCCTCTGGGAAGACTTCTGGGGCCCCAACTTCCAAGCTGGATACTATTTTTAATGTTTATGTGTACCCTAAGGTTCCTACACCATAGGAGCATTGTATTGTATGTACCTATTTGGTTATCATTCTCTCCACTGAGCCCGTAAACTCCATGAGGACCATATCTACACAATTCATAGTTGTGTTCCCAACACTGAGCATAGGGCTGAGCATAGAGCCGCCACCAAATACCTTTTTTTTTCTTGAAGGCACATTTTTACCTTTTTAAAAAGGGCTAGAATAAGCACCACACGTTTCATACACTATCAAGCTGGATCTGGATCAGAACAAATGGGCAACTGTATATAGCTCAGGTAGGCCCACTTAGACATAGAAAAGGTTTCTGTACCTAAGGTAATTATATAGAAGTTGCGAAAGAGAAAACCTAAGGATAAATGCAATATGAATAATGTCATATATTAATGAAAATGCTTGCGTGCTCTTTTTTTCTCTTCAGATTTCTAGGTTATGTTCAAGTACATGCTGAAGTCATCATTTCCTTGTACCCTTATTTTGGTCTTTCTTTTAATACTCTTTCCTCTCTTCACTTTCTCATTACCCTAGGGTTACTTAGAAAAATTTTGAATTGACTGTAGTGTAGAGGTCATTCAACTCTGATTTCTGTTTCAAGAACAATTTTTTTTAGATCCTAATGAAAAAGTCAGAATCTGCCCTATAATAAGTTAAGTATTTGCATCTCCTTTCTATTTGCTCATATTGTTTCACAAGAGACTTTCCTTAGTATTACATCTTCATTGCTAATGTATCTAAAAAGTAAGTGGCCTTGGTAAATGAGAGTTAACTTTCTTAAAACTAAAAATAATTTAAGTACTTTTTATCTTGACTCATGAAGATATAGTTTTAATTTCTCAATGAAGGTGTGAAACTTTGTATCAGACAAAATGTATATAGTATAGTAAGTATAGCACTTCACAATTTTCAAAATACTTTTACAAAAATTATATGAAAGAGGTATAATAGTCCCTGTTTTTACAGAATGAAACTGGATCAGTAAAGTTAGCTAATTTGCCTTAGATCGCAAGATATTAAATGGTTACTGCGAAGATTTGAATTCAGATTTTCTGATTCCAGCTATAGGACAACCCCCCTAGCTGTAGCTATGTGTCAAATTATTGTAGTCCCTATTGTTATTCATGAAACTTTTGTGTGTGTGCATGAAATTCCTGGTAGGCTAGATGCCCAAAAGGATGTATGAACTCTGTGATTAATGTCTAGTTTCCTATTCCTAATTAGCTTCATCCAATCCTGATAATATTAACCTCCTGTCCATGCCATTTCTTCTCCCTGACATTATCCTCTCTTTATTCAATGATATCTATGAATGCTAATTATATGTTGACTTCTAAGTTTTTCCATTTGAAGTTTTACCTGTCTTAAGGGCAAAGATTGGTTTAAATCTTTAAAATATGCATCTAGGGGCGCCTGGGTGGCGCAGTCGGTTGAGCGTCCGACTTCAGCCAGGTCACG